>NC_090650.1:200960606-201265204 GCF_040937935.1 Hyperolius riggenbachi | reverse complement strand
TCTTAACTAACTGCACTTGTGCAGAATGCTCCTAGTCATGGAAGAATATGCACAGAAGTTCTTGACTGGCTCAAGTTGGACCCTTCCGGGGTTGGAAGCAGCACAATAGGGAGGGCCCGATAAAATAAAAAGGGCTAGAGGAAGCCACAGGTAAGTATAAATCATTTTGTTTAAAATGTCTCAGGTAAACTTTAAAATACTAACCAGGGAAAACATCCCTGGTGATGACGAGTTTCCCGCCATTGGTGGATGGAAGCAATTGCAAGGTAAGATGCAATGTTTTCATTGTGATCATCACTATTACAACCAATTATATTTTCCGTTAATCCTTCATTTATAAAGTTGCAATCAAACATGATCATATATATAAATTCCTGTGGCTATTCTGGTAGGAAACAGTGGAGAGCAGTGATGTTCATTTCAAAGACCTAATTGCCACAGTTGCTGTTATTGGCACTTTGCCAGTAATGGTATGACGGAAGTCTGCAACCACAATTTGAGAAATAACAGTTCTATACTTCTCAATGCAACTGAACTGCTTTTCTGATCATAAATTTAGGACAGGGATGCAGCAATTTTCCACTAGTGATCAGTAGTTTGCCAGGGGACAAAACCTGTTTATTCTATTTTAATCATGGCATTACGGAAGTGTTAATCAGTATTTCAAAAGTGGTATATGAAAAGTGGAACCTATTTTTAGATTAACACTTATACACTTTATAAATAGGTCCCTTATCTTCAGAGAAAGAGTCTGAATCTCAGGTTTGACGCAAACGTGCTTTGAAACAAATATCACCAACAGGAGAGGAGCCTTTTGCATGGATAGTCACGTCAACACTTTTAATCCAAAGAGTGTTTTGGGTCACATCAAAACATTTCCCAAGGCTGCTATTACTCTCACATTAAATGTAGCAAGAACCTTGCAAAATTTATAGTGTATCTCTTCCTTCCTGACTATTCTGTGGGTATGCAATATTTTACTTAGTCCCTTGGGTGTATTAAGGAAAGGGTACACTACCTTAGTAAAGTGAGTGAAAGCTGACATTAAACAGTGAATTATAATCTGTAAGAAGTTATTAATTACAAAAGTCAAGCAAAGACATTGTTGTAGAAGATCATTTTTGTAAATCTTCAGAGAACAAACATTGGCGTCAAGGTCAAAATAACCTGCATGATGTTCAAAAGCTACAATATGAAATAAAAAGCCTTGAGTCTAGGAACTATTTCCATGTAGCTTCAGATTTATGCAGGATGTCTGCTTTTTTAAACTTGTTTCTATATAAATGTCTTCATTATTTATAGCCTTTTCCCATGCAATAGCTTGATTTATCAACGTTATAAACATGGCCCTAATAACAGAGTTAACTTCACAATTACTCACACAAGCAGGGTTGGATTTACCATAAGGCTCTGTAGGCACGTGCCTATAGGCGCCTGAGGAGGGGAAAAGCGGCTCACACCTCTTCCCAAGTGCCTCACTTCTACCTTAGCTATGCAGAGTCCTGATGAGAGTGTAAATGAGAGGTCACTCAACCGCGTCTCTGCATTCCACTGACCAGATCTCCCTTCAGTTGGGGACACTTCTAGCTACCTATTACTTAGGGGCACCTCTATTTAGTTAATACTGAGGATAGCTCTGGCTACCTTATACTAAGGGGCAGGTGTAGCTATCTATGATGAGAAGTGAACTAAGGGAGAAGTGATAGCTGGGCCAGCCAGTACACTCTGGGCCTGGACAAGGTCCACCACCAACAGAGGCTGGGCTGCCCAAGTGCGCCCCCCCATGGGCCACAACTATGTCACTGACATGGATTCATGGCCAGTCCCTGCTTGTTATTGTTCCTCATTACGGGGTGGTGTATATAGTGAGCTTCTCCATAGGACTGCATTTGGCATGCATACAACAGTAGTAGAGATATGGGTTTTTAGGTAGCCAGGTATAGGTGCCCCCAGTATAGGTAGCCAGTTATAGGTGCCCCCTGTATAGGTAGCCAGGTACAAGTATAGGGGCCCCCAGTATAGGAAGCCAGGAATAGGTTCCCCCAATATAGGAAGCCAGGTATAAGTGCCCCCAGATTTCATTCAGACACTAAATATTCTTCTACATCTTCAAAATATACTAATAACTGTTTTTCCCCTAAACAATCCTATAGTGATAATATTAGTCTATAACTATGGAAGGGTTTGTACTATGAGCTACTCTGGGGACAGTCAGTGACATGACTATGCACTCTGTAAAGTGCTGCAGAGGATGTCAGTGCTATATAAATACGCAATTATAATATGGTAGGAGATTACATTATGACTATGACAGGGATTAGACTGTGAGCCCCTCTGAGGCACAATCAGAGATATGAGTATGTACTCTGTAAAGTGCTGCAGAAGATGTCAGTGCTACAAATACATAATAATAATATGGTAGGACATTAGACTATGGCTATGATAGGATTAGATTGTGAGATCTAATCCTAGATTGTCCTCTGAGGACAGTCAGTGACATGACTATGTACTTTGTAAAGTGGTGCGAGTGATGAACGCGACAAAACCACTGGAACTATTCCTCCAAGTGTATAAATGTGCCCCCATGTAGAGATGGCCCGAACCTCCGATTTTAGGTTCGCGAACCTCCCACAAAAGTTCGGTTTGCGTGAACTTTCGCAAACCGCAATAGACTTCAATGGGGAGGCGAACTTTGAAAACTAGAAAAAGTTATGCTGGCCACAAAAGTGATGGAAAAGATGTTTCAAGGGGTCTAACACCTGGAGGGGGGCATGGCGGAGTGGGATACACGCCAAAAGTCCCGAGGAAAAATCTGGATTTGACGTAAAGCAGCGTTTTAAGGGCAAAAATCACATTGAATGCTAAATTGCAGGCCTAAAGTGCTGTAAAACATCTTCCGTGTGTATACATGGATTAGGGAGTGTAATTAGAGCATTGCTTCACACTGACACACCAAACTCACCGTGTAATGCACCGCAAACAGCTGTTTGCATAGTGACGGCTGTGCTGGACTGGTGCGCACCATGGCGAGATTGCTCTTCCTCACTTACATCTATTTTTTTACATACTTCTTCTGCTTGCTGTTCAGTACCTGCAACGAGAATCTTTTATGGAGGGCGAGTCTGCCATTGCGAGTGACCACGGGTAATGGCCGGGGAATCCTGGTTTGATTCCGGTCTGGAGTGGGAGCCTAAGAAACGGCTACCACCACCACACAACCAAGGAAGGCAGCAGGCATGCTGTGGGCAAAGGAGCAGTAACGGCTACCACCACACATCCAAGGAAGGCAGCAGGCATGGCATGCACGTCCTGAGGTAGTGACCAAAAATAACAATACAGGAGGACTTTCGAGGCCCTGCTGTATATGACACTGATCAACTTTACTACCTGTAACGAGAATCTGTTATGGAGGGCAAGTCTGCCATTGTGAACACTGCTAATGGCCGGGGAATCAGGGTTCAATTCCGGTCCGGAGTTGGAGCCTGAAAAACAGCTACCACCACACATCCAAGAAAGGCAGCAGGCATGGCATGCACGTCCCGAGGTAGTGACCAAAAATAACAATACAGGAGGACTTTTGAGGCCCTGCTGTATATAAGATGAATCAACTTTAAATCCTTTAACGAGAATCTGTTATGGAGGGCAAGTCTGCCATCCATTCAAGTGAAAGTTATGCACTGACTGCCAGGTATGATACAATGTGCAGTCAAAGATGCAGTGAAAGGCATGCAGTGACTGCAAACAGCTGTTTGTGTAGTGACGGCCGTGCTGGACTGGTGCACACCATGACGAGAGTGCAGGTGATGGCGGCTTTCTAGCCCATATGGTCGCTGGGCTGAGATAGCTGAATGACAGAACAGTGACTGTCCAACTGATCAAATTTGGTCTGTCCACAATGAAGCAATGACCTATTATCTTTGGTTTGCCACCCCCAGAGACACTCATATAGCCAGCGGTCATTGCTTCATTGTGATACGCAAGCCCCTTCACCGTGGCAAGGTAATGGTCACAAAGGGAAATGGGCACATGTACATGCCTTTTGTTTTGTTGTTGCAGCCGCAGTGCAGCCAGAAAAATTAGGCAGGCATGTACACACACCAGAAAAATTATGATAGCAGCCGTTGCTACTAGCAGCGGCCTAAAAAATTCAGGAATCCGCCTGGGGTTTTGGACCCTGCTGGTGGTGGTGGAGAAGGCAGTCAAGTGGCTTGCGGGCAGAGGTGCTGTGTGGGGAGTGACTTAGTCTTGGGGCAGGCAGCCAGTCACACGGCGTGCAGACAAAGATGCTGTGTGTGGGGACTGACTTAGTCTTCGGGCGGGCAGTAGCCCTCGGGATCCATGCCTCAAGTCTATGGCAATAGCAGTAAGTGTAACAGAGGAAGCGCAGTGCGCAACTCTTAGGAGTTGATGGAACGTGCCTTCTTCTGAGCACTGTACTTTGGTCGAGGGCCACAAGAAATCACATTAACACGACCTTGCACAGAGCTGCCGGGTGGCCTTCCTCTGGGTCTGCCTCTACCTCTGCCTGTTTTGTCCGTTGTGTCCATATCGGGGGGATGAAGTTAAAGGTATGCACTGACTTGAATAATACAATGTGCAGTCACACAGGTGCAGTTAACAGGTATGCACGGAGTGGTATATCACACTGCGTGCACTCACATAGGTAGGTGGGTGCACTGAACACAACAAGTAGGTATATGCAGTGATGAGGTGGGTGCACTGAACACAACAGGTAGGTATATGCAGTGATAGGTATTACAATGTGCACCTGTCACAGACAGGTAACGGACAGGCACAGTGACACTGCGTGCGCTCAACTCATGCAAGTAGGTGGGTGCACTGTGAACAACAGGTATGTAGGTATATGCAGTAATGGGTATTACAATGTGCACCTGTCACACACAGACAGGTAGCGGACAGGCACAGTGACACTGCGTGCGCTCAACTCACGTTGGTAGGTGGGTGCACTGTGAACAACAGGTAGGTAGGTATATGCAGTACTGGGTATTGCAATGTGCACCTGTCACAAACAGGGTGTCTATGCAACACAAGTGTCAGTGGGACACACAGAAAAAAAATAGATCACAAGAACAAGATTAGCTCTCAAAAGAGCTAATAAGAATCAGCAAGGAGCAAGCTAACAAGGCTACAAGAGCCTAACTAATCTTTCCCTATGAGAATCTGCAGCAGCAGCTGTCCCTTCTCTATTTACTGCAGGCACACGAGTGAGTATAATGGCCGGCGGTACCTGCCTTTCATAAGGGGGGCAGTTGCTCCAGGAGGGAGTGTAGCCTAATTGACTACAATGTGCCTGCTGACTGTGATTCCCTGGTTCGAATCCCAGCCAGGGCACTATCTGCAAAGAGTTTGTATGTTCTCTCCGTGTCTGCGTGGGTTTCCTCCGGGCACTCCGGTTTCCTCCCACATTCCAAAAACATACAGATAAGTTAATTGGCTCCCCCTAAAAAAAAATTGGCCCTAGACTACAGTACTTACACTACATAATATAGACATATGGCAATGGTAGGGATTAGATTGTGAGCTCCTTTGAGGGACAGTTAGTGACAAGACAATATATGTATATACACTGTACAGCGCTGCGTAATATGTCGGCGCTATATAAATACTAAATAATAATAATAATAATTATGGGGGCGAACCGAACTTACGGAAAAGTTTGCGGTTCTCCGCGATCGCGAACCACCGGACGTTCGCCGGCGAACCGTTCAGGCCATCTATACCCCCATTTGTGCATTTATATATTACCTGTTCTGTATCGTTCACTGCGCAGTGCCCCATACATCTTTAGCTTCTTCCTGTTTTATTTGTGGCTCACATGCCACCATAATATGTGACACATGTGTGATGTCACGTGTGCTAAATGCCAGAAGCGTGTGAAGTGCAAATGGAGGAGCAGGAAGTGGAAGACGAATGGGCACAGCACGGTGGGCAACACAGGACAGGTTATGTATAAATACACAAATGGGGGGTTCACTTATACACTAGGGGGTGGTGATGGATGCAGCAGATGCAGGGGGCCCGCCCAATTCCGTATTGATTTTCCAGGAATCGGCCTGTGGTGTATGGGCAGCTGACAGATCTATCTCTGATCAGATTCGATCACAGAGAGATTTGTCTCTTGGTGGAATCTATCTATCATTGCTAGATGTATTGCTACCTTTACTCTAGCATGACAGCATTAGGACCTTGTGCAGTGTCATTCCTGTAAGTCCAAGTCCTTATCAGTACTGGGAGTGGAGGGGGGTTAGGGAGAAGTAGAGAAGGCTTTAGCGCAGTTTAGGATGCAACACACACACACACACACACACACACACACACACACACACACACACACACACACACACACACACACACACACACACTTCACTGGGCTGGCTTTTATGACTCCATCCTGGGAGAGAAGCTGGATGAAATCATTGACAGAAGTTGAAAAAACAAACATACTTTCAGTAGAAAAGAGAGAAACCGAGAGCCCAATATGGTGTAGTATGTCAGAGATACGAAGGGAAATGAATAAGTGAGACGATTATACTCACAAACATGGGTTACCGCTCAGGCAACCACTGTATAGGCAGGTGAGGAGATTAGACCTGTCCTCACTCAGGATTAAGAAGTCGCTCTCTGTAGATCAGAAACAATGGGGTAGGGTCACCCCTCCACCTGGAGTGGACTCAAGTATACTGGTAGGTGATCAGAGGCGCCAGCAGAATAAAATTAATATAAAATTGTTAAAAATTGCCGGGAGGGAAAGTGGTGGACTTCCCCTCAATAATTAGACACCAAGGTCTGTCATCAAATCAAACGAATACATTTATTCAATAGTACCCGAAAATCTGCAACGCGTTTCGTGGGAACAGACCCACTTCTTCAGACAATAAAACGGGGACAACAAACACAGCAATCAATGTGCAGTGAATTTAGTGAATTTAGCACCTCTGAGGAGAAGAAGTGGATCTGTTCCCACAAAACGCGTGGCAGATTTTGGGGTACTATTGAATAAATGTATTCATTTGATTTGATGACAGACCTTGGTGTCTAATTATTGAGGGGAAGTCTACCACTTTCCCTCCCGGCAATTTTTAACAATGTTATATTAATTTTATTCTGCTGGTGCCTCTGATAACCTACCAGTAAACATACTTTCAGACCAGCTGGGCGCCCTTACTAGTGTACTAGGAACTGTCTACCAATCTAACCTTACAAAACTATGCATAACTCCTTATCAGATGCAGTCTTTACAACTACTGTGCAGATAGCTTTTTCTCTCCCTCCCTTACTTTTGTCTCTCAGGACAGGGGAATTTTTTTTTTAATAGTCTGCCTGTGGAATGAAATGCCTTTGAAAGCGCCCCATCCTGACCTGATGACCTGCCACTCAGAGGCCCGAGCCTCTCGGGCCTCTGTGTCGTCCCGGCCCTGAGTACACTTGTAGGTTCATGGAGGGCAAAGTCAGGGTGCCAGGACATCTGTGCCTACAGGCTCCTGTGATGTAAATCCAGGCCTGCACACAAGAGATAGACATAAACAGTGTACATAAACTCCATCCATTCCAAGTACATAACAAAATGTTTTAAATAATGTACAGTAAAATGTGGTGCATAAAACACTGTTTTACGCACCACAGGTCATTATTAAAATGCTGAATGCTGAATAATAATAATGATGCCAAAATTGAATTAGGATAATGGAATCTTAATAATAAATTAATTTCAAACATGTAAAGCACACCTGAAGTGAACAGTTCACTTCAGGTTTCATATATAATTATGCAGAGGTAAGTCTCTAGCTACCATAGAGCCTTCCCAGACCTCGATCCATTCTGTCGTCCCTGTGCTGTCCCAGGTTGAAGTTACTTGTTCTTCTAGGTCTTCATCACTCGTTGGATAGCCTTCCAAACTACTTGCGACCCTGAAAAATTCAGAAGATGAGCGCATCTATGCTCTACATCTGTGAGCTCAGACTCCGTACAGATGCACTTGTCTACTGATCTAGTTGGGGCACAAGTAGTTCTGAAAGCTGCCTGAAGAGCTATACAACTTTGCAGGCCAAATAGCTTCAACTGGGGACAGTGCACACTCGCCAGGCTGGACTGAAGGTTGGGAAGGCTCTATGGCAGGTATGTCAAACCGGTCCTACGAGGGCCGAGATCCTCACACATTTTTTACACAGCTCAAATAAATTGATAGGTCTGAATCAGGAAAGGTGTGGTCCATCAGGTAGAACACATTCCTTTCTTTCTCAGTCCATCCTAAACACTGGCATGGATCGGGTCCTCCAGGCCTGGAGTTTGACACATGTTCTCTATGGTAACCAGAGCCTTGCTTCTACATAGGTGCAGTATGTATGAATCCTGAAGGGAATTTTCACTTCAGATTACCTGTAACACATGAAAAACATGGCTGCCAACTCATAAAATGAACAGAACTCCATAATGAACATCTTTTGCAGATAGTATACACATGCATAATATATACTTATTTTTCCTTATTAATCTTTCAAACTTTTACATTTGAACAAATCCTAGCTGTGACTTTAGGCCAGTCTATATTCAGCACAAAGCTTTCTTCCACATACCAGCACTATAGTCAATGCCAGGGTTTGCATTATAATGTCTGCTCCCTGTGCAATGTAAGCATTCTATCTCTTTACAGGAAAAGGGTCAATCAAAACTAACATAGGAGATTTTTCTGCATGATAAATTCCTCTGTATTGTTAACTATATGACATAGTTATTGCTAAGAATATTTGGCATGTAATGTGGCATAACTGTTGTTGTGAAGGACATAAATGTCACAGGGCAGACCTAGCTAAAGGCAGAAACAGGCCAGACAATGAATAGGAAGCTAAAACAATACAACAAGAGGGAGCTCTGGCAGGAGATTTAAAGAGAAACTGTAACCAAGGATTGAACTTCATCTCAATCAGTAGCTGATACCCCCTTTCCCATGTTCTTTTCCTTTTATGAAACTGATCATCAGGGGGCTCTGTATGGCTGATAGAGATGGCCCGAACGGTTCGCCGGCGAACGTCTCCCGGCGAACTTCCGGAGGTTCGCGATCGTGGAGAACCGCAAACTTTTCCGGAAGTTCGGTTCACCACCATATTGCACCATTAGGGTCAACTTTGACCCTCTACATCACATTCAGCAGGCACATTGTAGCCCATCAGGCTACACTCCCTCCTGGAGCCACTCCCCCCTTATAAAAGGCAGGCATTGCCAGCCATTTTACTCACTCGTGTGCCTGCAGTAAATAGAGAAGGGACAGCTGCTGCTGCAGACTCTCATAGGGAAAGATTAGTTAAGCTCTTGTAGGCTTCTTAGCTTGCTCCTTGCTGATTCTTATTGTTAAAATAGCACCCCACAACAGATCTTTTGAGAGCTAATCTTTTTTCTTTCTGTGTGTCCCACTGACACTTGTGTTTCATAGACAGCCTTGATAATTCATACTGTGTGTGTGCCTCTGCAAGGCCCCGCACATTCAGTGACTACCTGTGTGTGTGACAGGTGCACATTGTAATATGCATTACTGCATATACCTACCTACCTGTTGATCACAGTGCACCCACCTACCTACGTGAGTTGAGCGCACGCTGTGTCACTGTGCCTGTCCGCTACCTGTCTGTGTGTGACAGGTGCATATTGTAATACCCATCACTGCATATACCTACCTGTTGTGTTCAGTGCACCCACCTCATCACTGCATATACCTACCTGTTGTGTTCAGTGCACCCACCTACCTACGTGAGTGCACGCAGTGTGATATACCACTCCGTGCATACCTGTTAACTGCCCCTGTGTGACTGCACATTGTATTAGTCAAGTCAATGCATACCTTTCACTTCATCCCCCTCCACAATATGGACACAATGGACAAAACAGGTAGAGGCAGAGGTAGAGGGAGACCCTGAGAAAGGCCACCCGGCAGGTCTGTGTGAGGTCGTGTTGATGTGATTACGTGCGGCCCTGGCCCAAAGTACAGTGCTCAGAAGAAGGCACGTCCCATCAACTCCCAAGATTGTCAGGACGTGGTTGACTATTTAACACAGATCACCTCATCTTCTGCAGCCACCAGCGCTACTACAAGCACCACATCCGCTGCATTTGACACTTTGAACAAGTTAATTGGTGGGGAATTAACTGATTCACAGCCATTATTGTTACAACCAGATGAAGGCGCTAAGCAAGTTACACCACTTCATATGTCTAAGTTAGGCCGCGACACTATGGACGTAACGTGTGAGGAGGAGAATGATGAAGTACCTGCTGTTGGTGCATATTTGGAGGTGTCTGAGGCAAGCGAAGCTGGGCAGGATGATTATGATGATTTGGATGCCACATAGGTTCCTAAGAGACAAGATGACCAAGGGGACAGTTCAGAGGGGGAGTCAGAGAGGAGTAGGAGGAGATGAGTTCCTGAAAGAAGCAGGGGGAGCTCATCATCTGAAACAGCTGGTTGCAGTGTCTGGCGCCATGTATCACCACCTATGTACAGCCAGCCAACACGCCCTTCAACGTCAGATGCTGATGCCACCATAGTATGATCACCCCATGGGGGCTCAGCGGTTTGGAAATTTTTTAATGTGTCTGCCTCAGATCAGAGCAATGCCATCTGTTCTCTCTGCCGCCACAAATTGAGCCGTGGAAATGCCAACACTCACGTAGGGACAAGTGCCTTACAAAGGCACGTGGAGAAAAAGCACAAACTGCAATGGGAAGAGCACCTGAGCAAAAGCAGCACACAAAAGAAAGGCCACCCTCCTTCTCCTCTTCCTCCTTTAGGTGCAACATCTTCAGCCGCTTTCTCCCTTGCACCTTCACAACCACCCTCCTCCACGCCACCTCTGCCCTTGAGCGGTTCCTGCTCCTCTGCCCACAGCAGCCAGGTGTCCGTGAAGGAAATTTGAGTGGAAGAAGCCAATTTCTGCCAGTCACCCCCTTGCCTGGCATCTGACAGCTGGCGTGGCGGAACTGTTAGCTCGCCAGCTTTTACCATACCAGCTGGTGGACTCTGAGGCCTTCCGTAAATCTGTGGCCATTGGGACACCACAGTGGAAGATACCAGGCCACAATAATTTCTCTAAAAAGGCGATACTCAAACTGTATCGTAAAGTTGAGAGGCAAGTGGTGTCATCTCTGGCACACAGCGTTGGGTCAAGGGTCCACTTGACCACGGATGCCTGGTCTGCCAAGCACAGTCAGGGCAAGTACATAACTTACACAGCCCATTGGGTCAACCTGGTGACCGATGGCAAGCAGGGAGTACGTGGCTGTGCAGCGGACCAACTTGTGACGCCTCCACAGCTTGCAGGCAGGCCTGCTGCTACCTCCTCTCCTCCTGCTACATCCTCTTTGCTGTCGTCGTCCTCCTCCTCCTTGGCTGAGTGGCAGTTCAGCTCTACTGGTGCTGCGATCTCCTCTCCAGCTACACAGCCCCAGCTCCCCAGGGCCTATGCTTCATGCCACGTACGACGGTGTCATGCCATCTTAGACATGTCTTGCCTCAAAGCGGAGAGTCACACTGGAGCAGCTCTCCTGGCTGCTCTTAACAAACAGGTGGATCAGTGGCTGACCCCGCACCAGCTGGAGATCGGCAATATGGTGTGTGACAACAGCAGCAATCTCATTTCCGCATTGAATTTGGGAAAGCTGACACATGTATCCTGCATGGCACATGTGCTGAATCTAGTCATTCAAAGATTTGTGTCAAAGAACCCAGGCTTAGAGGACGTCCTGAAGCAGGCCAGGAAGTTGTGTGGGCATTTCAGGCAGTCTTACACGGCCATGGCACGCTTTGCAGACATTCAGCGGAGAAACAACTTGCCGGTGAGATGCTTGATATGTGATAGCCCGACTCATTGGCATTCGACCCTGGTCATGTTCTCTCACCTGCTAAAGCAAGAGAAAGCCGTCACCCAGTACCTGTACAATTTCAGTAGAAGGACACATTCTGGGGAGATGGGGATGTTCCGGCCCAACTACTGGACACTGATGCGAAATGCATGCAGGCTCATGCGGCAGTTTGAGGAGGTGACCAACCTGGTGAGTCACAGTGAAGGCACCATCAGTGACTTGATCCCGTACATTTACTTCCTGGAGCGTAGAGTGGTGGATCAAGCTGTGGAGGAGCGTGAACAGGAACAGTTACGGCAGGAACAGTTGTGGGAGCAATTTTCATCAGAATCAGATGTTTCTTCAACACCTGCGGCAGAACAGAGAGGGGAGTAAGAGTTGTGTGGGGAAGAGGAGTCAGACTCGGATGATGAGGAATGTGTTTCTTTGGAGGAGGAGGAGGCGGCGGCAGAAGAACAACTGCAGCAGGCGTCGCAGGGGGCTTGTGCTGCTCGACGTTTCCGTGGTATTGTTCGTGGCTGCGGGGAGAAGGAGGACTTACCTGACATCACTGAGGAAGAGCAAGAGGAGATGGATAGTACTTCTGGATCCAACTTTGTACAGAAGGCATCTTTCATGCTGTCCAGCCTGTTGAGGGACCCCTGTATAAAAAAACTCAAGGGGAATGAGCTGTACTGGGTGGCCACGCTACTAGACCCTCGGTATAGGCACATGTTACCAACTCACCAGAAGGCAGAAAGGATGCAGCACATTCAAAACAAGCTGGCAACTATGCTTTACAATGTGTTTACGGGTGATGTCACAGCACAACGCGATAAAGGTACCACTGCCAGTAATCCTTCTCCCATGTCCACACAGGCAAGGACAGGGCGCTCTAGCTATCTCATGGTGATGTCGGACATGCAGACATTCGTTAGTTTAACGCCTTGCCTTAGCCCTTCCCGATCCACCCTCCACCAACGCCTGGACCGGCAGGCCTTAAGTGTGGATGTAGACACTGTGAGCAGCGATTAACCCTTGGACTACTGGGTGCGCAGGCTTGACCTGTGGCCAGAGCTGTCCCAATTTGCCATCCAACTTCTGTCTTGCCCTGCCTCAAGCGTCCTGTCAGAAAGGACCTTCAGCGCAGCTGGAGGCATTGTCACTGAGAAGAGAAGTCGCCTAAGTTACAAAAGTGTTCAGTACCTCACCTTTATCAAAATGAATGAGGCATGGATCCCAGAGGGCTACTGCCCGCCCGAAGACTAAGTCAGTCCCCGCACACAGCATCTCTGCCTGCACGCCGTGTGACTGGCTGCCTGCCCCAAGACTAAGTCACTCCCCACACAGCATCTCTGCCCGCAGGCCGCTTGACAGCCTTCTCCGCCACCACCAACAGGGTCCAGAACTCCAGGCAGATAACTGAATTTTTAAGGCCACTGCTAGCAGCGGCCGCTATAATAATTTTTCTTGTTCGTATATATGCCTGCCTAATTTTTCTGGCTGCACTGCAGCTGCAACAACAAAACAAAAGGCATGTACATGTGCCAATTCCCCTTCCTGATCATTACCTTGCCACGGTGAAGGGGCTTGCGTATCACAATGAAGCAATGGCCGACGGCAATATGACTGTCTCGGGGGGGGGGGGGGGGGGGTGGCACACTCACGATAATAAAGTTGTTGCTTCATTGTGGACAGACCAAATTTGATCAGCTGAACAGAGTCACTCAGCTATCTCAGGCCAGCGACCATATGGGCTGGAAAACCCCCATCACCTGCACTCTCGTCATGGTGCGCACCAGTCCAGCACGGCCGTCACAACACGAACAGCTGTTTGCAGACACTGCATGCCTTTCACTGTATCTTTGACTGCACATTGTATTATACCTGGCAGTCAGTGCATACCTTTCACTTGAATGGATGGCAGACTTGCCCTCCATAACAGATTCTCGTTAAAGGATTTAAAGTTGATTCATCTTATATACAGCAGGGCCTCAAAAGTCCTCCTGTATTGTTATTTTTGGTCACTACCTCGGGACGTGCATGCCATGCCTGCTGCCTTTCTTGGATGTGTGGTGGTAGCTGTTTTTCAGGCTCCAACTCCGGACCGGAATTGAACCCTGATTCCCCGGCCATTAGCAGTGTTCACAATGGCAGACTTGCCCTCCATAACAGATTCTCGTTACAGGTAGTAAAGTTGATCAGTGTCATATACAGCAGGGCCTCGAAAGTCCTCCTGTATTGTTATTTTTGGTCACTACCTCGGGACGTGCATGCCATGCCTGCTGCCTTCCTTGGATGTATGGTAGCCGTTCCTGTCCTTAGGAGTGTTCACTTACTTTAGCATGCACTATATATTGTTGACAGTACATCTTGTTCAGGCACAGTAAGTATGCAGAACCTCACAGTCTGCAACAAACAAACCTAAATATCTGCCCCATGTAGCCTAAGTCATGTGGGCATTTAATCAAGTAATTGGCAGGGGTGAAAGCCCTGATGGGTGCATGATGTGATTCCTTTTTATAATACTGTGGCAGTTTTAGCAGGTCATAAATAGGAACTGCCATCTGTGCTTAATTTACTAATTCTTGGGCATCCACCCATACCGCAATACCTGCTGCTTCTGGATTGCCCACAGCCTTATAATGACAGCTGAGTTCACTCCTCTGAACTCTACAGTATACAATGTGAGATTCAGATATATAGCCGCTCGGAGACTGAAGGCGGGGCGGAGCTCCGCCCTCCGTGCATGAGATGCGTGCGCACCATGCGCGCGATCTCATGCAAAATAGAGCCCCAGGACTTTACGCCAATTGGCGTTAGGCGGTCCTGGGGCTGCCGCCGCGGCCACGCCTACTGGCGTGACGCGGGCGGCAGAAGGTTAAAGGACCACTATTTTATTTTATTTATTTATTGTATTTATAAAGCACCAACATATTACGCAGCGCTGAAAGCAAATCACGGAGCTAGTCTACTTTAGGGGACCCACCGTAAATCCCCATAGAGAATTGGAGCTGTGCTGAAAACGGAACAAATTTCCACTTTCAGCTCTTTTAAACCCCCACAAGTTATACATGTATGGAAAGCTCAGAATCTGCTCTAACGAATGATGCCACTTTCGGTGAGAAGAAACTGAAACTCACCGTGAACGAGGCGCCGAAAGGCCACAATCGCGGCTCCGTCGGCCATCTTACATCTGTGCTGGCTCATATTGTTCTCCCTCCTCATTGGAGGGATTGTTAGCTGGGGGCGTGCCAGAGAGAAAAAAAAACAAAAACGTCAGTAGCTAGTTCTGCGTTGGTCTTGTCCGGGGAGAAGGGAGAGCAGTTTCTGGCACGCCCCCAGCTAACAATCCCTCCAATGAGGAGGGAGAAAAATATGAGCAGCACAGAAGTAAGATGGCCGACGGCGCTTCCTACATGGTGAGTTGCACCTTTTGCTCACCGAAAGTAGCATAATTCGTTAGAGCAGATTCTAACCTTTCCAAAGATATATAGCTTGTGGGGTTTAAAAGAGCTGAAAGCGGAAAATTTGTTCCGTTTTCAGCACAGCTCCAATTCTCTATGGGGATTTACGGTGGGTCCCCTAAAGTAGACTAGCTCCCAAATCACTATAGCAAATCATTTCATCTCTACAGTCATCACTAAAGACATTAAAGGACCACTATCGCGAATCATTTCATTTTCAATTAACTCACAGTAGATATATCATGTATACAGAAGCCTTACTGTGTCCTTTTTTAATTGTTTGTCCTGGCCATTTTATTTACCATATATTATTGTAGCCTGTGTCCGTCAGCCCCTGAAGTAACGCTGATGGACTTTTGTAACTAAAAAGTAATAGCAGGGGAAGCCTTGTCAGGTATTGAAAAAAAAAACTGTTGGTTTAGCCCTGCTCTCCCTAATAACTGTCAAAACTGTACAATGCAGGCTCACCTGCTGCCCGACTTCCCTTTCATTAGCATACCCGAGAAGGACCCCTGCACTCAGGCAGCCCGCTGGCGTAGAGGGAGGCAGCTGCCAGCACAGTGAACCACTCTCTCTCCATCTATTCCCTGCGGATCTGCCCTCCAGAGTAATTATCCGCTTTGTAATGAGCCGGTTCATGCAGTGTAAAGAACCGCTTTGTAATGAGCCGGTTCTCCCCTCCATTCATGTGGTGTAAAGAACCACTTTGTAATGAGCTGCCTGAATGGAGAGGAGAACCGGCTCATTACAAATCGGTTCTTTACACTGCATGAACCAGCTCATTACAAAGCAGTTCATTACTCAGGAGGGCAGACCCGCAGGGAATGGATGGAGGGAGAGCTGCCTCCCTCAATGCCTGCGGGCTGCCTGAGTGCAGGGGTCCTTCTCGGGTATGCTAATGAAGGGGAAGACGGGCAGCAGGTGAGCCCGCATTGTACAGTTTTGACAGTTATTAGGGAGAACAGGGCTAAACCAACAGGTTTTTGTATTTTTCAATACCTGACAAGGCTCCCCCTGCTATTACTTTTTAGTTACAAAAGCCCGTCAGCGTTACTTCAGGGACTGACAGACACAGGCTACAGTGATATATGGTAAATAAAAGGGCCAGGACAAAAAATTAAAAAAAGGACACAGTAAAGCTTTTGTATACATGATATATCTACTGTGAGTTAATTGAAAATGAAATGATTCGCGATAGTGGTCCTTTAATGTCTTTAGTGATGACTGTAGAGATCTGCTAGAGGAGTGTCTCTGTATCTCTAAATATACTGCTGGTTCCATACAGGTGAATGCATCCGTTACTAAAGGGGTAGTGAGCAGTGAGGATCGGCATGGATGTTGGAGAGCAGACAGAGCTCTGGGAATGCCTTGGCTAACAGGCCCGTCACCGTCCCTAGGACCCATAACAGTCATTGTGGCTAGCATGGTGGTTCTTTCAGCACTGGTGGAGGAGCTCAACTCATTTGCTTTCACTTTGACATCAGAATATCTTGAGATACTGATTATTTAGGCATGCAGTTTTTCCTGAAAATAGCTCTTAATTATACATTTTCATTTTATGCTTGGTTAATTTTGCCCAAAGTTGTGTTAGGTTTGCTAACAAACATTAAAACATTATAAACATAAATTTGACATGCTCTAGTGGCACGGGTACAATGTCTCATTATGCCAAAAATGATGGTTCCAGCTATCTCCCACTAGATTATATTATGCTTCTTGCCATCTCCAACTGCATTATGGATTTTTAATGCAAAATTATTATTTTTCTTGTTTTCCTTGTGTACTGTATACCCCATAGTACTGTTTTACAACTGTGTATAAAATAAGCTGAAATGTAAGACCTTTTATTTATATTGTGAAGTCTAGAAGGGTCGCAGCCAGCACACAGTACACAGTTGTATAAAACAAATGTATCCATTTATTTGCAGCAGTAACATAAACAGCTTTACTCTGTCTAGCATAAAGTGGAAAATAAATGGCAAGCTTACTTCAGCTTTGTAGTCCAAAGCAGTAGCAACATTCCAGCTTATTCAAAACAGATCATTTCCTTAAGCCAAAAGCCATACAAACAGCAGTCCAAAGTATGGTTTGGCTTCCAGCAATGTCTCCAAACAGACTTGTCAGGAGCTCAGCAGCACACACGCTCCTCCACATCAACTCCACCCTTACTGCATGTCACCTGCTTCCTGATATGCACATTTTTGGTAGAGCTTGCTTCTGCTCCACAGAAAACTAGGGTGTACCTGGGCGGAATGGCCCGCCCTTCCTTCCTTCCCATTCCAGGAGTCCAGCCCTGGAAAAGAAACAACAAAGGCAGCAGCTGGCTTGCTGCCAAACAATACCCGGACTCCTTTTCTAGGCACACATCTTGTTTTTAAAGGGAACACAGTCCAAATAACAGAAAAATATACCTCCCGTCCAGCACCCAGCCCCGATGACCCCTAAAATGGCAATAAAGTAAAATGTTTTAGTTATCTGGTCAGTATATGCTACTTTATTTTTTGTGACTTATACTTTCATCTTCAGGGTGACAAAGAAGCAGAGCTTGGCCTTCCATTTTCTCCACTGTGTGATCGCAATTCAACCATGGTTGCTCAATCCCAAATAGGTAAGAATATATTATTTGTTTATAAAATCCTATTTATTCCTCTGGTACTGCAACCTTACATGCCTTTGTTCACTCACAGTACTGTCTTCTGTGGGTATTTCTTTAGCAGCCACCTTGTCATAGGTATTCCAAAAAGTTGTGCAGGACACAATTTTGCATTCCGTCATTGCAGCGGACAACATTGGCCATCTAAGAACATGTTTCAATAGATCCTATAGTTAAAGAGCAACTATCACAACTATCAAAGAAACTGTTTTTCTGTAAACCTCATATACCTATGGAAATTTTACCCAGCAACAACAAAATGCTTTTCAGAGCTCTCTCAGCACAGCCTGTGTGAAGAAAAAGCCATGTTTACCAAGCTGTTTTTTTAACACTTTTTGTCAGCATTGGTGGGGCAGACTTAGACTGTAACCTGGCTGTAAAATGATTACTTTACACTGTACAGCAGGTAGAGACACACAGACAGGATCAGGCACACGGACAGATCTTCAGCTGATGAATATTCACACACATTTGAAGCTATATTTCTGCTTTCATTCTGAACAGATTCCAGTCACAGTATTGGAGTCAGTGAAGATTGATTCTGTATGCTGGATGTGCTGGGCACAGTCCTCCATAGTAATTCCCACAGTGAGAACTGTTCTCTGTAAATGTAATTGTCTTCATATAAAACAAGAAAAGATGAAAAAAAGCCTTTGCATTGCTATTTGCTAGTAATTACTGGAAATATATGTGACATCTAGAATTTTAGGTAACTTTTATAGTTGTTATTTAACTTAGGATCCATCAACATGTCCATTTGTCCATTGTGGTCCGTTCTGGAAAACAGTGTAATTTGCTGACTAGTGTAAATGTAGCCTTAAGGCTACGGTAGCAATGGTGCGTTGCAGTGCGGCATAACAGCCACAATACATACAAAAGTTGAGTGGGAAGGTCCATAAGACGCCCTGGTACCATAGACGCACCAGACTTAGTATAATTATTTTTCCTTCGTTTTTGTCCTCTAAACCCAGGTGTGTCTTATAGTCAGGAGCTTCTTATAGTCCACAAAATACGGTACTATTCCTACTAAGTTTTTGGGCTCATTGTCTTCTAATAAGTTACAGTATCATTCAACCTTCAGTGTCTCTCCCCTCTCTGGGTTGCTGTAAAACAAATCTCAATACACATCCCACGTTGTAAGATATAGTTATAGTCTCTATATACGCTTTTGTGACATAATTCAAATCAAATTGGTCCACTCGTATAGAATCAAGTCTTGTATACGCCTTGTATACTTTTGAGTAATATGTAAAATCTTTAACCAGCGGAGGCAAGTATCTCCAGCAATTCAATAGGTGCAGGGCCGGTTCTAGCTACGATAGGGCCCCGGGACAAAAGTAACCTGGGGCCCCCTAACACCCACCCCCAGCAGCAAATTCACACTTAGCTGCGCTGGGGGCCCGGAAACAATTGCTCAGGTTTCTCCTATGGTAGCACTGGCCACCCTCCCCAGTATAGTTGTCACATGTGTACCCAATGATCCCCCCCCCCCAGTTTTGTAGCCAGATGTGTTCCCCTCTTTTTCCCTCAGTATAGTAGCCAGATGTGCCCCAACACTTCCCTCCCCCTAGTTAAATACCCAGAGGTGTGCCCCTCTCCCTCTCCCCATTATAATAGTTAGATGTGCCCCTTGTTCCCTAACGACCCCCCCCCCCCCAGCATTGTAGCCAGATGTGCTCCTAATGACTCACCCAAGAATTTTAGCCAGATGTGCTCCTATCGAACCCACAGTACTATAGCCATATGTGCCCCCAATGACTCACGCAAGTATTGTAGCCAGATGTGCCCCTAACAAAACCCCAGTATTGTAGCCAGATGTGCCCCTAACAAACTCCCCTCCACCCAGTATTGTAGCCAGATAACAACAATAACAATAATATTTATATAGCGCTTTTCTCCCTGGGGACTCAAAGCGCTGTGACCCTGCATTATGCAGTCTCAAAGGCTAGGGAAAAGAGGTGAGTTTTTAGTTTTTTTTAAGCTGTCCAGAGAAGGAGCCTCTCGTACTGCTTGTGGAAGTGAGTTCCATAGAGTAGGGGCTGCATAGGAAAAGGCCCGAGCACCAAATGTTAAGTGTATCCTGGGAATAACCAGCTTCATCTTGTTGGCAGAGCGGAGGGTGCGTGGAGGGGCATAAAGTTCCAATAGATCCGCTATGTATTTGGGTCCCATGTGGTGTAGAGCCTTGAATGTCAGCAGGCAGATCTTAAAATTGGTTCTCCATTTTACTGGCAACCAGTGAAGAGTTTGCAGTACTGGGGTGATGTGTGAGCTGCGGGGGGCATTGGCTAGGAGTCTGGCTGCAGCATTCTGTACTAGCTGTAAGGGGCGCAGAACCTTATCTGTAGATCCGATGAACGGGGCGTTGCAGTAGTCTATGCGGGAGGATACAAATGCATGAACCAGGACAGGTAGGTCTTCAGCTGGGATAAGGTGTTTGATTTTCGCTATATTTCTTAGATGGAAGAAGGAAGACTTGATGACAGTTGATATCTGCTGTTTGAGTTTTAGATTTCCATCCAGGATCACCCCAAGGTTTCGCACAGAGTCTTTATACTGTACAGTATCTCCCCCAATTGCTAGTTTGAGGTGGTGAGCGTTTTGAACTTTATCCATCATGTGTGGACCACCTACCACCAACACCTCTGTTTTGTCAGAGTTCAGCCTCAGCCAGCTGGTGTTCATCCAATTTTGTAAATCCACTAGACACGCATTTATGGATGCTGATGGGTCTTGGGTGCCAGGCTTGAAGGACAGATACAGTTGTGTGTCATCTGCAGATGAGCCCCTAACGGTGTCCACCCCCCTTCCCCCAGTGCTATGGAGACAGTGGGAGGCTATGTTATTGTTCTGCCCTTCGTGCTTCTTGGATCGGGCACTAGAGCCCAAACAAAGTGGCCAGAAGTGCAGGACAGCTACACTACAGAGGAGACAGACCTGCAGCACTTGGAACTCGGAGCAGGTGTGTGTGTGCTGCATGTCATGCACTGTCCTCATAACACTAGGGGGGGGGGCACGGGGATGGGACCTCTGCCATGGGGGCACATCAATTAGTGATGTGATGAGGGACACTTGGGGGTTCCTATAGATTCTGGGGCCCTCGGCAATTGCCCCCTTTGCCCATATGGTGGCTCCGGCCCTGACTATGTGTCTCTCTCTATCATTATTTTATGATTATTTTATGATATGCACATTTCTGCAGCAAAGTCTCTCTTTGGCAAGTTTAGGGCAGAAGTGGCCCCAATAAAGTCTATAAAATCCTTCCCCTTCATTGCCAACAATGATCCGGATCTAAATGTCTAAGCCCTAACGTCTGTGTGTCCTCTCAATGTCTGTGGGTGTTTGCACTGGTCTCTTTAGAATCAGATAAAAGATATCTGTCAAAGTGGGTTTCAAATGTCTTCGATGACCCATTGTTACGCCTTTCCTAACTGACCTGCTCTATCAAACTGTACTTTGCAAACCTACACTAACCCTAAAACCCTAAGCTGGCTGTAACACTAACCAAAAGCCTAGCACTTAGATCTTATTGAGTGCTGATGTGTAGAGGTTGATTAAAGGACCACTGCCAAAAAAAAATTAAAATATATGTAAACATATGCAGACAATAAGTGCATTTCTCCTAGATTAAAATGACCCATACATTACTTTTCTCCTATGTTGCTGTAACTTACAGTAAGTAGTAGAAATCCAACCTTACCGACAGGTTTTGGAATAGCCCATCTCCTCATGGGGAATTCTCAGGGATTTCTTTATTTTGAAAAGCACTTAGGGAATGGCATTTGCTCAGTTCAACTGCCAAAAAAGTGAGCAGAGAGGCTGGCCAGCATCTTTGTATAAATCTTTTTCAGGGAATGTCTTTATAAAAAATAAAGGTCATGCCGAGAATCCCCAAAGGAGGGATGGATTAGCCTAAAACCTGTCAGCTCTGTCAAATTTCTACTACTTACTGTAAATGACAGCACTATAGGAGAAAAGTAATTTATGGCTCATTTTACTCTTACTAATTTTAAGATTTTTGCGACAGTGGTCCTTTAAGGAGACAGTGATTGGATTTAGCAGTGGAGGTTTGTTTGGTAGGTTAAAGAAACTATTGTCAAGAAAAGTTGTGTTAAAACAAAACAAGGTGCTGTGACAAGAAAAACAAGGGGGTGAAACCGGGAGCCCAATATAGTGTAATATGTATTGGAATAGGGTGAGAATATTAAGAAGTAAGTAATTATACTCACAAACCAGGGTTACCATGCAGGCAACCACTGTAAATGCAGGCAGGGAGATTAAGCCCGTCCCCGCTCAGGACTAAGATGTCGCTCTCTGTATATCAGGAAATAAGGGTATAGTCACCCCTCCACCCTGGGTGGACACTGGTATTGTAGAAAAGTGAACAGAGGCGCCAAAAGGATAAAAATTGTTTAAATTCTTAAAAATGTTTAGGAGGCAGTGGTGGACTTGCCGTCCTCAAAGCAGACACAAAGCTGTCGATTATTGGCAAGAAAAAATTATTCACATACTCCACCTCAGAGGTGCTAGGTGTATACTAGACTTCATGCTGTGTGATACTCCTCCTTTTGTATTGCCTGAGGAAGCAGGAATATACCTGCGAAACGGGTTGCCTGTTTAACTTGGAGTATGTGAATAAATTTGTCTTGCCAATAATCAACAGCTTTGGGTCTGCTTTGAGGATGGCAAGTCCACCGCTGCCTTCCAAACATTTTTAAGAATTTTAACAATTTTTATCCTTTTGGCACCTCTGTTCACTTGTGACAAGAAAAGCTGTGTTGGCATAAATCTCATTAAGGTGTGGAGCTTAATAAGTGACCTGACCTTTACCAAAGCACCTATCACAGGTGGTGGATCTGAGAGACAAAAAACAGAGGCTCAATGTCACATAGGCCAGAATCCAGAGCAGAGGTCCCCAAACTTTTTTCGGTCAAGGGCCGGGTCAACGTACTTCAGACTGCTGGGGGGCCGGAACACACATAAAATGATGTTGATAACATTACAATGAATCTAGGTATTGATTCCCCGCCAGTCATGCCCGGAGGAGAACTCCCACCAGCAGCCATTCAGTCATGTGGCACCCGAAGAACGTCTTTGTGCACCAGACAGTGAAGCATACCCAGGTGACAACCTGCTGTCCAGTTGGACAGCAGTGTCACCTGATGCGGAATTGGGTTGGAAACTATCGAATTACTGCTCGCTGGCTGCTACAGTATGTGGATGGGTGATGCCAGCACTGCTATTCTATATGCAGGAAGCCGATATTTAAAAGGTACAGTGGACAGCATCTATAAGTTAAAGATTTTGTGTTTGGGGGTGGCAGTGAAAGAGCCTCAGGGGGCCACATTCGGCCCGCGGGCCTTAGTTTGAGGACCACTGATCCAGAGGAACAATATCAGACAAACTGGGGGTAGAGTTCAAACAATTGGCATAAAGGTTAACCTGATTAATTTGGTCAGAAGCTGCACGGGAAGTCAGGAGCAATTAGGTCAGGACAGAAAGTCGCAATCAAAATCAAGTGAAAGGACAGGACAGGTGGTAAGCTGAAGACCATCAACCACTCATGTTGGTGAGCATGAGCAATTTAGGTTTCAGACTACACACTAATACTGTGCATTTCAATGTGCAAGCCAACAAATCTGGTATGCAGCCACAATTATGCATGTAGTTGCTCTTTTCCGGATACTATGGGCACACACCTCTTCACTCATGCTAACCTTCTAAATACCTGATCTTATCATCAGCAATTGATCACTATGAGGAGTTCAGATAGTGGCTTCAAAGCCTACATCCTATTGATCATTAACTTGAAAAAAAACCCTAGCACATTCCTAGAATCACTTAGATCTGGCCAGTTTTTGACTGCCAGCCATTTCCCAGCCTCCCCTGACTACAGAAAGACAGTCATGCTCCACCATGGGTAGCAGAACTACTGAATTCCGATTTCGTCGAAATTTCGAGTACCCCATGCGAAAACCGAGTTTCGTGTTCCGAATTTTCGTGTTCTGAGTGCATTTCTATTGAATTAAATAGTGTTAACTTCTGCGGTTAATTGTAAAGCCCCGTACATGCTATGATTACCAAATTTGCCATGTTTATTAAGCAGATGAGTAGGAACATGGTAAAAAAATGTTTTGAAAAGAGCTTATAGTTTTTGAGCAAATCGATTTCAAAGTTTCATAAGAAAAATGTTTTTTAAACTGTGTAAAATGACACTGCTGCAGAATAGGTTACTGCATTCCGAGTTCTGTATATATATTGTATACATTTCATGAAAACAGACAGCGTGGGGTCCCCCCTCCCAAGCCTCATTAACCCCTTGTCCCCATGCAGGCTGGGATAGCCAGAATGCGGAGTCCCGGCCACGTGGGGCTTTGCACCCTGAGCTATACCAGCCCGCATGGTCCATGGTATGGGGGGGCTCTGGAGGAGAGGGGCGGCCAACCTCCCCCTCTCCTCCAGAGCCCTTGTCCAATCCATGGACAAGGGGCTCTTCCCCACCTCCGGTGCCCCAGGAGGAGGTGGGGGCCGCCGATGTCCTGGGGGGTTCATGGTGCCGTCCGGGGTTCCCCTTTAACAAGCGGACCCCGGAAGCCGCCCCCTCCCCAGGATAAATGAGTATAGGGGTACACAGTACCCCTTACCCATTTTAGCAGAGTTAAAAAAAAAGAAATAAAAACACGACAACGAAAAAAGTCCTTTATTGTTCTACATTAACCAGGGATACTTACCTTGCGATAATCTCACGCCAGTAACCTCAGGAGTGGTCCCACACCAGTATCCTCTTATGACATCCCACCTCCCTCCCACACTGACGAACTCCCACCACTGAATGGTCACAGTCAGCCTCTGCATCTGTATAGCAGAGGCTGAGAACACGAAAATGTTGCCTTTAAAACAAGACATTTTGGCAAACAGTGATGCAATCAAAATAGCCACTGGGAAATCCCCGATCGCTGGAGGCCACACTAGAGTGGCGAAACCAGTGATTTTTCACATAGATGGTGGGTCCAGGTGACCAGAGCAGGAGGTGCCCTAATCCCCTGGACCCACCCATTCATGTGAAATAACGCATATTCTGACACTCTGAGGTGGCCTCCGGGGAACGGAGATTGCCCAGCAGCCATTTTGTTTATGACACTGTTTGCCGAAAAATCTTGTTTTAGCAAACAATTTTCGTGTTTCTAGCTTATGCAATACAGATTGCAGAGGCTGTCTACAGCCATTCATCCCCAGGAGTTCTGCAGGATCGGCAGGTGCACGGGACCTCCTAAGAGAATAGAGGGGGGCACAGCGCAGGAAGGTGGGAAAGTGGGCACATAGCGGCGGGGAGAGGGGGAAGCCTCCCCTCCCTCACCTAGGGCCCCCCCTTGCGCACACTCCCCCCCCACCTCCAGAATTCCAGCCAGCCAGCGGAACGGCTTACCGAGAGCGATAGCTCTGTGTGCCGCTGGTCTGGTATTCTGCACTGACACTGTCCAATCACGCTCTCGCAGTACTTCCTGTGAGAGCGTAATTGGACAATGCAATGCAGGAGACCAGACCAGCAGCGGCACACAGAGCTCTTCTCTCGGTAAGTGACCCACCATCTATGTGAAAAATCACTGGTTTCGCCACTCTAGTGTGGCCTCCAGCGATCAGGGATTTCCCAGTGGCCATTTTGATTGCATCACTGTTTGCCGAAATTTCTTGTTTTAAAGGCAAAATTTTCGTGTTCTCAGCCTCTGCTATACAGATGCAGAGGCTGACTGTGACCATTCAGTGGTGGGAGTTCTTCAGTGTGGGAGGGAGGTGGAATGTCATAAGAAGATACTGGCGTGGGACCACTCCTGAGGTTACTGGCATGAGATTATCGCAAGGTAAGTATCCCTGGTTAATTTAGAACAATAAAGGATTTTTTCGTTGTCGTGTTTTTATTTCTTTTTTTTAACTCTGCTGAAATGGGTAAGGGTTACCATGTATCCCTATACTCATTTCTCCTGGGGAGGGGGCGGCTTCCGGGGTCCGCTTGTTAAAGGGGAACCCCGAATGGCACCATGAACCCCCCAGGACGTCGGCGGCCCCCACCTCCTCCTGGGGCACCGGAGGTGGGGAAGAGCCCCTTGTCCATGGATTGGACAAGGGCTCTGGAGGAGAGGGGGAGGTTGGCCGCCCCTCTCCTCCAGAGCCCCCCCATACCATGGACCATGCGGGCTGGTATAGCTCAGGGTGCAAAGCCCCACGTGGCCGGGACTCCGCATTCTGGCTATCCCAGCCTGCATGGGGGACAAGGGGTTAATGAGGCTTGGGAGGGGGGACCCCACGCTGTCTGTTTTCATGAAATGTATACAATATATATACAGAACTCGGAATGCAGTAACCTGTTCTGCAGCAGTGTCATTTTACACAGTTTAAAAAACATTTTTCTTATGAAACTTTAAAATCGATTTTTCAAAAACTATAAGGTCTTTTCACAATTTTTTTTACCATGTTCCTACTCATCTGCTTAACATACATGCCAAATTTTTTGATGATAGCATGTAATAATGGCAGTATTTGTATAGCGCCTTTCTCCTGTCGGACTCAAAGCGCTTGCGAGGCAGCCACTAGAGCGCACTAAGTAGGCAGGAGCAGTGTTAGGGAGACTTGCCCAAGAAACTCCTTACTGAATAGGTGCTGGCTTACTGAACAGGTAGAGCCGAGATTTGAACCCAGGTCTCCTGTGTCAGAGGCAGAGCCCTTAACCATTACACTATCCAGCCACTGGAGGGGGCTTTACAATTAACCATGGAATTTAGCACTATTGACTTCAATGTAAACGCGAATTTGGTACTCAGAATTGCCGAATTTTCGGGTTTCGAGAGCTTACTCGGAACCGAGCCTGGGCGGGTGCTGCGGGTGCAAGGCACCCAGGCGCCTGCCTCTGAGAGGCGCCGCCCGGCCGCCGCTCTCCCCCTGTGGCCGCCGCTCGCTCGCTCCCTTCCTCCCTCTAGCCGCCGGCGCCGCGTCAGACCTCGATCAGGCGGCCGGGCGCTAGGACCTAGCACGCCGCACTGATATGCGGAAGTGACATCACTTCCGCATATAGAGCGGGTGCGCCTGGCGCCTTCTTACTGGTCGGGTCGCCCGCTGATTGAGGTCTGAAGCTGCTGCAAGGTGAGGAGGGAGCGGCGGCGGCAGAGGCAGCAGCGGCGGGAGGGGAGGGTTGGGTGCGCTCCTGTCACTACCTAAACGGGGACCCTATACCCCCTGGCTACCTATCCTGGGCACATATTACCCCCTGGCTACCTATCCTGGGCACATATTACCCCCTGGCTACCTATCCTGGGCACATATTACCCTCTGGCTACCTATCCTGGGCACATATTACCCCCTGGCTACCTATCCTGGGCACATATTACCCCCTGGCTACCTATCCTGGGCACATATTACCCTCTGGCTACCTATCCTGGGCACATATTACCCCCTGGCTACCTATCCTGGGCACATATTACCCCCTGGCTACCTATCCTGGGCACATATTACCCCCTGGCTACCTATCCTGGGCACATATTACCCCCTGGCTACCTATCCTGGGCACATATTACCCCCTGGCTACCTATCCTGGGCACATATTACCCCCTGGCTACCTATCCTGGGCACATATTACCCTCTGGCTACCTATCCTGGGCACATATTACCCCCTGGCTACCTATCCTGGGCACATATTACCCCCTGGCTACCTATCCTGGGCACATATTACCCTCTGGCTACCTATCCTGGGCACATATTACCCCCTGGCTACCTATCCTGGGCACATATTACCCCCTGGCTACCTATCCTGGGCACATATTACCCCCTGGCTACCTATCCTGGGCACATATTACCCCCTGGCTACCTATCCTGGGCACATATTACCCCCTGGCTACCTATCCTGGGCACATATTACCCCCTGGCTACCTATCCTGGGCACATATTACCCCCTGGCTACCTATCCTGGGCACATATTACCCCCTGGCTACCTATCCTGGGCACATATTACCCCCTGGCTACCTATCCTGGGCACATAATACCCCCTGGCTACCTATCCTGGGCACATAATACCCCCTGGCTACCTATCCTGGGCACATAATACCCCCTGGCTACCTATCCTGGGCACATAATACCCCCTGGCTACCTATCCTGGGCACATAATACCCCCTGGCTACCTATCCTGGGCACATATTACCCCCTGGCTACCTATCCTGGGCACATATTACCCCCTGGCTACCTATCCTGGGCACATATTACCCCCTGGCTACCTATCCTGGGCACATAATACCCCCTGGCTACCTATCCTGGGCACATAATACCCCCTGGCTACCTATCCTGGGCACATAATACCCCCTGGCTACCTATCCTGGGCACATAATACCCCCTGGCTACCTATCCTGGGCACATATACCCCCTGGCTACCTATCCTGGGCACATATACCCCCTGGCTACCTATCCCGGGCACATATACCCCCTGGCTACCTATCCCGGGCACATATACCCCCTGGCTACCTATCCCGGGCACATATACCCCCTGGCTACCTATCCCGGGCACATATACCCCCTGGCTACCTATCCTGGGGACACTGGCTGTTTGTCATTATGTGCATTTGCTGGTGAAAAGCAGTCTCTTGTTATGTGAATTTGCTGGTGAAAAGCAGTCTCTTGTTATGTGCATTTGCTGGTGAAAAGCAGTCTCTTGTTATGTGCATTTGCTGGTGAAAAGCAGTCTCTTGTTATGTGCATTTGCTGGTGAAAAGCAGTCTCTTGTTATGTGCATTTGCTGGTGAAAAGCAGTCTCTTGTTATGTGCATTTGCTGGTGAAAAGCAGTCTCTTGTTATGTGCATTTGCTGGTGAAAAGCAGTCTCTCGTTATGTGCATTTGCTGGTGAAAAGCAGTCTCTCGTTATGTGCATTTACATGGGGAAAAGCTGTCTCTCGTTATGTGCATTTACATGGGGAAAAGCTGTCTCTTATGTGCATTTAGTGGGGAATTTTTGTCAGTAAAAATCTTTTGTCAGTAAATTTTTAGGTATTTGTCAGTAAAAAAGAACGTGAAAGGTTGGCAACACTGGCAGGCTGTGTGGTGCAACGGGAAAGATACAGGCAGCCCACCTTGGGCTTGGCAGGGGAGAGGAGCCGACGTCAGCGAGCGAGAGTAGGGTGGCCGCAGGCAGCCATAAATACGCAGTGTGTGACTGCGTCGCACTCGCAGAGCCTCTCAGCCTGAGTCAGTCCAGAGACTAGCAGACTGTCACTTGCAGGAAGCCAAAGCCAGCCAGGAGCAAGCCCATGGAAGAGGGGTAGGAATGAGGTATCACATGCATGCGTAAAGAGGTGGAAGGTGTGGGTGTGATTAGGAAGGACATGGGTGTGGTTATGTGGTTGGGCGTGGTTAATTTAACCACTCCCATAGGCGCCAGAGAAAATCTTGCACCCAGGTGCCAGGCACCCCAGGCTCACCCCTGCTCGGAACTGCCAAATTCCGATGGCAAACTCGAAATTCGGAATCCGAGCGCTCAGTCCTACTACTCACCCACAATAAACACAGACATTTTCTGGGCAAGTTTTTAAACAGTGCTGAGGGGGTGCAATTTGGAAAAAGCCAAAAACACAAAGGTGAAAACTTTGGGCTGTCCTCAAAAGCCCTATAAAAAACTCTTATTGTCAATAATAAACAGTTAGTTCCACACATTTGTAAATGCATATTAGGCCACCATGGTGTGACAAGGCCTCTGTTTAAATCATGGAATCTACTCTAGCATCCCAAATGTAGGGCATGCATTGTAAAAGATAAGCATTCCATATTCTCACATGGAGGCTGCAATTCAACTTCTCACTGGGAAACCAGCAGAGCAGTTGCTTGCTGCCGAATCCGAAGCCAAAATCCATAAATACATTGATTCTCTGGACATCTGACTGTTGTGCTGTACCAAATAAATAGCACTGTGTCCCATAATGATTGCCACGCTGGCAAGGTGATATAGACAATGTTTAGAATCATTTATGTATATATTTATGTATTTGGGAAGCATCTAATGGAGGTTTGGTTAGGATTTGCTTAACTAAGGATATAAGATGAGATTGCATATTCCCTTCAGCACCAAATTTTTCAGTCAAAAGAATTTAAATGACCTTGTGATTTATTATAGTGTCTAATTTGTTGATAAATGGTAGAGGATGTATCATCTGTAATCTCGTTTATAAATATTACTACACGTATACAGAGTTATGAAAGGATAATGCTTGCCAAATAGTTCCTGTTGTGGATGATGTCCTCATATATCCCTTGATATATAATACCGGTATATGTTAGGAATACTCCATAATTGTGTATTTATGCCTTTCAACATACTTCTTATGCCTTTAACTACAAGATACTTTTTTAGTCTAGGGTTTCTCCTTTCTTAGTGTAAACACTTATTATAATAAATTGATATAAATTTTAGCAGCCCCTAATCCCAACATAAGAACCCCCTAAATTAATGATGAGAACCCAAGGTTTATGCTTCAGTAGATGAGCAGTTTTGATCAGTGATACTCTGGTCACACTGACTGGCATACAGTGCGCTCTGCTTGTCTTACAGGAATATGTGCTTGTTCCATCAGCCGATATACTTTGTCTCCATCTAGTGGAGAGTACAGGCACATGCATGATGTACAAATATCTAAAATCCTAAAAAACAGATATAAAGCTCTTTCAACTTAGATACACTGGGGAAAAAAATCTAAACTTACTTTTACTTCATTCAAATTTTAGGTTTTATAGACTTCATTGTGGAGCCAACATTTACTGTGCTGACAGACATGACAGAGAAGATTGTAGTTCCACTCATTGACGAAGCCTCGCGGTCTGGGCTCACGGGCTTTAGACGATCTAGGTAATGTACTTATTATTTTTTCAATACCTGTTTTACACATGTAGAAATACCAGGAATAATAGTGAACAACTGATAAGGTTTTTTTGATAGTTAACTTAAAAGGAACTGATTTAAAAATAATTTGGTCTTTAGTGAGGTCAATGTATGATTCTAGAGAAGGTGCACTTAGAAGTTATTGTGGCCACCATTAAACATAACATGATATTTTAGGAATAGAAATCCTCCTCACGTCTTACTTTGTCTGTTCTTGCACATGTCCTGGTTTCCTTCTGAATGTAAAAAGGTGTAAATGCACACAGAAGACAATAACAGATCAAAGAATAAAAAATAATTATTGACATCTCAACACAAAAAGCAACAATGCCTCCAGTGTTTCAAATGGCAGGCGGGCAAGTTAAGCACAAAGCTATTCGACCAACACTAGTTTGTAGCACTGTTGTAGCTAATTTTTCTTAATGAGACCCTGAGTCAGTCACCTACAGTAATTATTGTAAAATGGTTGGTGACAAAATGTTCAGCAAATCATAACACAATCATACCAGAATATTATACTTTAAATACTTGGTTTCAGAAAGACAGAAAATGGCCTCAATTCTGGTAGGGTTATCAAACAAATGACCTCATTTGAGGTAATTTACCCCATGAGGTAATGCCATTTAGCAATTCTGGTAGGTTTTAGTCACGTTTTACCTCATGAGGTAAATTTTGAGGTAATTCATGAGGTAATTTACATTAATTTTACCGAAAATTGCTATTCTCATGGAAATTAGGGGGCATGTTAGCACATAATTTACTGATCAGTTTAAGGGCCTTTTTCCACTAGCCTGCGATTTGCGATTTGCTTCTGATCGCAAATCGCAAGGTACATTAAACTAATGGAAACTGCAGCAGCAATTTCCATTAGTGCGATCCGATTGCGATGCGATTTTGGTCAAAGCGCAATCGTTGTCCTGCCGCGTTTTGTATGCGATTGAGCTGGACTATGAGTATAGTAGCTCAATCGCAATCGCATGGTGGAAATTGAAACGCGATTGCGATCGTGATCGGAATCGCAATCGCGATCGCATTTCATAGTGGAAAAGAGCCCTAAGGCCTCTTGCACACTGCACGCGATTCCGATTCAGATTCCGCTTTTTAATCAGTTTTTACATCCGATTCCGATTCCGATTTGCAGTTTGCTCCCTGCACACTGCAAATCGTAATCTGAATCGGATGTAAAAACTGATTAAAAAGCGGAATCGGAATCGGAAATGCATGCAGTGTGCAAGAGGCCTAAGACCTGCCTGTACCTGGTGGTAAAGTCAATTTGTATGCATTTTGCAGTTTTTAGTGGAGTTCCTATTGCTAATCTAGTGTCTTTTTTATTCAGGCTGTGTAATAGAAAAGAATAGCAGAAATAAAACTCCAAATATTTACTGGATTTTTTTTTATAAGGGATGCATATAAATATACTTTTCTTAGAGTGCCACATAATCAAATACACCTCCCCCCCTCAAAAAAAAAAACATCTTCCAAAGACTATCATAACTTATGGAAGACAATTAAAGACTACTATTATCTATTTACTGCATGCTTACTGCTGAAATACCTCATGTTTTAACTCACTTTATGCATTTACCTCACTTTATGCATTTACCTCATGTTTTACCTCATGTTCGGAAATGGAAAAAAATCTTTCAGAATTGCTAGAAAAAATTGGAAAATACCTCATGAGATATTTTTCCTACAGAAACATATTTACCTCACATAGCTACCAGAATTGAGGCCAATGTGAGAAAATACTTCCAGACATGTTTCACTATGATTTTAATGGAGAGGTTAGCATCCCAAGAGATCATATTTTAAGAAAGAATATCACAGACCTGAAATACTAATCCTGAAAAGTACACGTCTTGACATTTGCTATTCTGTTAACTATTTTAAGAAAGTTCGAAACTTGCTCTCTGGTATCCAGGTGAATATTGAAGAATAATGAGGATTTATTTTTTCAAGTTCCTTTATTCATGTTTGTTACTTGTCTTAAGTTTCCATACAAACATTAGTGTTGTTTGCTGTGCTAAAATTTTCATGATAGGCATGGTGGCGTAGTGGATAGCACTCTCGCTTTTAGCGCTGGGTCCCTGGTTTGAATCTTGGCCAGGATGTTCTGTATAAAGTTTGTATGCTCTACCCAGTTTCCTCCCACAACCTAAAAACACACAGATACATTAATTAGAGATGTAGAGAACGGTTCGCCGGTGAACGGTTCCAGGCGAACTTTGGTGGTTCGCGTTCGCCTACACCAGGCGGACTTTTGCAGAAGTTCGATTCGCCCCATAATGCACTATGTGGGTCAACTTTGACCCTCTGCATCACAGTCAGCAGGCACATTGTAGCCAGTAAAGCTACACTAAGCCCTGGAGCCCCACCCCCCCTTATATAAGGCAGCCTCCAGCGGCCATTACACTCACTCGTGCCTGCTGCAATAAGACAGACTAGGGAGAGCTGCTGCAGATTGTTCTCCTAGGGAAAGATTAGTTAGGTTCTTGGCTGCTTAGCTTGCTCCTGGCTGATTATTATTGCTTTTATTGCACCCCTCAACAGCTCTTTTCAGAACTAATCCTGTACTTTTTTTTTTCTGTGTGTCAAACTGACACTTTTGTTGCATGCACAGCCTTGCTAATTCATAGTGTGTGTGCCACTGCCAGCAGCCCAGCACATTCAGTGACTACCTGTGTGTGTGACAGGGAGTTGCACATTGTACTACCCAGTACTGCATATACCCAGTACCTGTTGTTTTTACTTAACCCACCTCATCACTGCATATACCTAGCTTTCTGTTTAGTGAACCCAGTTCACTGCATCTAACTAGCTGTTGTGTTGAGTGAACCCAGGTCACTGCATCTAACTACCTGTTGTGTTGAGTGAACCGAGCTCACTGCATAGAACTACCTGTTGTGTTGAGTGAACCCAGCTCACTGCATATAACTACCTGTTGTGTTGAGTGAACCCACCTCACTGCATATAATTACCTTTACTGTTCAGTGAACCCACTTCACTGCATCTAACTACCTTTACTGTTCAGTGAACCCACCTCACTGCATCTAACTACCTTTATTGTTCAGTGAACCCAGCTCACTGCATCTAACTACCTGTTGTGTTGAGTGAACCCAGCTCACTGCATCTAACTACATTTACTGTTCAGTGAACCCACCTCACTGCATCTAACTACCTTTACTGTTCAGTGAACCCACCTCACTGCATATAACTACCTTTTTTGTTCAGGGAACCCAGCTCACTGCATATAACTACCTGTTGTGTTGAGTGAACCCACCTCGCTTCATCTAACTACCTGTTGTGTTGAGTGAACCCAGCTCACTGCATATAACTACCTTTACTGTTCAGTGAACCCACCTCACTGCATCTAACTACCTTTATTGTTCAGTGAACCCAGCTCACTGCATATAACTACCTGTTGTGTTGAGTTAACCCAGGTCACTGCATCTAACTACCTGTTGTGTTGAGTGAACCCAGCTCACTGCATATAACTACCTGTTGTGTTGAGTGAACCCACCTCACTGCATCTAACTACCTTTACTGTTCAGTGAACTCAGCTCACTGCATATAACTACCTGTTGTGTTGAGTGAACCCACCTCACTGCATCTAACTACCTGTTGTGTTGAGTGAACCCACCTCACTGCATATAACTACCTTTATTGTTGAGTGAACCCACCTCACTGCATCTAACTACCTTTATTGTTGAGTGAACCCACCTCACTGCATCTAACTACCTTTACTGTTCAGTGAACCCACCTCACTGCATATAACTACCTTTTTTGTTCAGGGAACCCAGCTCACTGCATATAACTACCTGTTGTGTTGAGTGAACCCACCTCGCTTCATCTAACTACCTGTTGTGTTGAGTGAACCCAGCTCACTGCATATAACTACCTTTACTGTTCAGTGAACCCACCTCACTGCATCTAACTACCTTTATTGTTCAGTGAACCCAGCTCACTGCATATAACTACCTGTTGTGTTGTCACTGCATCTAACTACCTGTTGTGTTGAGTGAACCCAGCTCACTGCATATAACTACCTGTTGTGTTGAGTGAACCCACCTCACTGCATCTAACTACCTTTACTGTTCAGTGAACCCAGCTCACTGCATATAACTACCTGTTGTGTTGAGTGAACCCACCTCACTGCATCTAACTACCTGTTGTGTTGAGTGAACCCACCTCACTGCAAATAACTACCTTTATTGTTGAGTGAGCCCACCTCACTGCATCTAACTACCCTCATTGTTGAGTGAACCCACCTCACTGCATCTAACTACCTTTATTGTTCAGTGAACCCAGCTCACTGCATCTAACTACCTGTTGTGTTGAGTGAACCCACCTTACTGCATATAACTACCTTTATTGTTGAGTGAACCCACCTCACTGCATCTAATTACCTTTATTGTTGAGTGAACCCAGCTCACTGCATATAACTACCTGTTGTGTTGTGTGAACCCACCTCCCTGCATCTAACTACCTTTACTGTTCAGTGAACCCACCTCACTGCATCTAACTACCTTTATTGTTGAGTGAACCCTGCTCACTGCATATAACTACCTGTTGTGTTGTGTGAACCCACCTCCCTGCATCTAACTACCTTTACTGTTCAGTGAACCCACCTCACTGCATCTAACTACCTTTATTGTTGAGTGAACCCTGCTCACTGCATATAACTACCTGTTGTGTTGAGTGAACCCACCTCCCTGCATCTAACTACCTGTTGTGTTGAGTTAACCCAGGTCACTGCATCTAACTACCTGTTGTGTTGAGTGAACCCAGCTCACTGCATATAACTACCTGTTGTGTTGAGTGAACCCACCTCACTGCATCTAACTACTTTTACTGTTCAGTGAACCCAGCTCACTGCATATAACTACCTGTTGTGTTGAGTGAACCCACCTCACTGCATCTAACTACCTGTTGTGTTGAGTGAACCCAGGTCACTGCATCTAACTACCTGTTGTGTTCAGTGAACCCAGCTTACTGCATCTAACTACCTGTGGTGTTGAGTGAACCCACCTCACTGCATCTAACTACCTTTACTGTTCAGTGAACCCACCTCACCGCATCTAACTACCTTTACTGTTCAGTGAACCCACCTCACTGCATCTAACTACCTTTATTGTTCAGTGAACCCACCTCACTGCATCTAACTACCTTTATTGTTCAGTGAACCCAGCTCACTGCATCTAACTACCTGTTGTGTTGAGTGAACCCAGCTCACTGCATATACCTAGCATCCCCCCGAGATGGACAAAATGGACAAACCAGGTAGAGGAAGAGGTAGAGGCAGACCCAGAGGAAGGCTACCTGGCACCAGCAGGTCTGTGCGTGGTGGTGTTGCTGTGATTTCGTGCGGACCTGGCCCAAAGTACAGTGCTCAGAAGAAGGCACGTGTCATCACTTCCCAAAATTGTCAGGACGTGGTTGACTATATAACACAAAACACCTCATCTCTCGCAGCTACCAGCGCTAGCACAAGCACCACATCAGCTGCATTTGACACTTCGCAGGAGTTATTTGGTGGTGGTGGTGAAATCACTGATTCACAGCCACTACTGCAACAACAAGAAAAAGGCGCAGGTACACCACCTCATACATCTGAGTTATTTGGCGATAGTATGGATGTAACGTGTGAGGAGGGGGATGATGAACCCCCTGATGTTGGTGCAGTTGTGGAGGTGTGTGAGGAAAGCAAAGCTGGGCAGGAGGATTATGATGACGATTATACGGATGCGACGTATGTTCCCAATAGAGGACATGACCAGGGGGACAGTTCAGAGGGGGAGTCAGAGAGGAGTAGGAGGAGACGAGTCCATGATAGAAGCAGAGGGAGCTCGTCCTCAGAAACAGCTGGGGGCAGTGTCCAGCGCCATGTATCGCCAGCTATGGACACCCAGCCAACATGCCCAACGTCAGCTGCTGATGCCACCGTAGCGCCATCACCCCAGGGGGGCTCAGCGGTTTGGAAATTTTTTAACATGTGTGTCTCAGATCGGAGCAAAGCCATCTGTTGTCTCTGCCAGCAAAAATTGAGCCGTGGAAAGGCCAACTCTCACGTAGGGACAAGTGCCTTACGAAGGCACCTGGAGAAAAGGCACAAACAGCTATTGCAAGAACACCTGAGGAAAAGCAGCACCCAAAAGAAAAGCCACCCTCCTTCTCCTCTTCCTCCTTCAGGTGCATCGTCTTCATCCGCTTTCTCCCTTGCACCTGCACAACCACCCTCCTCCACACCGACTCTGCCCTTGAGCGGTTCCTTCTCCTCTGCCCACAGCAGTAGCCAGCTGTCCGTAAAGGAAGTATTTGAGCGTAATAAGCAAATGTCTGCCAGTCACCCTCTTGCCCAACGTCTGACAGCTGGCGTGGCGGAACTATTAGCTCGCCAGCTATTACCATACAAGCTGGTGGAGTCAGAGGCTTTCCGTAAATTTGTGGCCATTGGGACACCGCAGTGGAAGATACCAGGCCGCAATTATTTTTCACAAAAGGCCATACCCAAACTGTACCATGCAGTTGAGAGGCAAGTGGTGTCATCTATTGCTAAGAGCTTGGGTCAAGGGTCCACCTGACCACGGATGCCTGGTCTGCCAAGCACGGGCAGGGCCTCTACATTACGTACACAGCCCATTGGGTTAACCTGGTGACCGATGGCAGCAAGCAGGGAGTACGTGGCTGCGCAGCGGACCAACTTGTGACACCTTCATGGCTTGCAGGCAGGTCTCCTGCCACCCCCTCTATGCCTGCTACATCCTCTTCGCTGTCGTCATCCTCCTCCTCCTTCTTGGCTGGTGCTGCAATCTCCTCTCTAGCTACACAGCCCCTGCACCCCAGGGCTTATGCTGCATGCCAGGTACGACGGTGTCAAGCCGTCTTAGGCATGCCTTGCCTCAAAGCGGAGAGTCACACTGGAGCAGCTCTCCTGGCTGCTCTTAACAAAAAGGTGGAGCAATGGCTGACCCCGCACAAGCTGGAGATCGGCAACGTGGTGTGTGACAATGGCAGCAATCTCATTTCCGCATTGAATTTGGGAAAGCTGACACATGTACCCTGCATGGCACATGTGCTGAATCTGGTTGTACAAAGATTTGTGTCCAAGTACCCAGGCTTAGAGGACGTCCTGAAGCAGGCCAGGAAGTTGTGTGGGCATTTCAGGCGGTCTTACACAGCATGCTTTGCGGACATTCAGCGTAGAAACAACTTGCCGGTGAGACGCCTGATTTGCGATAGCCTGACTCACTGGAATTCCACCCTACTCATGTTCTCTCGCCTGCTAGACCAGGAGAAAGCCGTCACCCAGTACCTGTATAATTACAGTAGAAAGACACAATCTGGAAAGATGGGGATGTTGTGGCCCAACAACTGGACACTGATGCGAAATGCATGCAGAATTATGCAGCCCTTTGAGGAGGTGACCAAACTGGTGAGTTGCGCTGAGGGCACCATCAGCGACTTGATCCCCTACGCTCACTTCCTGGAGCGTGCCATGCGTAGAGTGGTGGATACAGCTGTGGAGGAGCGTGAACGAGAACAGTTACGGCAGGAGGAGTCGTGGGAGCAATTTTTATCCGAACCAGATGTTTCCTCAACACCTGCGGCAGCACAGAGGGAGGAGGAGGAGGAAGAAGAGGAGTCGTGTGAGGAAGGAGAGGAGTCAGACTCAGATGATGATGATGAGGAAGGTGTTTCTGTGGAGGAGGAAGAGGCGGTGGAAGAAGAACAACCACAGCAGCCGTCACAGGGGGCTTTTGCTGCTCCACGTTCCCGTGGTATTGTTCGTGGCTGGGGGGAGAAAGAGGAGTTGCGTGCCGTCACTGAGGAAGAGCAAGAGGAGATGGAGAGTACGTCTGCATCCAGCTTTGTGCAGATGGTCTCTTTCATGTTGTCCAGCCTGTTGAGGGACCCCCGTATCAAAAAACTCAAGGCGAATGACCTGTACTGGGTGGCCTTGCTACTAGACCCTCGGTACAGGCACAAAGTGGCGGACCTGCTAACAACTCAACACAAGGCGGAAAGGATGCAGCACTTGCAGAACAAGCTGTCAATGATGCTTTACAATGCGTTTAAGGGTGATGTGACAGCACAACGCAATCAAGGTACCACTGGCAGTAATCCTCCTCCTCCCAAGTCTACGCAGGCAAGGACAGGACGCTCCAGCGATCTCAGGGTGATGTCCGACATGCGGACATTCTTTAGTCCAATGCCTCGCCATAGTCCTTCCGTATCCACCCTTCACCAACGCCTGGACTGGCAGGTAGCCGACTACCTGGCCTTGAGTGTGGATGTAGACACTGCGAGCAGCGATGATGAACCCTTGGACTACTGGTTGCGCAGGCTTGACCTGTGGCCAGAGCTGTCCCAATTTGCCATCCAACTTCTCTCTTGCCCTGCCGCAAGCGTATTGTCAGAAAGGACCTTCAGTGCAGCTGGATGCATTGTCACTGAGAAGAGAAGTCGCCTAAGTCACGACAGTGTTCAGTACCTGACCTTTATCAAAATGAATGAGGCATGGATCCCGGAGGGCTACTGCATGACTGAAGACTAAGTCAGTCCCCACACACAGCATCTCTGCCTGCAGGCCGCTTGACTGCCTTCTCCGCTACCACCAACAGGGTCCAGGACTCTAGGCGGATTCCTGAATTTTTAAGGCCGCTGGTAGCAGTGTCCGCTATACTAATTTTTCTGGTGCGTGTACATGCCTGCTAATTTTTCTGGCTGCACTGCGGGCGGCTGCAACAATAAAACAAAAGGCATGTACATGTGCCCATCCCCCTTCGTGATCATTACCTTGCCGCGGTGAAATGGCTGGCGTATCACAATGAAGCAATGACCACCGGCTATTTGAGTGTCTCGGGTGGGGGTGGCACACAAAAGATAATAAGGTTGTTGCTTCATTGTGGTCAGACCAAATTTGATCAGCTGGACAGTCACTGTTGTTCTATCATTTAGCTACCACAGCCCGGCGACCATATGGGCTTGAAAACCGCCACGGCCTACACTCTCGCCATGGTGCGCACCAGTCCAGCACAGCCGTCACTACGCAAACAGCTGTTTGCGGTGCGTTACACAGTGAGTTTGGTGTGTCAGTGTGAAGCAGTACTCTAATTACACTCCCTGATTGATGTATACACATGCAAGATGTTTGAAAGCACTTTAGGCCTGCAATCTAGCATTCAATGTGATTTCGGCCCTTAAAACGCTGCTTTCCCCACGACTTTGGGCATGTATCCCACTCCGCCATGCCCCCCTCCAGGTGTTAGACCCCTTTAAACATGTTTTCCATCACTTTTTTGGCCAGCACAATTTGTTCTATTTTTCAAAGTTCGCCTCCCCATTGAAGTCTATAGCGGTTCGCGAACTTTTCCGTGAACCGAACCTTCCGCGGAAGTTCGCGAACCGAAAATCGGAGGTTCGCATCATCACTAACATTAATTAACTCACCCCCAAAATTGGCCTTAGACTATCATAGGCATTAGATTGTAACCCCCTCTGAGGGAGAGCTAGTGACAGGACTACATGGTGTGGAAGTTAACAGCGCTATATAAATATTAATAAAAATAATAACTTGTATAGCGAAGGGCCTCAAGACATGTAAAATTCCAGGCAGTGTGTCAAAGCGGATGCAAATATCATTTAATAAGGTGATTAAGGTGATTATTTAATACGTTGATTTTTTGAAAACCTGCTAATGCACTAAGATGTTAAGAGAGCCAAAAGGGCACCAAGAGATACAGGAAAAATAAGTGTAGTATATAGGAACCACCTTATTTTGTACTGTCATATGTTTTTCTATAAAGGCCAACCATTATAGTTTTGCCCTTTGTCGTAGCTCTGCCCCTTCATGCTGTACTGCCGTTGCAGATCCACCCCTCCACACTTTCACTTTTGTATTGTGGTGCTGCTGGGGGCGAAAGACAGTGTAGCCCTGTATACAGGAACCCTGGTGCCACATAGTGACAGAGCATTACTTCAGGAGCTCGCAAGTGGCTCGATGGACTGCTGCTGCATTGCCATGTTGAGGTAAGGCAAGCAGCAATTTAGGAAGGCGAGTGTCAACAGCAATTTGGGGGGAGGGAGAGGGAGGATTTGAGCAGAGAGGTGTGTTGGGCAATAGATACATGTGGGGTGAGCAAAGTGGAAGAATGGAATGAGCAGTCATGGGGACTAACAGGAATGGAGATGGGGTTGTTGATTGGGAACTGTAATGGATTGCGGAGACACCGCCGCGTGGTCTGATAGTGAGCCGGCTGGTGCCGCGTTCAGACCGGCGGTTTCTCCGCAGCAGCATGCGCCTGGTTTGTCTGAGCCTAGTAGTGCACACAGATGAGAGCTACGCGCGCGCACGCTAACAGGCAAGCCCTTTATGCCAATAGGAGAGGGATCAGCCGATATGGACGATCAGCTGATCCCAGCGCAGCAGGTGATTGGCTGAATGGGACTGGGCGGCGCTGAGGAGCACTCTGCTATATATACTTCTTCCCTGTCAGTTGCCGGTTGTCTGCCGTTGCGAATGCTTATGTGTTAGCACTCAGACCATAGTCAGATCCTTCAGTGTGGTTGAACCAGGTGGACCTGGGAATCCACACTTTAGCCAGATTACTGTGCTATTACTGTGTTATACTTTAGACCAGTTCCAGGGTGTTGAGACCACGGACCTCACACCCAAGCTTAGGAATACTGTGTCATTATTGTGTTATACTTTAGACCAGTTCCAGGGTGTTGAGACCACGGACCTCACACCCAAGCTTAGGAATACTGTGTCATTATTGTGTTATACTTTAGACCAGTTCCAGGGTGTTGAGACCATGGACCTCACACCCAAGATTAGGGATACTGTGTCATTACTGTGTTATTCCTTAGACCAGTTCCTGGGTGTTGAGGCCACGGACCTCACATCCTAGACTAGGGCTCTGCTTGATATCTGTTATGACCTATTGCTCTCTTGACCCTCCTTCTGCTTTCTGATTCGGTACCTACGCATATCTGATTACCTGTTGCCAACCCTGCCTGTCACTGGTTAACGAATCAGCCTTCTGTCTCTGTACCTTATCTGCTCGTGTGTTTCGCCGACCTGGCCTGGCCGACCTCTCTAACTGTCACTCACTCCTTGGGTGTTCAGTTCCTCTGTACTATCTGGGACACCCCCCCAGTGGGGTGTCCAGTAGCTGCAGGGACTCCCTGTCCCTCAAAGGGATCTCTCTGCTATCCAGTCAGGAACTCTATCTCATAGGAGTCCCTTGACTGCAGTAGAGTCTGATTCCCAGCTGTCAGGGAATCACTGGCTCATATACTGTTGCACCAAAACACTTACACTTCATCAGGTGTCCAGAGGTTAGTTATACTTGTATTATTGGTGATTCTGCAGATCATCAATAATCAGGTATATATCTGTATTCTTGGTGATACTGCAGATCACCAATAATCAGATTCTCTCTGTGTGCTGACACCGATCGTTACAGGAACCTTGCCCTCTATTAGTGGGATCACCTCCTGCATCTCCCTTTCCTCAGTCTCTACCCCACAACACTGGATTTCTGCTTCTCTATCTGTAAGCTCTCCTCTGCCTGTCCCTCTCTACCCCCCTCCATGCTGTCCCCACTCATTTTTATTTCTATTGGCTATGTCTGTTTAAGCTCTTTCCCCAGACCAGGTGTGTATATTTTTTGACACTAGCCCGGGGAGAAATGTAACCTACAAACTGCCCTGCATACAGTCCCTGAAATGTAGTGACTAGACCATTCTGTATACAAATTACATGTGTACTTTCAGAGAAGTGGGAATTGGCTTGTTATAATAAACAGTACGCTGGTAATCATATTTGTACTAAGTCATCCATAAAATATATACACATATAAAGCTAAAGGCAAATTCTATAAATGTTTAAGTAGTTTGAGAACTAACTATGATTGCCCAGAGCATTATAATAGTACTGATAATTAAAGTTGAGACTGTGACTTAAAGTTATAGCAAATAAACTAGAAGTGTAGATGCAAATGACAGAACATTTGCACACATTTAAAAATAATCATATTAGCTTTACTGTTGAGAATTACCGTATTTTTCGCCATATAAGACGCACTTTTTCTCCCCCCATAATGGGGAGAAAAAGTCCCTGCGTCTTATATGGCAAAGGCAGGGAATCCCCGACTTATGAACTCCCGCCGATTGGAACCGCCGCCATGTCGGGGATTCCCTGCCTTTGTGTACCTGCTCTGTCCCTCCCCTTCGTGATTCCTGCCCTTGTGAACGTGCCCGTGTTGATTTAATACCTCAGCGCTACCCCTGCTAGCCTGTGCTCCCTCCCCCGTGTGTTGCTGCCCCCCCCCGGGTGTTGGAGTCTATAGCAGTAGTCAGCAGCTCACCTTCCTAACGAACGTGCCCGCGATGACTGCAGACTTCCGTCTCCCTGGCACTTCTCGCTCTAGTGATCGGCTTGAAATGTGCGTCAGTTCATCACTAGAGCGAGAAGTGCCAGGGAGACGGAAGTCTGCAGTCATCGCGGGCACGTTAGGAAGGTGAGCTGCTGACTACCGCTATAGACTCCAACACCCGGGGGGACCAGCTACACACGGGGGAGGGAGCGCAGGCTAGCGGGGGTAGTGCTGACGTATTTAATCAATACGGGCATGTTAGGAAGGTAAGCTGCTGACTACCGCTGCTACAACACGGGGGGGCCAGCTACACACGGGGGAGGGAGTGGAGGCTAGCGGGTGTAGCGCTGAGGTATTTAATCAACGCCGGCACGTTAGGAAGGTAAGCTGCCATTTACCGCTGCTACAACACGGGGGGAAGGGGGGCGGAGACACAAGGAGGAGGGAGTGGAGGCTAGCGAGGGTAGCGCTGTTATCTTTAGGAGGACACATGGGGAAACATGGAGGGATCAGGAGGACACATGAGGGATACACAGGATGGCCCGTGGGTGACACAGGAAGACATATAGAGGATACATAAGGACATATTGGGGGCACAGGAGGACACATGGGGATACAGAAGGACACATGGGGGGACATAGGAGGGCACATGGGATACACAGGAGGACACATGGGATACACAGGAGGACACCATCTGGGAGAGAACACATGTACAAGACGCTCCTGGAACATGGATGCACCAGGCTTAGTATATATATATATATATATTTTCCCTGGTTTTTGCCCTCTAAACCTGGGTGCGTCTTATATTCCGGAGCGTCTTATACGGCGAGAAATGCGGTAAATAGGAGACATGGCAAGCTTGTCTGATCCTATTTTGTACGATATTGGAAGCAGTCTAATCTAGTCATATTTCCGATGACAATGTCACTGAGCAGACAAGATGAGATCTGCATGTTGGCGGAGCTTAGAAACTATGGAACGAATATTATTTTGAGAATCTAGCAGTGAATAGATTTTTGATGCATACTACAATTGTTCTTGTCAGGTAAAAGTCTATTGGGATACAGGTGTCCTCACAGGACATCATTGACAATGTTGTTAAAGGACCACAATCACTAAAGGGCACACAACTCACTGACCAAATGTTTTTTCCCCATCACCATTGTCAGTTTGCAGCAGATACAAGCTACATGCTACAAGCAGAAGCTGTACTTCTAGCATGCAAACATCATATTTTAAAATATTAATAAAACAACTACCAAACCAGGATCAAAAATTGTATACTGTACCAAGCCATATTATAGTGTAATAAGGTCAAAGTTTATTGTGCAAAAAAAGGACAAACATCTAAAATACTTTAAAAACAGTAAACAACCAGACCATGGAGGGAATCCAACATAAGATACCAAGATAATAATGAGGATACGGGTCTTTGTTAAATTAAATCAGTAATACAATCAAAATTGTCCATGTATGGCAACCTCAAAACAATAAAGTGCATAGCGCAGGATGAGATGAACCAGAATAATGCCCAAAAGTGCATAATATTTAGAAAAATGTCACGAAAATGTGCCACGAACCTAGCAGCTGATGGCTGCAAGCCGCAAAAAATAACCCAGTGCGGGGAAAAATAGTTTGAAAGTGCAAAAGAAGGAATCAACACAACAAGGGGTTAATGAAGGAGCTCTAGCCACACACTCCTTAGTGAGCCTCTCTCTATCACACTCCTGTTGTTTTTACTGCATTCTGTTTTTTATTGTAATGCATACAGCAGGACATCTGACTCCCACTTCCTATGCACTATGTGTGTGTGGCTAGAGCTGCTTCATTAACCCCTTGTTGTGTTGATTCCTTCCTTTGCACTTTCAGGCTAAGTTCACAGTGGGACGTTAAAGTCGCGCGTTAAAACAACATTTAACGCAGAATAACTCACTGCAATGAAAAATCAATGCGCTGTTCACAGTGCACACATTGCATTGGTGTCTAACGCTGCACGTTAAGTAAAAGTACTGCATGCTGTGCATTATACACGTTATTAGCTGCGTTGGATTGTTTGCACATGCTCAGTAATGACTTGGAAGCATACTTTTCATTGCCTGTATTTTTTACTGTATCTGCTGTATAGGACGGTAACGCTGCGTTGCCACTTTTTGGGCGCGTTGCGTTGTAAACTTTAACGTGGCATCAAAATGCAACGTCCCACTGTGAATCTAGCCTCAAACTATTTTTTTCTACACTGGGTGCTCTATGCAGTTTGCAGCCGGCGTCACCTGCTATATTTTGGACATTTTTCTAAATCTTATGCACATTTGGGTACCATTCTGGTTGATCTCATCAAACTATATGCACTTTTGTTTTGAGGCTGCCATACATGGACAATTTGATTGCATTATTGATTTAGTTTACAAGACCCTTATCCTAATTATTATTTTGGTGGACCCTTATCAGCATTCCCACCATGGTCTGGTAGTTTATTGTTTATAAATTATTTTACATGTTTATCCTTTTTTGTACAATAGACTTTGACATTATTACACTATAATGCTTTGGTGTGGTATACAATTTTTGATCCTCTTTTGGTAGTTAGAGGAGCTCCCTGCTTGCAAAATGCCAGTATTAAGACACTTTTTGTGATTTGATCTGTGGAAGCGGACTGCGATCCGCAAAACATCTTATTATTCAAGTGTCTGGTTTCTATTAAAGCAGTACAATTAGCCATACTATGCCAGGGAAAAAAACACATATATAAGTAGATAAATACTTGATCTACTTACATAGCACATGTATTTTACTGTCTACGTTTTGATTTCAGTGAATGTTATATAGTAAATGAAGAGAATTCTGTTCCTGGTGGGGGCCAAGTCTTTTGCCCACAGCTGAGGCTAAATACTGATGTCATTCTTCCCTTAACTTTTTTTACTTTTCTCCTCCAATCGCTGAGTCACCTCAGCCTTGCTTGTAAACACAAATGAGCAGGGGATCAGGTTTCAGATAGGCATCTAGGCAGGGAAATAAATGGAAGAGGAGGAATATATTATAGATAACAAGAACCCCAGCATGCAACTGTTTGGCACTGACTACTAAAGGGCCAGTGCTCCTTAAGTATGTGATAACTCCAAATCATAACAGCAGAAAAAGTTTTGAAAGTTTTGAATGCAGGATTAGCATCTTTGTCACTTAATACACTCAGACCAGTTGCTGTTGAAATTTGATTTTTATGGTGACAATCTTGCTTTAAAAATTGTATTAATTTATTTGGGCTACCCCCTTCATTTAGAGGTAAGCCTATATATTTAAGTTTTATCCAGCTGACAATATCCCTACCACACATGACATGGGGCACTTCCTCACTCCAAATAACAAGTGCAAGGATTGCATAGCTCAAGACTGGTGCAAAGTTATTTTCTTGTTTGGGACAACTGGAAAATGGATTAGCGCAATGTAGCAAGCAGGTTGGCCTCAATGTTGCAGATAATTATTATTATTTATTGTATTTATAAAGCTCCAACATATTACACATTAATTTAGGTTACAGACAATATTTAGGGGTGACAAACAGCAATATGACAATACAGGAATACAAGAAAACCAGATCACACAGCACAGTATGAGTACAAGGTAATGCTTAGTCAATCACTGGAGAGGAGCATGGAGATTAGGCAAGTTAGATAATGTTTCCAGCTTTGAGACAGGATGGTGTATGTCAAGGTTCAACCTTTTTTTAGCAATGCAATCAAGACTTCTTGGGCAGAGTGACTTCTTTTCGCCAAGTTCTCGATGTTTCAGAGATCTGTAGTGGTGGGCAGCTTAAACACATGGTCCTCTGTATATGGCCTTGCAGGAGGTGTGGCAGAAATGAATGTTTGGGTAGCAGTGGTAAAAGCCCTGGAGTTGGAGGAGTAGTGGCCCATGCTTTCCTCACAGAACGGAACTGTGTCCAAAACCTTTTATGGCAGGAGCTTCAATGCCAGCATTTTTGCTATACATTCATTTAATATAATAATTGGTGAGTTTTTGGGAGACAGATGAGTTTTAGAAGCTAATATCTCTTGTACAGAGGGCTGAAGGGACTGGGAGCTCTGGGAGCTAAAAGGGTCATTGGATTACTCAGCAAGATCCATGTAGCCTGACACCTTGCTGGACTAGACCTGGTGGTGGTGTAGGCAACACGGAACCCAAATGCACTCATATAATATTGATATTACATGGCACAGCAACAAAAAGTTGGACTGGCAGTCTGACACTTTGATGTAAAGTGGCTATCGCTGTTCTGGACTAGATCCGGCTAGGAAGCTCCTAGGGGCAGCCATTTTTCTCCTTGTTTGACTACGTCCCACATTGGAACTGAAGTGCAAAAGGCTGATGTCAAGCATAGTCCAACACAGGATCAGAAAGTGTTAAGAAATACACCATTGAATGTTAGATTTAGGTGTTCTACATTTTACTAGATGTTCCTTATTTTTATTTAATACATAATGCGCTCAGTGGCTTCTTCTATGCCTGCCAGACACACTCCTACCTATCTACTGCCCAACTACCCTGGTTGATGTCATAGACCAACCACTGCACCAATGCAATGGTCAGGTAGAGGTCACATAAGTCAGGTGCAAGCTAGAAGTCAGGCTTGGCATCAGATTTTCATCCAGCTTTGGTGCCTGCTGGTAAATTACAATGAGGAGGACTGATGAGGTGGTAAAACTATGCAATATAGGGTTTTATATCAGGATTTATTCACAGGTGCCAACTATTAGTGATGAGGGAATGTAGCCATTTTCCTTTTGCCATAGATTTGTGAAAACTACACAATTTTACACAGATCAGGATATTCAGGAATTGTATGGGCATATGAAAACATACTTTCATCAACTGCATAGAATTCAATGGACATGGGCCCCTTTTGAGGAAAGTTCTCATTTTTGCAAAAATCCATATTGTTTTAGGAAAAGCCATAATATTTTTGTAAAAAAATTGTATCAGACGAAAATGTTGATGCTAAAATAAACCTTGATAAAATTCAAGCAAATCTCTATCCACAACAAAATCTAGGTTCACACTCAGATCGCTAAATGGAATCACAATTGCCTAGCGATTGCAATTTTGGTGATTATGTTTTGCAACCCTCATCCAGGGAATGAGAATCACACCACAATCACTCTCTAAATTCTACATGCAGGACATTTTCTACTTACAGCAATTGCAAATGCTGCAATGATAATGTTTCCATAGGGATACAGTGTTATAACTCTGAAACTCTGCTAAAAAGCACCCCAGTGTGGACCAGCCTTAAAGGTATGTGTATTTGTCTGGTTCCATTGAAGCAGCATTTGAATAGCATTGGGATAAGCTACACTGTCACTCATGGGGCTTGATTCACTAAAGCGTGCAAAGTGTTAGCACGCCAGTGAAAGGCCACTTTGCACATGCTAACATGCTTTGCACGTGCTAACTAGGGTGCTAAGTAGTTCATGGGAAAACCGAGGATTTTCAGGGTGGGATTCCTGAAAGGTCTCACTCAGCCACGTACAATACAGTATAATAATATGGTAGGACATCATGCTGGGTACACATAATGCAATTTAGTGTCCGACTGACGGGATCTGGCGATTATTTCCGACGTGTCCGATCTGCTCTCGATCGACAATGGGATCGATCAGGAGAAGTTTGGATACAGATAATAATGAGGACAGCCGACATTGGTAATAAGGGGAAAGTGAAGCATTGACACAGCAGGGCACAGGGCTGTGCTCATACCTGACTGTTAAGTTCCCAAGAGCTGCCCCATGCTTTGTACACACGCTGCTGCTCCATGCTCTGTACACACGCTGCTGCTCCATGCTCTGTACACACACTGCTGCTCTATGCTCTGTACACACGCTGCTGCTCCATGCTCTGTACACACACTGCTGCTCTATGCTCTGTACACACGCTGCTGCTCCATGCTCGGTACACACGCTGCTGTAACATCCAAAGTCAACTGTAGCAGGGAAAGAAAGGGGGCAGTGCTGTAAACTGCAGGATGCCTGCAGATATTCTGGCGTCTCAACCTGTGCCTGGCCCCAGACACTGCACCGTCTCTGGTCTGAGGGGGGATTCTGGGCAGCTGTAATCCCCCCCTGCATTTGCCTATGTAGTTAGCACGTGCAAACTACTTAGCACCCTAGTTTGCACGTGCAAAGCTTTTAGGCATGATAACTGAGTTAGTGATAGGGCCACTAAGAACAGAAAGCTGTAATGTACACAAAAAAGAAACCCTGCTTAAAGTGCATAAGTGCTAAAGGTTGTAGTGACAGTTGGATTCTGCAGTGATCATTGTGACTTGGTGACCCTATACGCTGCCCTGTACCCAGGAGGAGGTGTAGAGTAGCCTTTCGGTAAGTCATCCCCCATTGTATATGCTCCATAATAGATGCTTTATATTTGTAGAGTTATTCTGCAGATTCCAAAATAGCCATGTCAGGCCTATGTAGGTGCATGCACCTATATTTATCTTTATTTTTATTTAGAGATACACTTTTTTTTGCTACGTTTACTATCACAACATATACAGAATTGTGTTCCTTATCTTTAAGACTGTTACATCAATATTGAATACTACTAAAGGACCACTATCACGAAAATCATAAACATTTTAAATGATGTAAACACATACAAATAAGAAGTATGTTTCTTCCAGAGTAAAATGAGACATAAATTACTTTTCTCCTATGTTGCTGTCCCTTACAGTAGGTAGTAAAAATCTTACAGTAATGCTGAAAACAGCTGACTTTACTGAGCACTTAGGAAAGCTGAAATTCCCGAGCAGTGAGGTAAAGTACCGACTTCTGTGGTGAACTCCTCCAGCACATGTCAGTAAATGTCAATTCATAAAAGATTAGAGCAGTCAGTAATGACATGGAGAATACCACCTGCTGTGGAGAGGTGATAACTGTGCAATAAGAGTGAGATAAGAGGGACTGTGTAAAAGCCAGCAGCAGAGTATTCAGAACAAACAAGGCTTCCCTGAATACCCCAGGCTGTGTTTTTAACCTCTTGGGTACCTGTTTCAGATGTTATTTCACATCAGAAAGCCTGCCATGTGTAAAGTTTCTTGAAGTTCTTCTAAGCTGTGGCAAATCAATAGATTGTTTAGAAAGATTAATAGACAGATTCAGAGCAGATTCAGGGCTATCAGAAGCAGTTTAACAATACATGCACATCTAAAGGGAAGTTGGGGATGCCTCTTTTATTGTATTGCTGTCTCTGCACAGAGAACAGGAATGTAACAACTCAGCCAGCTGCTCATTAATGTATCAACTAAGCCAGCTTCTCTTCTCATTACCGCCACTTTAGTTTGGTAAAATACCGCATTTCTACTGCACCTGTGAATACTTTTATGAATTAGCACACAGAAGTCTAAAATACCGAATGTGGTATTTTCCCGCCCAGATTTTTTAACCGAACATACTTTTATGAATGATAGCCATTGTCTCTTTAGAAATAATAAAGGCCATGCTGAGAATCCCCCATGAAGAGATGGACTAGTCCAAAACCTGTCGGTTCTGTCAGATTTCTGCTGCTTACTGTAAGTGGCAGTAACATAGGAGAAAAGTAATTTATGGCTCATTTTACTCTGCAAGAAACATACTTCTTATTTGTGTGCATTTACTTGGATTTTAAATTTTACAATTTTCGCAATAGTGGTTTGTACTGTATGTGTAATTAGCTTGCATAATGTCTTCTCTCTAATTATTTGCATTGACTATTTTTCAGTTTAAACAGCATAACCCCCTCAGAAGTTAAACGATCGAGTGTGAAGAGCACTGGATCTGAAGGAAGTGCCTCTTTGAACTGCTCAATCCTCACTGTGGACTTCAAAAGTTTTAAAAATGCGTGGTATGATGTTGTGCTACAGAACAGAGAAAAGTGGAAGACACAGGCAGGCAAAGGTGAATTAAATGCCAAATTAATTTCCAACTTACAGTCATTATAATTACTTTAATATTGCATTGTAGTAGTGTTATGTCTCTTCCGCATTGCAATGTGTGCCGTGCACAAGAATTGCAAGGAGTGCGGATTGCAGTGGTGCTCAGCAGAGCTCGAATATTCGAGTAGCTCGAATATTCGAGCTCTTTTCCAGCTATTCGAGCTCGGTATTCGAGCTCCGAATAGCTGTAGCTATTCGAATGGGCTATTCGAGTACACTCGAATAGCCCATTCACTATTCGAGCTATTCGAGCAAAACGGCGCTATTCGAGCTCGGTACCGAGCTCGAATAGCGTCATAGCCCGATTGATGTCCTTAGAGCCAATCAGAGGGCTCCCAGGCCCTCTGACGGCAGCCAATCACAGAGGGGGACCCTGGCCAGCCCCTACCCTATAAATAGCGGCCGCCATGTTCCGTTTCTCCGTCCTTGCCTGAGACTTGCATAGAGAGAGAGTTGCTCCTTTGTGCTTTGGCTTAGCAAGAGCTTTATTGTGGTCATTTACCTAGCGTTTTTGCTCACATACACCTCCTATACACACCTATATTGTTGTTAGTTAGTTAGACATTGTATTTTAGTTAGTAGCTTTTGTGTTACATAGAGACAGGCCAGCTGCTGCAGGCTTACAGCTTTAGGCCTCAGGGCCTTGCCTGTGTGGGCAGCTGTCCTCCTGTCCTCTGTTTATTTCTCTCTATTCTATACCAGTATTTCTGCTGTCCTTTACTACTGATTGTATTAGTATTGTAGTTATATACTGTAACTGTACTAGGACACTCACTGTCACTGTTCATAGGCTACTAGCTGCTCCTGCGTGTGTGCACTCACTTTCTGTGTACACACTACACACACTCTATTTCCTTCTGATAACTGATTGATTATTGTAATTGAATATTGTAATTAGTTAGTTGTACTTACTGTTACTACTTACTGTACTAGGAGTCTAGGACACTCAGTCACTGTTCATAGGCTACTAGCTCCTGCGTGTGTGCACTCACTGTCTGTGTACACACTACACACACTCTATTTCCTTCTGATAACTGATTGATTATTGTAATTAGTTAGTTGTACTTACTGTTACTACTTACTGTACTAGGAGTCTAGGACACTCAGTCACTGTTCATAGGCTACTAGCTCCTGCGTGTGTGCACTCACTGTCTGTGTACACACTACACACACTCTATTTCCTTCTGATAACTGATTGATTATTGTAATTAGTTAGTTGTTTGTACTTACTGTTACTACTTACTCTTACTGTACTAGGAGTCTAGGACACTCAGTCACTGTTCATAGTCTACTAGCTCCTGCGTGTGTGCACTCACTGTCTGTGTACACACACTACACACACTCTATTTCCTTCTGATAACTGATTGCTTATTGTAATTAGTTAGTTGTACTTACTGTTACTACTTACTGTTACTGTACTAGGAGTCTAGGACACTCAGTCACTGTTCATAGGCTACTAGCTCCTGCGTGTGTGCACTCACTGTCTGTGTACACACACTACACACACTCTATTTCCTTCTGATAACTGATTGCTTATTGTAATTAGTTAGTTGTACTTACTGTTACTACTTACTCTTACTGTACTAGGAGTCTAGGACACTCAGTCACTGTTCATAGGCTACTAGCTCCTGCGTGTGTGCACTCACTGTCTGTGTACACACACTACACACACTCTTATTTCCTTCTGATAACTGATTACTTATTGTAATTAGTTAGTTGTACTTGTTACTTGTCACAAAATGCATCTGCTGGCGAATTTCCTGAACGATTGATGAACTTCCTCCATTTCGCCAGCAGATGTCATCTGTGTCCTCAGAGTTTGAAACTGCTGGAAGTATCCTCTGCCACCAGCAGAGGTCTCTCTCACAAGAACTGTTATTGCAGATTTAATGAGGGCAGCTCTGTGATCACCTGGACTCTGTCATCTGACTTTTTGGACACTATTTAAGCTGCCTTTACAGACCACTCTGTGCTAGCTCATCAAAGTCAGTTCCTGATCCTGAGTCCTAGCCTTCCTGTCTTGCTCAGCTTTGTATTTGTAATTATCGTGTTTGACCTGTTTTCTGTTTTTGACTAACCCTTTGCCTAAGCGATTTGTATCTTGTTTGTATCTCTGGTTTGACCCTGCATGTTTGACGTTCCGTTGCCTGCCGATTATAATTCTGATGCTTTGTCTCTGTATATAATGTATATGATTCTCATGTGTATATATTAGTCAGGTTTGGGGTTCAGTGTGCACACTATATTGTTATGCTTGGATACCTTTGCATATTATCCTATATGCAGGGGGTCCATAGCATCTGCAATACCTGATATGTTCTGATTTTGTGTTAGTTTCCAGTTGCTCCATTGCTTATATTACTTGCCTGACGTCTGCATGATTCTCTGCATAAACTGAATACTAATTGTTTATGCATCCTGATAGAGTAATTCTCTGCATAAACTTAATGCTAATTGTGCATGCATTCTGATGGTCAGATTCTCTGCATAAACTTAATCTTGTTTATGCGTCCTGTTTGTTTGATTCTCTGCATGATCTTAATGCTGATTGTTTGTTTGTAAGCTGTGTAACTGTTTAGTTGCATAACTCTGTGCATGAACTTAATGTGCAACATTTATGCTGATTACAATAAATCTTTATGTTTATTCCTTTAATTCCAGTCTCAGTGTTTCTTGCATACTGACAGAGCAATCTTCCTTGCGATTCCCTTGCATTGTATACCAATGCAACAGAATCATGACAGATGAGCTAGCCAAAAATTCTGTCACCAGGAAATACTGAGAGTAGGTTTGCCGCCATGGGAATTAAATGGAATTATGCAAATATCGATTATCATTGCTGTTTGGCTGAGGATGATGAAAGTTTCTGTTTTGATAAGTTTTATGAATATTCATATGATGATTTGGTGCAAAGTATTAGGCAGATCAATTCATATGTCCAGCAGGGAGAATTCCTTGAATCTGATGTTCAGCCTTTGTTAAAAATTCTACACACTCTTGAATTTATGAAGTCTCCCACCACCTACCATATTTATCAAGCCTCTGTAACCAATTCCTTGCCAGTTCCTCTTCCCTGCAAAATTCCCACAGCAGTATTAAACCAGAGCAAACCAAATAATGTTCCAGCCACCTCCATGCAGACCGTTCACCCTAAAACTTATGCTCTGGATAATGAATCTGCCTATGACAAGAGTTCATGGGATCCTCCTTTTGAAAAATGGGAAATAGAGGCCTTAGTTTTTGAGATGGAATGTGATGAGGAATACTTTATTGATTATTACTTTGATACCAGTGAAAACTTTTTGAATGAATGCATAGATTCTGCATCCGCTTTAGTTGATATGGGGGTTTGTATGAATCACTTTGTGGCTCCCTTAATTGATATCTGGAAAGATCTATTGCGTGAAAATTTCCCTCCTTCTGATGATTCTGGCAGTCAGTTTATGCCGTACTCAGTAATCAATCATAGTTCAGTCAGATCCAGTAAATTTTCTAGTGTTAAAAGTGACAGGGATTGTGATCTTAATTTTTCCTCTAAGCCTGTTAAACCGCATGCTGATGCATACCTGAGTGGTTTGAATGACTCCATTGATCAAGGTATCTGCAAAAGTCAAGCCTGTTTTGATATGACTGCTGAAGAGATTGATGCTTATTACTGGTATTTAAATGATGACAGGACAAGTTTTATGGAATTTTATTGCAAACAAAGTGAGGAATTGGTAACCAAGTGTTTGCTAAGTGTTAAATCCATGTGTGCGAATGGACTTTGTAAGCCTGAAGCTGCTTCTGCCTTAATAATCGCTTGGCAAAGGGTTCTGTCTTCTCATTTTCATGTTTCTCCTTCCTCTGTTAACTCTGTACTCACCTCTGGCCAGAATTCACAATCTGCAGCAGTTAAAGTCATACCTGTTACTAAGGGAGACCCAACGTGTCCGTTGCCCTTAGCAACCAGTTATAAAGACTCTGTCTTGTCAGGTTCCAACCGTCAAAGGAGACCTACTTCCTTGCAAACTGCAGTCAGAACTACACCTTGGTCCTGGCAAAGATCATTAGAAAATAAGTCATCATCCAAAAAGAAAAAGAAGAAAAAATTATTTCCTACCAACTCCGATTCCAGTCGTGTGCAGCCTCCAGCCGATTCCAGTCGTGAGCAGCCTCCAGCCGATTCCAGTCGTGTGCAGCCTCCATCCAAGTCGGTGCAGACTCCATGCAGCTCCATACAGACTCCAGTTGATGTGTGTCCTCAGCAATCTCCAGTCAGTCCTGAGCAGTCCCTCGCCTTTCTCTGTGGACTCTTTCATGGACTAGATTTGCTGACAGTGGGTCAGCCTGGCAGGCCTGAAGAGCCCCAGCATGTTCATCCTGCAGTATCCAGTCCTGCAGAACTTTGCTCCTTGCCTGCAGAACTTTGCTCCTTGCCTGCAGAACTTTGCTCTCAGTCCGCACAGGCTCAGTTCACACAGTTTCAGTGCCAGTCCGCACAGACTGTATTGGGATCTCAGCCAACGGTCCAGCCAAGCGCTCAGCCAACGGTCCAGCCAAGCGCTCAGCCAACGGTCCAGCCAAGCGCTCAGCCAACGGCCCAGCCAAGTGCTCATCCAAAGGTCCAGATCCATGAGGTTACACAGTCTGCTGTCCTGTCTGAGACTACTGAGTCTGCTGTCCTGTCTGAAGCGTCCCAACCGGTTAACTTGCCTAAAGTTATCCCGTCTTCTGTTTTGCTTGAGGTTATGCAAACTGCTGCCCAGCCTTCACAGACTTTTGTTGCTACCCTGTCCGAGATTATTCAGTCTGTCGCTAATCCGCCTGCAGCACTACCTGAAGTTTTCCAGTTTACTGCTCAGATGTCACAGACCTCTGCTGCTGCTTCCAAGTCTGGTGACTCTGTTGCTGCTTCTGAGGGTATCCAGTCTGCTGCCGCTTCTGAGGGTATCCAGTCTGCTGCCGCTTCTGAGGGTATCCAGTCTGCTGCCGCTTCTGAGGGTATCCAGTCTGCTGCCGCTTCTGAGGGTATCCAGTCTGCTGTTCCAGTTGTTGCTTCCAAGTCTGGGGACTCTGCTGTTGCTTCCAAGTCTGGGGACTCTGCTGTCGCTTCCAAGTCTGGGGACTCTGCTGCTGTTTCCAAGGTTGGTGATATTGTTGCTGCTCCTGAATCCGGTAACCCTATGGCTGCTCTCCAGTCCGATGATTCTGTTGTTGCCTCAAAGACTGCTGATTCAGCTATTGCCTCCAACTCCACTGTTCCAGCTGCTGTTTCCAAGTTTGCTGTTCCGGATGAGTTCCTGTCTGGTGCCTCTCCTGAGGGCATTCTGCCTGTTGCCTCTCCTGAGGGCATCCTGCCTGTTGCCGCTCCTGAGGGCATCCTGCCTGTTGCCGCTCCTGAGGGCATCCTGCCTGTTGCCGCTCCTGAGGGCATCCTGCCTGTTGCCGCTCCTGAGGGCATCCTGCCTGTTGCCGCTCCTGAGGGCATCCTGCCTGCTGCTTCTTCCGTGGGCATCCTGTTTGCTACCCCTGATAGTATCCCGCCTGATGGTTCCAGGTCTCCTGCTCAGCCTGATCCTGCCAAGCCGTTTGATCCTACTGTTCCTGTCAAGTCGTGGGTTCCTGTGGCTGCTCCCCAATCTGATGTTTCCGCAGTGACTTCCAAGTCTGCTAATGTCCTTTCAGTGGTTTCCAAGACTGCTGCTGTTCCTCCGGTGGCCTCCAAGTCTGCTGTTGTTCCTGTTATGGCCTTCAACTCTGTTGTTCCTGCTACCACTTCCAAGTCTGCTGTTGATCCTGTTGTGGCCCCCAAGCCTGTTGTTCCTGCTGCTGCTCCCGAGTCTGGTGTTCCTGCCGATGTTCAGTCTACTATGCTACCTGAAGTTTGCACATCCTGGAGTCCTATGGATGTCTTGCCTGGTGCTTCTGCACATGGATCTTGGGCTGTTGCATTGCCTAAAGGTCTCCAGTTTGATCTTCAACATTTGTTACCTGATGACCCTGAATCTACTCAGCCCATCATTTTGCCTGTTACCGTGTTTATGTTTGTACACTTTTTCGCCCATGCCCTCCTTGGCCTTGCCTTTCTGCCCAGTATGTCCTGGGATCCTGGTGGACGTGAGTTCATATGGAGCGTTCGGAGACCGCTCCTTGAGGAGGGGGTAATGTCACAAAATGCATCTGCTGGCGAATTTCCTGAACGATTGATGAACTTCCTCCATTTCGCCAGCAGATGTCATCTGTGTCCTCAGAGTTTGAAACTGCTGGAAGTATCCTCTGCCACCAGCAGAGGTCTCTCTCACAAGAACTGTTATTGCAGATTTAATGAGGGCAGCTCTGTGATCACCTGGACTCTGTCATCTGACTTTTTGGACACTATTTAAGCTGCCTTTACAGACCACTCTGTGCTAGCTCATCAAAGTCAGTTCCTGATCCTGAGTCCTAGCCTTCCTGTCTTGCTCAGCTTTGTATTTGTAATTATCGTGTTTGACCTGTTTTCTGTTTTTGACTAACCCTTTGCCTAAGCGATTTGTATCTTGTTTGTATCTCTGGTTTGACCCTGCATGTTTGACGTTCCGTTGCCTGCCGATTATAATTCTGATGCTTTGTCTCTGTATATAATGTATATGATTCTCATGTGTATATATTAGTCAGGTTTGGGGTTCAGTGTGCACACTATATTGTTATGCTTGGATACCTTTGCATATTATCCTATATGCAGGGGGTCCATAGCATCTGCAATACCTGATATGTTCTGATTTTGTGTTAGTTTCCAGTTGCTCCATTGCTTATATTACTTGCCTGACGTCTGCATGATTCTCTGCATAAACTGAATACTAATTGTTTATGCATCCTGATAGAGTAATTCTCTGCATAAACTTAATGCTAATTGTGCATGCATTCTGATGGTCAGATTCTCTGCATAAACTTAATCTTGTTTATGCGTCCTGTTTGTTTGATTCTCTGCATGATCTTAATGCTGATTGTTTGTTTGTAAGCTGTGTAACTGTTTAGTTGCATAACTCTGTGCATGAACTTAATGTGCAACATTTATGCTGATTACAATAAATCTTTATGTTTATTCCTTTAATTCCAGTCTCAGTGTTTCTTGCATACTGACAGAGCAATCTTCCTTGCGATTCCCTTGCATTGTATACCAATGCAACAGAATCATGACATTACTACTTACTCTTACTGTACTAGGAGTCTAGGACACTCAGTCACTGTTCATAGGCTACTAGCTCCTGCGTGTGTGCACTCACTGTCTGTGTACACACACTACACACAGTCACACACTCTATTTCCTTCTGATAACTGATTGATTATTGAAATTAGTTAGTTGTACTTACTGTTACTACTTACTCTTACTGTACTAGGAGTCTAGGACACTCAGTCACTGTTCATAGGCTACTAGCTCCTGCGTGTGTGCACTCACTGTCTGTGTACACACACTACACACACTCTATTTCCTTCTGATAACTGATTGATTATTGTAATTAGTTAGTTGTACTTACTGACTGTTACTACTTACTTACTTACTGTACTAGGGACACTCACTCAGTCACTGTTCATAGGCTAGCTCCTGCGCGTGTTTGCGCGTGCGTGCACTCACTGTCTGTAGTGTACACACACTAAATTTACTTGTGTTTACTACTGATTATTGTAACTGCTAGTTGTACTTCCTGACTGTTACTACTTACTTACTGTACTAGGGACACTCACTCAGTCACCTCACCCACCAACCCACTCCATTAAAGTACCCCACTTTTCACCCGCCCTTTTAAAAAACTTTTGTCTATACGCCCAAAACATCGAAGATGTCTGGAAGTGGCAGCCAGCGCGGTTTGGGCAAGGGGAAGGGCAGCAAGGGAATCAGGAGGAGAGGGAGCAGCATTGTGGCAGGCCGCGGCCGCGCCACCATGCACAGTTCCGCAGCAGCAGCAGCAGCGTCAGTGGCTAACATTCCTCCCATAGCCACTGGCCGTGGACGCCTTGGGCGCCGCCCAGCAGGAGCATCTGCAACTCACGCTCCAGAGACACAGCAGCAGCAGCGTGTAGCACCTGCTCCGATTTTCCTCCAGCCGGGTCGGAAACGTCCCATTGAGGAAAAGCATGCAGACACTGTGGTGCAACTCATGACGGAGGATGAGCAGCCCGCCATCAGCTCTGCATCCGAGGCCTCCACCCTCACCACCATCACCACCACCACCACCCCTGTTCGCAGCAGCCGCCCAGCAGGGTCTGGGGAGGAGGCCAGTTCACCGTCACAAGTTGGCGACCTGTCACTCAGCAGTATTTTTACCCCAGGCACCATCAGGGTATTGTCTGCTGTTGTTGGCGATTTTGAGGAGGAGATGCTGATGGGTACTTTGGGGGATGAGGGATTGGACAGCAAGACTGTGGCGACAGTCAAGCAGCCCATCCATGCATCAGGAGAGGAGTTTGGGGGGTCATCATCCCAGCAGGACATGTTTCAGGAGGGGGAGGATGATGATGACCCGGTGACAGACAGAGACTGGGTGCCACCACCTCCAGGGGATGTCGTCCTCAGCAGCTCTGAGGAGGAGGAGAAGGATGCTCTTGTGGGCCTTGCAAGGAGGCGCATCATTGCAAGCATTGGCAGCAGTAGGCAGGTCCCACAGCCTGCTGGTGTCTCAGGCTCAGCAGCAGCAGCAGCAGCATCTGCCAGTACCACCACCAGCCGCACCCAAGCCCCCCCCCCCCCCCAACCACCACAGGGAGACAGGCAGCAGCGCTTCCATGCCGTAGGGGGATGTTTCTGTCACCAATCTGGCGATATTTCACCATGCCCACTGTGTACAGCAAGTACGCCACTTGCAACCACTGTCAGCGGAAGTTGAGCAGAGGTGCAGACCCCTTAAAGTTCAGCACAAGCTCGCTCATCAACCACCTTGCTGCGAAACATTTCCACCAGCATGAGGAGTTCCAGAGGCTGAAGGCATCTGGTGCTGGCAGTGGCACCACACCCATCACTGCACAGCCTTCAGCAGCAGCAGCAACAGCAGCCACCCGCCCTCCTGCTCCTCCAGCAGCACCAGCAGGAGTGCGGAAACGCACTGCTCCTCCCCCCTCTGCAACTCCTGCCGCCGACACTGAGGCCTGTTCTGGCAGCCAGTCCTCAGTGGCCTCCTCCGCTGTGTCTGCTGATTCCCGTGCCAGCAAAAGGCCACGCCAGAGCCTTTTGAGCGAGTCCTTCCAGGGGGTGGTTAGGGCTCTGCCTCCCAGCAGCCGTCGCGTGCGGCAGCTGAACGGCTTGCTGGCACGGGCCATGTGCTCCCAACTCCTGCCGTACACGCTCGTGCAGGAGGGGAGCGACATTCGTGTGCTGCTTGCTTGCGCAGCCCCAGACTGGCAGCTCCCCAGCAGACACTTTTTCTCCCGCAAGGCCATTCCTGCACTGCACCGCTTTGTGATGGCCAATGTGGAGCGAGGGCTGGAGCACGCGGTTGGTGAAAGGGTCCACGTCACCATGGACTCCTGGAGCAGCCGCTTCGGGACAGGCCGCTACCTGTCCTTCACTGTCCACTGGGTCAGCTTGGTGGAAGGGGGTGAGGATGGGAGTGCAGCAGCGGGCACAGCAGCAGCAGCAACACAGTGGGTGGTGCCACCCCGCAGGGTCAGGGGAACTGCAGCAGGTTCCTCCGATCCTCTGCCATCCTCCGGCACACCTGGCCAAACCCCCCGCCTCAGCAGCAGCGTGAAGGCCCGCCACTGCCAAGCGCTGCTGCACTTGGTCAGCCTTGGGAAGACCAAGCTGACGGCAACCAATGTGTTGGCCAAACTCCAGGAGCAGGAGAGGATTTGGCTGACCCCCAGAGGCCTCAGAGTCGGAGAGGTGGTGGCCGACAATGGGGCCAATCTGGTTGCCGCAATAGACAGGGGAAACCTGACCCACATCCCCTGTCTTGCCCACGTGCTGAACCTGGTGGTGCAGAAGTTCTTGCGCACCTACCAGGGGATGGGCGAACTGCTGGAAATGGCAAGGAACGTTGTGCGTCACTTCCGGCGCTCGGCTGCAGCCTGTGCGAGCCTGGAAGACGTGCAAAAGGAGCTGGATCTGCCACGCCATCGGCTGATCCTTGACGTTCCGACTCGCTGGAACTCCACCCTGGCGATGTTGGAGCGTCTGGTTGAACAGAAGCACACTGTCAACCAGTACCTTGCCCTGGCCACTGTTTCCGCCGCTCAGAGAAGGGACAAGACCAGCAACATCCCGTCCATCGTCCCCGATGATGACTGGAGGCACATGCAGCAGGTGTGCTTAGTGCTGGCTCCCTTTCTGCAGGCCACTAACATGGTGAGCAGGGACCATGCTATGGTCTGCGAGTGGGTGCCCCTGGTTTGTCTGCTGAACAGGGCCCTCGATGCTTTGCTGGAACAGGGAGCGGCAGCCTTGGACCAGCAGGAGCGGCAAGCAGCTGCACAGTCCACCTCTGAGGGGGAGGAGGAGGAGGACTTGGTGGAGGTCCCTGACCTTGCTGCTGATGAGGGGGAGCAGCACAGTGCAGCTGAGTTGGTGCGGGGGTGGAGAGAGGATGAGGCTGACGAGGCAGAGGAGGAGGATGAGGACAGCAGCACTGCCGTCGATGTGCCAGCAGACGTGGCCCGCCTCTTCCCAATGGCAGCGCACATGCTGACGTGCCTGCGCAGAGACCCCAGGGTGATCCAGATGAAGCAGAGGGAGGACATCTGGATCAGCATGATGTTGGACCCACGCCTCAAGGGGAAGTTGAGCCAGTTCCTGCCGCCTGCAGGAGGAGACCCAGCGCAACAAATAAGGAGCTTGCAGCAGGCCCTTGTTGAGCGCTTGGAGGAAGCCTTCCCCCAGCCTTCCACCCCCACTGTCCAGCAGCCAGCACAGAGGCAGCAGCAGGTGCCTGCATCCAGCAGCAAGCGCCCCACAGACCTGCTGTCTCTCAGCAGCGAGCTCTACAGGACTGTAGAGGCTCCGGCAGCAGTGACTAGAGAGGAGGTGCATGCAGCAGCATCCTCCACCGGTCACAGCCAGCGCCTGACCCGCATGGTGGCTGACTACATGGGGTCCTACAGCGGGCTTGACAGCGATGCCCCTGTTGATCCCATGGAGTATTGGGTCAAGCGCCTGGAAATCTGGAGCGAGCTGGCGCAGTACGCCCTGGAAGTGCTGTCCTGCCCCCCTTCCAGCGTGCTGTCCGAGCGCTGCTTCAGTGCAGCTGGTGGTGTGGTCACCGAGAAACGCTCACGTCTGTCTCACAAGTCTGTGGACAGACTGACGTTTCTCAAGATGAACCAGGCGTGGGTGGAAGGCGAGTTCCTGGCCCCTGTTGTCGGCGAGAGGGGGACATGAACTGGCTAAGAACCATCGTTAATGTGCCTTACCACCCTTTACCACCTCCTGGCTCCTGCTCACTAAGCCAGCCTGGTTCACTTTGACTATTACGTCGCCTGCAGCCACACATTTTACACCTACAGTGGGCTGCTGTGTACTGCCCTTCTGCTGTCTGTCTGTGTTTCCCACTGCCAGGGTACACAGATTTAGCTTCTGCTGCCACTCTGCCACCAGCTATTACGTCAAAAAATAGCTATATCTGTGTAATTGGTTGTAAAAACAAAACAAAAAACAAACAAGCAAAAAAAAAGGTTTAATTTTTCTGAGGTGCCCGGGTTGAAAACTGTGTTGTCCCAGTTGTGTATTGGACACGATGTGGGCTGCACGACCGCTGTCTGGGACCTCCTGTTGTGTTCATTTACGGCCTGGTATCACCGCTAGGTACCAGGGCTATTATGTCACGCTGCCTGCCTGCTGCCACACTCACACTACTCCTCCATTCCTCCTGCTGATGCTGCTGTCTGTCTGTGTTTCCCACTGCCAGGGTACACAGAATTAGCTTCTGCTGCCACTCTGCCACCAGCTATTACGTCAAACAATAGCTGCTCACATTACTCCTCCATTCCTCCTGCTGTTGCTGCTGTCTGTCTGTGTTTCCCACTGCCAGGGTACACAGATTTACCTTCTGCTGCCACTCTGCCACCAGCTATTACGTCAAAAAATAGCTATATCTGTGTAATTGGTTGTAAAAACAAAACAAAAAAAAACAAAAAAAAAAAAAGGTTTAATTTTTCTGAGGTGCCCGGGTTGAAAACTGTGTTGTCCCAGTTGTGTATTGGACACGATGTGGGCTGCACGACCGCTGTCTGGGACCTCCTGCCTGCTGTGTTTATTTACAGCCCTGGTATCACCGCTAGGTACCAGGGCTATTATGTCACACTGCCTGCCTCATTGACTGCCTGCTGCCACACACTCATCCTCCTCCTCCTGCTGCTGAATTTACCTCCTGCTGTCTGTGTGTTTCCACTGCCAGGGAGCACATACAATGGCGCTTCCAACATGCGTGCGCCACCAGCTATTTGTTACGCTCAAAAATAGCTGCATTTCTTTAAAAAAAAAAATTTGAAAAGAGAAATAAGTGAAGAAGAAGACGATATAGAAGAAGATGAAGAAGATGAAGAAGAAGAAGAAGAAGAAGAAGAAGAAGAAGAAGAAGAAGAAGAAGAAGAAGAAGAAGAAGATGAAGATGATGAAGAAGAAGAAGAAGAAGATGAAGAAGATGAAGATGATGAAGAAGAAGAAGAAGAAGATGAAGATGATGAAGAAGAAGAAGAAGAAGATGAAGAAGATGAAGATGATGAAGAAGAAGAAGAAGAAGATGAAGAAGATGAAGAAGATGAAGAAGAAGATGAAGAAGATGAAGAAGAAGATGAAGAAGAAGATGAAGAAGATGAAGAAGAAGATGAAGAAGATGAAGAAGAAGAAGATGATGAAGAAGAAGAAGAAGATGAAGAAGAAGAAGATGAAGATGAAGAAGATGAAGATGAAGAAGATGAAGAAGATGAAGAAGATGAAGAAGAAGATGAAGAAGATGAAGAAGATGAAGAAGAAGAAGAAGATGAAGAAGAAGAAGAAGATGAAGAAGATGAAGAAGATGAAGAAGATGAAGAAGAAGATGAAGAAGATGAAGAAGAAGATGAAGAAGAAGATGAAGAAGATGAAGAAAAAGAAGATGAAGAAGAAGAAGATGATGATGAAGAAGATGAAGAAGATGAAGAAGAAGACAATATAAAAGAAGAAGAAGATATAGAAGAAGATATAGAAGAAGAAGATATAGAAGAAGAAGAAGAAGAAGATATAGAAGATAAAGAAGAAGAAGAAGAAGTATATACAGTACTGAACAAATTTCTGGACACAACTTCTCTTTTCAACTTTTTTTTTTAAAGGAACATCCCCACATAATCACTTGCTGTTGTTACTTGGAAAAAAAGAGGTTTCTTGCATCATTCACCCTCAAAACAAGTGTTGGAAGCTATTTAAGGCCATTTCGAATAGTCAGCTCGAATAATGAGCTCGAATACCGACTCGAATAGTGAGCTCGAATTCCGAGGTCGAATCGAATAGTAAAAATTATTCGACTCGAATATTCGACTGATCTCGAATAATTTACTATTCGAATTCGACCTAACTCGAATTTTGAAAAGGGGTATTTGAGCATCACTGGCGGATTGTCACTAATGTGGAATACAAACCAAAAGATAATTGTAAAGGTTTATTTATAATGAACATGGCATTCACACGTGCTAATGTGAAAATGGTAAACTGAGGTGTAAGCACAAGTGAACTGAACAAATAATACAATACAAGAGGATTCAAATATAGCAGATAACCCATTGTATATACATACTGTATATTGTGTGCACACAATCCTGGTGCCTGTTTTGTTTAACTAATGCTGGCAAATACTGTATGTACAAGAGAAAGTCTATATACAAATATACACAAGCAATATGCAATAACGCAATACTGTATATACACAATGCAGCAGGCAAATGGAACATCAGACAAGCAGGAGTCAAATACCAGAAAATCAGGCATTGCAATAATCACAAGGCAAAGGATTGTCAGAATATAGCAAGAGGTCATTAATGGGAAGGCAACTAATCAGGATAAAGGTTCTCAGGAAAGATAGAAATAAGGTTCACAGGGAACAGGGAGGACTAGCACACAGGCTAAGCAGCAACAATGAACTAGCAATGTTTGGTCTGCAGGAGCTGGCTTACATACTGAGTCAGGTGACAGATCAGGTGGCTCAGATTTCCTCCCATTAGCAATCTGCAGAAAATACAGTTCCTGAGGAAGTTTGCCCTCTGCTGGTGAACAGGTAGAAACACATGATAATTTGCCAAAGTTCTTAAAGAGAGCATGAGGACCTCTGCTGGTGAATCAAGGAAGTTCATGTAAAAAGTTAATATCAGTATCACCAGCAGATGTAGAACATAACAATTAACTAACGTCAGGAAGGGAAAAAAAGAGAATCGCTCTGCAAAAGCGCTTACAAAAGTGCTTCGCACAAAATCGTAGCGTGCAGTGGAGGGCCAGGAGAGGGGGGGGGGGGGGGGGATACGACACACACACAAAAAATCGAAAATCAATGCCGGCAGCAATTTTGTTTTTAGATGTAAGCAGAGCCTCAGAGCACCATTAATTTGTTCTAAGATTGCTTAAAACCCATTAACTCATGTTTATTGTTTTTGCTTCTCTCACACCCACCCCTAACTAATACTAGAGTAGGCCTTAATTAGAGATGCAGCGAACTGTTCACCCGGCGAACATCTCTGGGGCTTTTACTACTTCCGGGTCGCACTGACCCGGAGTAGTACGCCTGCGCTGCCCGGCGGAGCGCGTCCTAGATCACGCTCCTGTTGCTGGGCACTCTCTGCGCATGAGCGTGGCGTCATTCATGACGTCATGCACACGTGCAGAAAGTGCCCGGCAACAGGAACGCGATCTAGGACGCGTTCCGCCGGGCAGCGCAGGCGTACTTCTCCGGGTCAGTGCGACCAGGAAGTAGTAAAAGCCCCAGGGATTTGGAGATGTTCACCGGCGAACGGTTCGGGAACCGTTCGCCACATCTCTAGCCCTAATATCTCAAAACTCCCTCTTTTATACTTAAAGGGCAACTGAAGCAAGAGGGATATGGAGGCTGACATATTTATTTCCTTTTTAGCAATGCACATTGCCTGCCTGTCTTTCTGGTCCTCTGCCTCTAATACTTTTAGCCATAGACCCTGAACAAGCATGCAGTAGATCTGTTGTTTCTGACATTATTGTGAGACCTGACAATATTAGCTGCATGCTTGTTTCTGGTGTGATTCTAACACTTCAGCAGCCAAATAGATCAGCAGGGCAGCCAGGCAACTGGTATTGTTTACAAGGAAAAAAAATATGGTAGCCTCCATATTCTTCTCACTTCAGTTCCCATTTAATGAGTACCTACATTATAAATTACAGTTTCCAAGATACAGTATATGAAAATCACACATAATAAAGTTTGATTTTCTCACCCCCAGGGTCCATAGTCCACATATGGTCTTGAAATCCATGCCCCTAGTGTGAAATTGGGCCAGGGTTATTTTTTTTCTCTTTCCAAACCATAGGTGCAAAGGGTGCTGGGTGATTGATGTCATAACTCCACCCCTATGTCCTTCTTCCAGCCTACAACCTCTGTGAAAAGAGATGTAATCTAATCCAGGCAGGCATTTATTATTATTTATTTATTTATTGTATTTATAAAGCGCCAACATATTACGCAGCGCTGGCAGGCATGCAGGCAGACAACTGAAATAAGTATTATAGAAAATAGACAGGATAAGACAGTCTGCAGTAGTTCTCCTGTCTCTCCTCTTGCTTTCACACTGTGAAAAGATATGTAGTTTGATTCAGGCAGGCAGAGAACAGGGCAGGGAGGGGCAGGGGAGGGAACTAGGCTGGAGGGGAGGACACAGTGCTGAGTGTGTATTTTAGCAAGGCTTCAGCATGAGCATACAAATGGAAGTGCTACTACAGATATAAATGTGAGTCTGTTCTATCCACTACGATGTAACAGATATAAACTTTACAGTATATATTCATCTAACTGTACACAGTGCATAGACTGCCTATATGTACAGGTAGTCCTCAGTTAACGAATGAGAAAAGGGCTGTAGGTTTGTTTTTAACCTGAATCCATTTTTAAGTCGGAACGCTGCGCTAACTCTGTCTCCTTTGCCTCCTATGTGCCTCCCTTTGCCTCTAGTGCCCCCCTCTCTGCCTCTCTTTCTCCCTCTGTGCCTGTTTGTCCCCTTCAGTGCCTTTGTTCTCTCTCTGTGCTCATTTGCCCCCCTCTGTGCCTTTTTATGTCCCCACCTCTGTTTGTACCCCCCTCTGTTTGTACTTTCTATGCCTTTGTACACCTTCTGTGCCTCTGTTTGTACCCCATATGCCCTGTGTTTGTACCCTCCTGTGGCTTTTTGTACCCCCTGTGCCTCTGTGACCCTCGTGCCTCCGTTTTTACCCCCTGTGCCTCAGTTTTTACCCCTTATGCCTCTGTACCCCCCCAGTTTGCACTCCCTGTGCCTAAATTTTTAACCCCCTGTGCCTCTTTATCCACCCTCTGCCAGTTTTTACCCCCCTGTGCCCCGCTTTTTTTTCCTTGCTCTCTGCTTCTGTACCTTATGGACTCACTTTTCAACCCGAGTCCAATGCTGTCTGTCCTCCACTCTCTGCCTCCAGCTCTCTATAATCACATACAGCACTGCTAGATGCAGCATTGCATAGTTTCCTATACGTCATGTGACAGGAAACCGTTCCAGCAATGAAGTTCTGGCATAGGCTCCTGGAGGTAGGCCATAGCAACCTAGTCTCCTACAGTGACCTCTGGTAGAGGAATTCTGGTTGCACCATTCATCCTCACAGGATGAATCCGCACAGACACTCACAAACTATATTGAGTGTAAAGAATGTTTTTCAGCAAGTGATGGGGCAGGTGGGTACAGGGGTGTGACATCAAAGTGGGGGTTTTAAGCAGGGGCATCTGTTGCCTTTTTGTCACTCCAGGCAAGAAGTCCTGTGTCACCCTCCCCTCCCCCTAAAAAAAACACCACACACACTAGAGAATATAAACCATGTGGCGTAAAGGGTGGATGCATAACACAGATTCAAACAAGCCGTTGATCCTGTTGCATTTCGATGCACACTCCCTTCCTGCACTACCCCAGCTTAGTGTGTAAATGCAGAGTATAGTGCAGCAGAAGCTGTGCTCTCGCCTCTCCTGGAGTCCAGTACTTTGCTTCCGCCTGTCCGCTCATCACTGCCCTAGTACCCAGCATCTCCTACTGCATGTAGCGTGATTACATGCTACATGAGGATAGCCAGCACTAAGGGAGCAGAAAACAGACAGGATGGTCACACAGGCACAGCACTGGACTCCAGAGGGATGGTTAAAGCATGGCTTTTGCTGTGCTATACTCTGCCTTTACACACAGCGAGACATAGGGTGGCACAGAAGGACGCACACAGAGCCGGATCATCCACAAGGCAACTTAGGCAGTTGCCTTGGGCCTGGATAGAGTCTAGGGGCCCGGTTTATGCTAACCCCCTACAAATCCTGCCAAAAAAGCTAGGTGTCCATCAAGCATGGGCCCAAAGTCTCTGCTTGCCTAGGGCACCATTTTAAATGAATCCATCTTTGGACGCACGGAGGGGGCAGAGGTGGCACTGGGGACTGAAGGAGACAGAAGCAAGCACAACGGGGGACAAAAGGAGGCAAAAAGGGAGACAGAAGGAGGCACAGGGAGACAGAAGGACACACAGGGGGGGCAGAGGTGGCACTGGGGGGCTGAATGTATCTCATGGAGACAGAAGGAAGTACAAACACCAGTGGGGGTGTGACTTTCTTCTTGAAGGCATGGCTTAGTTCAGGCAGGGCTTAGTTCAGGGGTGGGGTTTAATCATTGGCACAGCACCCCCCAGTACCAATGGCACTCTAAGCAGTGGCCTGTAATGCCTATGCCTACAAATGCCCCTGGTTTTAGGATATGGTTTTCTGAAAGGGAGAATAGCCAGGACTGCACTGACTGAAACTGAATTAGCTCTCATCAGTGCTGTCTGGAATCATGGCTGTCTGTCTAGATTGTGGGGTTATAAACTTAAAACTGAAGACTCAAATGTGACTAATTGGTCATGATGCTGGTGGGATGTGGAGGAGTTAGAAAAGTAGGAGTTACATAGTTAGGATAGTTGTGGGGAGGGAATATCACTATTTTGTAAATGGCCAAAACTATACCGTGTGTTAATATGGTTATCTACTTCTGTCTTCCTGTTCTCCTCCCATCTTTCAAGTTATGGATCTGATGCAGGTTTTAGGTGTAGAATGACTTCTGTGACCATGTAATTTCTTATATTTGGTCTGATCTTTCCCAATACCTGACCCATGTCCTGAGGTGAGGGGACAAAAGTCATGTGACTTATAATAAACGTCTTCCTTCCTAGATTAGGACTTTAAAAAACTCTCTAATGTATACACTGTAGCAGGCTCATAACTTATTTATTGAATAACTCAGTTGAAATCATCTGCTGGATGCAGAGAGAAAAAATGGGGAAAGAATTGCATTGCAGTATAATTTCATTATGATAAATTCTGAAATAGTAAACATTTGGGTATAGTAAACTATCTCTCAATGTCCCAGCCAATCTCCTTTATAAGTATAGGGGAGCAACTCCTGGTATAGTAAATTCTGATATAGTAACACTTCTGTAGTAAACAGTAGGCGGTGCATGTGTCATATGTTAGGGTGAAACCCATGGTCGTCTCTCTTCAGGCTGGTTGCCTGTGAGTTGATGCCATGAAAACAAAGCATCCTACCTAATAAAACCTAAATGTCTCTGCGTCCCATGTCCATGTGTGTGTGTGTCCCTGCGTTTGCGCTACTGCGCATGTGCCGCAGGCACAACCGTTGTTGGGACAGGAGCAGGACAGCCAGGGGGCCGGGCAGGCGTGTGCGCACGTGTGCTGACAGGTGGCAGCGGTGACAGACCTAGAGCCCATTATTAAACGGGCTAAGGTCACTAGTATTGAATAATCTGGGACATAATCAATGGAGGGATCAAATGTTGCAAGAGTGCAAAACTGTGTCTGCTTTTCCACTGCAAAACTAGATGAAAATTTGTAGGGTGTACACCAAATAATTATGCCAGTCTGATGTGCATGACCATTGTTCTAGATCAAGCAATGAGACAGGCAAAATTCTATCTGTTTCTAAATGTTTCTAAAAAGTACATTTCTCCATCCACATATAAACCTAATAGCCTGCTTAATATTTTATTAGTAATGGAGTGGCAATTACGGCTGATGCCTGAGGCCTCATGTTCCAGTGACATGTATATAAAAGAACTCACAGTGGGAATGAATAATAGGTCAGGGACTTGGATGTAAGTTTATTACATTTTATTAGTGGCTATAATTTGTCAGTTTGAAAAGTTAGTTGATTTTCTCACTTGGTTAAGTTAGCTTATGACACATTTTAAATTCTAAAAATATTTTGAGTTTTTACTTTATTTATATGTCTGCAATATTTATTTCTTCAAAAGAGAACCCAAGGTGTGTTTTAAGAATGCCATTAGGACACAGAGGCTGGTTCTGCATACAATGACCTGCCTCTGTTACTATACTGTGCCCACCCAGGCCCCCCCTGCGCTCTGCTGTCCCCCATAAATAAAACCGCCGTGCTAGCGACATGTAGCATGTCGGTAGCAGGCTGTTTACTTCTGAGCGTCTGTTACCACTGCTCCCCTCACCGCTGATTGGAGGGAAGGGACACAGGCAGGGAACGGCGCTATAGAGGAGGCGGGGGATCGGTGGTGACAGACACTCAGAGGTAAACAGCCAGCTAGCGACAAGCTGCATGTCGCTAGCACAGCGGTTTTATTTATGGGGGACAACAGAGCGCAGGGGGGCCTGTATAGTAACAAAGGTTGGTCATTGTGTGCAGAACCAGCCTCTGTGTCCTAATGGCATTCTTAAAACCCATCTCGGGTTCTTTTTAAGTATTTATATAGCGCCGACATATTACGCAGCGCTGTACAGAGTATATTGTCTAGTCACTAAATGTTCCTCAGAGGGGCTCACAATCTAGTCCCACAATCTAGTCCCTACCATAGTCTTATGTACAGTATATATCATATAGCGCATGTATCATAGTTTAGAGCAGTGATGCTCATCTGAGCTAGGATATCCGAGGTACCCGGATATCCTAGCTCTTTTTTCACCATTCGAGCTCGAATACCGGGCTCGAATAGTATTAGCTATCCGGGCTGTGCTATCCGAGCGCACTCGGATAGCAAGCAGCTATCCGGAGATATCCTATAGCTATCCGAGCTCGGATAGCGTCACGGCAGACGTCACTTCGAGTCCCCACAAGTGAATCAGAGGGCTCTCAGCCCTCTGACAGCCCTCTGACTGCAGCCAACCACAGAGGGGGAGCCTGGCCAAGCCTCCCTCTATAAATAGCGGACGCCATCTTGCCTCACTCGTCCTGCTTGCGACTTACTGACTGATTGTACTGAGAGAACCGCTCCAGTGCTTTTTGTCTGTGTGCAAGTGCATTTCTATTGTTCTAAACCTAGCGTTTTTACACTCCAACACTTGATATTCAACTGTATTGCTTTGTATTGTAGATGGATTGTATTTTAGGCATTTTAGGTTGTGTGATTAGGGACTAGGGAGGGAGAGAGACTGTCACTGGTGCTGCTGCAGGCCTGCAGCCAGCAGCTAGGCCCTGTGCCTAGGCAAGGCAGCCTGCCCTGCTCTGTGCTCTAGTCTCTACCTTACCTGTGCTCTCACCTGTCCTGCTCTACTCCTGTACTACTACTTCTGTGTTAGATAGATTATTGTACTATAGTATTTTGTAGTTAGCAAGGCCCAGCTTTACTGCTATACCTGTCCTGCTGTATCTGCTATCTGTAATCTAGTCACACCTGTTGTATTATTTAGCTAGATTCTTCTATTGTTTAGTTAGTAGTACTGTAGTGTACTCTAGTCTGTGTATAGGGACCGTCCGTCACCGCGTTACCTAGGGTCTTTGTGTGCGCAGTGCACGTCTGCGCTGTCCGTACCCTCTCGTTAGTGCTACAACCGTCCTATTGTTTATATTATTTCTATTGTGTATTAGCTGACTATACTGTACTGTAGTCTGTGTATAGGGACACCGTCAGTCAGCGTCAGCTAGGGTCTTTGTGTGCGCACTGCGCACTCTCTCGTTGGCGCTACACCGATCTCTGCTGTAGAGTACAACACCTGTCCGTCACCTCACACACCCACCACCACCAGTCCCACCCCATTAAAGTACCCCACTTGTCCCACCCGCCTTTACATACATACGTTTTTTGTTTTTCATTTGTATAATATTAAAAATATATGATGTCTGGCACTGGCAGCTGCGGTTTGGGCAGGGGCAGCAAGGGCATCGCCAAGAGAGGAGGTTGTGGGCGTGGCAGCTGCGCCACCACCACCATGTGCAGTTCTGCATCTGCACCAGTGGCTATTCCCCCATTAGCCACTGGCCGTGGACGCCTTGGCCGCCCAACAGCTGGGAGTCACGCTGCAGAGACACAGCAGCAGCAGCATGTGGCGCAGATGTTCCTCCCACCGCCAGGTCGTAGCCGTCCTATTGAGGAGAAGGACGCAGACGCTGTGGTGGAACTGATGGTGGATGAGCAGGCCACCATTAGCTCTGGAACCGAGTCCTCCACCCCCGCCACCACTCCTGTTCGCAAGAGCAGCAGCAGCCGCCCAGCACTGCCTGGGGGGGAGGAGGAGGAGTGCAGTTCTCCAGCCCCAGCGGGCAACACCAGCACCCTGTCACTCAGCAGCACCTTCATGTTATCCCCAAGCACAGCGGGGCTATGGAGTGCTGTTGCGGCAGAATTGGAGGAGGAAGGAATGCTGATGGGCACTTTGGGGGATGATGCTTTGGACAGTCAGACAGTGGTGACTGTCCATCTGCCCATGCATGCAGAAGGGGAGTTTGGGGGATCCCAGCAGGACATGTTTGCGGAGGGGGAGGATGATGATGACAGGGTGAAGGACAAAGACTGGGTGCCAGGTCCTGGGAGTGGGGATGTCATCAGCTCTGAGGAGGAGGAGGATGATGCGTCTGTGGGCCTTGCTAGAAAGATCAACATCGCAGGCATGGGCAGGATCACAAGTGGGCGTGGTATGCAGGCCACACAGCGTGCTGATCAGGAGATGAGTTCTGCCAGTGCCACCACCAGCCGCACCAAGAACAACCCCCCCCCCCCAACCACCCCAGGGAGTCCAGCGGCAGCAGCACCTTCCAGCCGAAGGGGCAACTTCACCTCCCCAATATGGAATTTTTTCACCCTGCCATATTTGGAGTGCAAGTATGCCACCTGCAACCAGTGCCACAAGCAGCTCAGCAGAGGGAAGGAGCCCTCTGCGTTTGGCACCACCTCTCTGGTCAACCATCTTGCAGGGAAACACTTTCACGAGCATGAGGAGTTCGTGAAGTTGAAGGAAGCTGGCAGTGGCAGTGGCAGACCCGCCACCACTGCGAAGCTGTCGGCAGCAGCAACCCGCCCTCCTCCACCTCCTCCAGCAGCACCAGCAGGAGTTTTTCAGAGACGCACTGCTCCTCCTCCCTCTGCAACTCCTGCCGCCGACACTGAGGCCTGTTCTGGCAGCCAGTCCTCAGGGGCCTCCTCTGCTCCCTCCACTGATTCCCGTGCCAGCAAAAGGCGTCGCCAGACCCTGCTCAGCGACACCTTCCAGGGGGTAGTCAGGGTTCTGCCTCCCAGCAGCCGTCGCGTGCGTCAGCTGAACGGCTTGCTGGCACGGGCCATGTGCTCCCAACTCCTGCCTTATTCCCTTGTGCAGGAGGGGAGTGACATGCGTGCGCTCCTGATGTGCGCAGCCCCCGATTGGCCAATCCCCAGTCGACATTATTTTTCACGCACGGCCATCCCTGCACTTCACCGCTCTGTGATGTCCAATGTCGGGAGAGGGATGGATCACGCGGTGGGTCAACGGGTCCACCTCACCATGGACTCGTGGAGCAGCCGGTTTGGGACAGGCCGCTATCTGTCCTTCACCGCGCATTGGGTCAGCTTGGTGGAAGGGGGTGAGGAGGGGGGAGCAGCATCGGGCACTGTCAGAGCAGCAGCAGCAACAACGCAGTGGGTGGTGCCACCATGCAGGGTCAGTGGAATTGCAGCAGGTTCCTCTGATCCGCTTCCATCCTCCGCCACACCAGCCCAAACCCCCCGCCTCAGCAGCAGCGTGAAGCCCCGCCACTGCCAAGCGCTGCTGGAATTGGTCAGCCTGGGGAAGACCAAACTGACGGCGAACCATGTCCTGGCCAAACTCCGAGAGCAGGAGAGGAGTTGGCTGACCCCCAGAGGCCTCAGAGTCGGAGAGGTGGTGTCCGACAATGGGGCAAACCTTGTTGCTGCCATCAACAAGGGAGACCTGACCCACAACCCCTGCCTGGCGCACGTCCTGAACCTGGTAGTCCAAAAGTTCCTGCGGACCTACCAGGGGATGGACCGACTCCTTGAGGCGGCAAGGAAGGTTGTGCATCACTTCCGGCACTCGCCTGCAGCCGTAGCGAGCCTGGAATAGGTGCAGAAGGAGCTGCACCTGCCACAGCACCGGCTCATGCTCGATGTTCCAACTCGCTGGAACTCCACCCTGGCGATGTTGGAGCATCTGGTTGAACAGAGGCAGGCTGTCAGTGTCAGCCAGTACGTTGCACGAGCAACAGTTGCCTCCATCACTGCAACTGGGCGTCCCGCCACCAACCTCCCATCCATCATCTCCACGGAGGACTGGGGGCACATGCAGCAGCTGTGCTCAGTGCTGGCACCCTTCCTGCAGGCCACCAACATGGTAAGCAGGGACCATGCAATGGTGTGCGAGTGGGTGCCCATGGTGAGTGTGCTGGACAGGGCCCTGTATGCACTGCTGGAAGAGGGAGCGGCAGCCTTGGGCCAGCAGGAGCTGCAGGCAGCTTCACAGGCCACCTCTGAGGAGGAGGGCTCGGAGTTGGTGGAGGTCCCTGACCTTGCTGCTGATGAGGGGGAGCAGCAGAGCGCAGCTGGACTGGTGCGGGGGTGGAGAGAGGATGAGGTGGAGGAGGCAGAGGAAGAGGACAGCACTGTCGGCTCTGGGGCTGCTGATGATGTGCCAGCAGACGTGGCCAGACTCTTACCAATGGCAGTGCACATGCTGAGGTGCCTGCGCAAGGACCCAAGGGTGATCCAGATGAAGAAGAGGGAGGACATCTGGATCTGCATGATGCTGGACCCACGTCTGAAGGGGAAGCTCATCCAGTTCCTGCCTGCAGGAGGAGACCGTGCGCAACAAATGAAGGATTTTCAGCTGTTCCCTTGTTGGGCGCTTGGAGGAAGCCTTTCCTCAGCCATCCACTCCCACTGTCCAGCCAGCACAGAGGCAGCAGCAGGTGCCTGCATCCACCGGCAGCAAGCGCACGCGCACCACAGACCTGCTGTCTCTGACCCAAGAGCTCTACATGAGTGTAGAGCTGCCAAGGACTAGAGAGGAGGTGCCTGCAGCAGCATCCTTCTCCAGTCACAGGCAGCGCTTGACCTGCATGGTGGCTGACTACATGGGGTCCCTCAGCGGGCTTGACAGCGTGGCCCCTGTTGATCCCATGGAGTATTGGGTCAAGCACCTGCCGATCTGGAGCGAGCTTGTGCAGTACGCCCTGGAAGTGCTCTCCTGCCCCCCTTCCAGTGTACTGTCAGAGCGTTGTTTCAGTGCAGCCGGTGGAGTCGTCACTGAGAAGCGATCTCGTCTGTCTCACAAGTCTGTGGACAGACTGACGTTTCTCAAAATGAACCAGGCTTGGGTGGAAGGCGAATTCATGGCCCCTGTTGTCGGCGAGAGGGGGACATGAAGTGACGACTGGCACACACACATACACCTGCTGCTGCTGCTGTTGTATTTCATCCTGCTGTCTGTGTCTCCACTGCCAGGGAACACATTACAAGGTGCTGCTGCCCATGCACCACCAGCTATTACACTCAAAAATAGCTGCATTCAATTTGAAAAAAAAACTGTGCTGTCCCAATTGTGTATTGGACACAATGTGGGCTTCAAGACCGCTGTCTGGAACCTCATGCTGTTCATTTACGGTCCTGGAACCACCGCTAGGCCTATTATGTCTCGCTGCCTGCCTTCCTGCCTGCTGCCAGTCTGCCACACACTCATCCTCCTCACGCTGCCTGCTGTTGTATTTACTCCTGCTGTCTGTATGTTTCCACTGCCAGGGAACACATTACAAGGTGCTGCTGCCCATCCACCACCAGCTATTATGCTCAACAATAGCTGCATTATTTTGAAAAAAAAATTGTAATTAATTTAGAGGTGTCCGGGTTGAAAACTGTGCTGTCCCAATTGTGTATTGGACACAATGTGGGCTTCACGACCGCTGTCTGGAACCTCATGCTGTTAATTTACGGCCCTGGAACCACCGCTAGGACCCAGGGCCTACTATGTCTCGCTGCCTGCCGTCCTGCCTGCTGCCAAATGCCAGTCTGCCACACACTTATCCTCCTCACGCTGCCTGCTGTTATATTTCCTCCTGCTGTCTGTGTCTCCTCTCCACTGCCAGGGAACACATTACAAGGTGCTGCTGCCCATGCGCCACCAGCTATTACGCTCAACAATAGCTGCATTAATTTGAAAAAAAAAATTGTAATTATTTAAGAGGTGTCCGGGTTGAAAACTGTGCTGTCCCAATTGTGTATTGGACACAATGTGGGCTTCACGACCGCTGTCTGGAACCTCATGCTGTTCATTTACGGCCCTGGAACCACCGCTAGGAACCAGGGCCTATTATGTCAGTCACATCACACTGCCTGACACACATTCCTCCTCCTCCTGTAGCTGCATTGAGCTTTCTGTGCACTCCTAGTACCACTGCCAGGGAGAACAGAAGAAGAACTACTTTCTGCTGCCACCCACTCTCCTACCAGCTATTGCCACACTACAATAGCTGCAACTACTTCCTCCTCCTGCTGATGTCTGTGTTTTACCACCGCCAGGGTACACAGAAAAAGGCGTTGTGGCTTGCAATGTGCCACTAGTACCTATTATGCCATCAACACAAATAAAACTATGGTGTTATTAAAATAAAATATTTCCACAAATGAAGTAAAAAAAAAAATTACAAAACAAAGGAAAACCAAGACACATAATATAATGATAAAGAAGAAGAAGAAGAAGAAGAAGAAGATATAGAAGAAGAAGATGAAGATATAGAAGAAGAAGACGAAGAAGAAGATATAGAAGAAGAAGAAAAAGAAGAAGATATAGAAGAAGAAAAAGAAGAAGATATAGAAGAAGAAGAAGAAGATATAGAAGAAGAAGATGAAGACGACGTAAATGAAGACTTCCAACTTACAACCATTTTGGACACACCTTCTCATGCAAACACTTTTCATGAAGTTAATTTACTATTTTTGATACCTTTTTTATTACTACTGCATCACCACATTATCACTTGATGTTTTTATTCATAAAAAAGGTGGTTTCATGCATCATTGACCTCCAATACAAGTTTTAAAAGCTATTTAAGACCATCTCGAATATTTTACTCGAATACAGAATCGGATAGTGACGTCGGATATCCGAGGTCGAATCGGATATTCGATTAACTCGAATATCAAACTTCGAGTGAATTCGGATAGTGTACTATCCGAATTCGACCAAACTCGAATAGGATAATGAGGTATCCGATCAACACTAGTTTAGAGCCAATTTAGGGGAAGCCAATTAACTTATCTGTATGGTTTTTGGGGTGTGGGAGGAAACCGAGGTGCCCGGAGGAAACCCACAAAGACACAACATACAAACTCCTTGCAGATGTTGACCTGGCTGGGACTCATCCCAGGGACCCAGCGCTGCAAGGCGAGAGCACTAACCACTATGCCATCATGCTGCCCATATGGAACTTTTTATTCTTGCATGCTGTGCATGTTGTTGCAACAAAGTGTGACTCCAGTAAAAGGAAGCAGTGTTGCTTTTTTTGTACTGAAATCTATTAGCCCCTATAAGACACACTATTACACACTAACATTTAGATCTAAAAGTTTATGTATGAGTGTATGAGGGAGAGGACTGAAGACATTCTCAGCCAGGTTAGCCAGGCCAGACGTCCATACACAGGCAATCCAAATTGAATGACCTTAAAAATAAAAACACAGCACGAGATATGCTCTCATAGTGAGTACTGCCTCCACAGTTCACCCTTGTGCAAAACACACACTTTGCGAGCGAATAACTAACACTATTCCTTCGCACAGTGTGTGTTTTGCACAAGGGTGAACTGTGTGGAGGCAGTACTCACTTTGAGAGCATACCTCTTGCTGTGTTTTTATTTTTAAGGTCATTCAATTTGGATTGCCTTTGTATGGACATCTGGCGCTGCTAACCTGGTTGAAAATTATCTGAGACTTGTCCTCATATATAGTCAGCAGCCGGCATTAAAAGAGAATAAGGATATCAGAGACTGAGCGCAACATCACAGTGATACGTTTTTTTGAAGACATTGGCCTCAATTCACTAAGATCATGCTGGAGATAATAAGGCAAGAGAAAACTTACTCCCACACAGTGAGAGAGTTATCTTATCACTTCATTCCTTAAGTTACCTCCTCTGTAGTTAATTTACCTCCTCTGTAGTTAATTTACCTCCTCTGTAGTTATTTTCACACGCAGTTAATAAACAGCCTGTCTTAAACTGTGGAGTTATTTTAAGGATTGAAGAGTTAACTTAAAGACAGAAGAGTTAACTTTAGGTTTGCCTGAGGTAAAATGTTTCCTGAATACTACATGCCTTATCACCATGGTGACCACTCTAGAAACGTTATTAAAGACAGGAAATAAGCTTAGTGAATTGAGGCCATTGGCCTCAATTCACTAAGATCATGCTGGAGATAATAAGGCAAGAGAAAACTTACCTCCACACAGTGAGAAAGTTATCTTATCTCTTCATTCCTTAAGTTACCTCCTCTGTAGTTAAGTTACCTCCTCTGTAGTTAATTTACCTCCTCTGTAGTTATTTTCACACACAGTTAATTAACAGCCTGTCTTTAACTCTGGAGTTATTTTAAGGATTGGGGAGTTAACTTAAAGACAGAAGAGTTAAAGAGGAACTCCAGTGAAAATAATGTAATAAAAAAAGTGCTTCATTTTTACAATAATTATGTATAAATGATTTAGTCAGTGTTTGCTCATTGTTAAATCTTTCCTCTCCCAGATTCACATTCTGACATGTATTACATGGTGACATTGTTACTGTGGGCAGATTATGTAGCTGTTTCTAGCTGTTCTGGCTTTAACAGACAGCTGTAAACAGCCATTTCCTGTCTGTGAACATTGTTACATTGTGGCAGTTTGCCCAGAGTACCGTATGGTACCAGAGCCTCTTGTGGGAGGGGTTTCAGCACAAAATCAGTCATACAGCGCCCCCTGATGGTCTGTTTGTGAAAATCATTATATTTCTCATGTAAAAGGGGGTATCAGCTACTGATTGGGATAAAGTTCAATTCTAGGTTGTAGTTTCTCTTTAACTTTAGGTTTGCCTGAGGTAAAATGTTTCCTGAATACTACATGCCTCATCACCATGGAAACAACTCTAGAAATGTTATTAAAAACAGGAGATAAGCTTAGGGAATTGAGGCCATTCTCAGACAGAAATTTTCTGCACTGACTTTAGACCATGTAACATCAAGTGTGGAACACAGAAAACATTATTTACCGCATATTGAAATAAGGGAGAAGATTAGAGGCTCAGTGTACCATTGCCATAAATAATCCTCCAGCTCTGGTCTCTGAATAAATATTTTTAATAGCGCCATATGCCTCCTTTATTTTTCATTTTCTAATTAGCTTCCGTTTTTAAAAATCCACAACTCACCCCATCATTTTTTGGTCCAATCCTTTGCTCAAAATTCAATCAAAGCACTATTACTTCAGTATCATTAGCATTATGCACAGTAGAAGTAGTGCATTCTTTCAAAGGGCCGCTATTGTGAAAAAGTGTACATGAACAGACATACAAGAAGTACATTTTCCCTGAGTAAAACACACTATAAATGTATTTTCTCCTATGTTGCTGTCAAGTACAGTAAGCAGTAAAAATCTGACAGGTTTTGAACTAGTTCTTCTCCTCATGTGGGATTTTTTGTTTTTTCTTAATTTCAAAAGTACATATTGAACAGCAGTTGCTCAGTCTAACTGCCAAAATAATGCGCAAAGGAGTAGGGAGGCTAGACAATATCTTTGTATATATCCTTTCCAGGGATGCTTTTGTATAGAATAAAGAAGATATTGAGAATCCCCCAAGAGTAGATGGAGTAGTCCAAAACCTGTCAGATTTGTCAGACTTTTACAAACTTTACAAATGTTAAATTTTACAATTTTCCGTGATAGTGGTCCTTTAAATCTTTATTTCATTATTGAATCCAAATTGCAATCAAAGACTAGAAAATATAATACCTACTTGTACATCCAGCCAAATATGTCAATGTAACTTGGGAATTTGGTGACCCCTGGAATTGAAGGGAAAGGAGACAAAACAAGTGTAGTATGTTCAGATCTAGGAATATTGCAAGGTATACATGTGCGTACTTGGTTGATGGTAGATAACCATTCTATGCTTTTGGGGGAAATTAGCCTATATTCATGCAAGAAGCCAAGGCTTTATACTTGTGTTCCTCTCTCATGGTGAAAAGTGAAAAATTAGCTGTACTAGGGGCAGGTAAAAATGGCGCACAGCTCTGCCTGAAAATTATGGCGTTGCCTTTCAAGTCAGTTGAAATTGCTACAGTAACGTTCATGGATTTTGACTTAATCTGGGTAAGTAATGTGAGATCACCATTGCGCGTTTGCACGTGCAAAACCTTTACACGTGATAACTGAGTTATCACGCTTTAGTGAATCGAGTCCCTTATGTGTGACGCCACCTGAAGAAGCGACATCACCTGGCGTCATGGGTGGGACGGCCCTGCACCCTTGCCTCCCTCTCCAGCTGCCATAATTGAGGGGGATATTGCTGACCATCACCTGGTTCTCTGTAGTCACTACTGCTTTTCCAGTCCTGCTTTTTATCCCCACACAGTATTCATATATACACTTTATATAGGAGCGCATGACAGGTGAACTTACAAATGTCCAGTGATCTTGCACAAGTGCCGCTCTTACTTGCCAGTTCTGTACTGCGGCTGTTTGTATCCCTTCATGGTTCTAATGCAGAAATACAAATAGTGGCAGTACAGCACGGGCCAGTTAAAGCAGCAACTATTTTTTAATGTATGAAGCTTTACTGGTGGGCACTGAGTGCAGCCAATACAACATCTCTAGTAAATATTGTAGAAAGTCTCGAAACTATACACTGGAACGTTGTGAAGTCACCCACAAATAAACAATTTACAGATCATAGTTGTAGGGTGAATTAACTGCGTACATACAAAAAGGGTGCCTGGAAAAAAGGGCGCAGAATATAGCCGAATTTATAAGTTTTTATCTAAAACAATATTTTTCGTTTATAGCCTATAAACGAAAATCAAATGCTAAATATGTTGAATAAATGGAAATGAAACGGCAAACTACTGTCTATAACAATAAAACGATATCGGAAATGAAATGGCAAAATACCGTCTATAACAAAAAACGATATTCACACTTGTATTAACCACTTGAGGACCTAGGGCTTTCTACCCCTTAAGGACCGGCCACTTTTTTCCCATTCAGACCACTGCAGCTTTCACGGTTTATTGCTCGCTCATACAACCTACCACCTAAATTAATTTTGGCTCCTTTTCTTGTCACTAATAAAGCTTTCTTTTGGTACTATTTGATTGCTCCTGCGATTTTTACTTTTTATTATATTCATCAAAAAAGACATGAATTTTGGCAAAAAAATGATTTTTTTAACTTTCTGTGCTGACATTTTTCAAATAAAGTAAAATTTCTGTATACATGCAGCACAAAAAATGTGGACAAACATGTTTTTGATAAAAAAAAACCCATTCAGTGTATATTTATTGGTTTGGGTAAAAGTTATAGCGTTTACAAACTATGGTGCAAAAAGTGAATTTTCTCATTTTCAAGCATCTATGACTTTTCTGACCCCCTGTCATGTTTCATGAGGGGCTAGAATTCCAGGATAGTATAAATACCCCCCAAATGACCCCATTTTGGAAAGAAGACATCCAAAAGTATTCACTGAGAGGCATAGTGAGTTCATAGAAGATATTATTTTTTGTCACAAGTAAGCGGAAAATGACACTTTGTGAGAAAAAAAAAAAAAAAAAGGTTTCCATTTCATCTAACTTGCGACAAAAAAAAATGAAATCTGCCACGGACTCACCATGCCCCTCTCTGAATACCTTGAAGGGTCTACTTTCCAAAATGGGGTCATTTGTGGGGTGTGTTTACTGTCCTGACATTTTGGGGGGTGCTAAATTGTAAGCACCCTTGTAAAGCCTAAAGGTGCTCATTGGACTTTGGACCCCTTAGCGCAGTTAGGCTGCAAAAAAGTGCCACACATGTGGTATTGCCGTCTTTAGGAGAAGTAGTATAATGTGTTTTGGGGTGTATTTTTACACATACCCATGCTGGGTGGGAGAAATACCTCTGTAAATGACAATCTTTTGATTTTTTTACACACAATTGTCCATTTACAGCGGTATTTCTCCCACCCAGCATGGGTATGTGTAAAAATACACCCCAAAACGCATTGTACTACTTCTCCCGAGTACGGCGATACCACATGTGTGGCACTTTTTTGCACCCTAACTGCGCTAAAGTGCCCAAAGTCCAATGAGTACCTTTAGGATTTCACAGGTCATTTTGAATAATTTCGTTTCAAGACTACTCCTCACGGTTTAGGGCCCCTAAAATGCCAGGGCAGTATAGGAACCCCACAAATGACCCCATTTTAGAAAGAAGACACCCCAAGGTATTCCGTTAGGAGTATGGTGAGTTCATAGAAGATTTTATTTTTTGTCAAAAGTTAGCGGAAAATGACACTTTGTGAAAAAACACAATTAAAATCAATTTCCGCTAACTTGTGACAAAAAATAAAATCTTCTATGAACTCGCCATACTCCTAACGGAATACCTTGGGGTGTCTTCTTTCTAAAATGGGGTCATTTGTGGGGTTCCTATACTGCCCTGGCATTTTAGGGGCCCTAAACCGTGAGGAATAGTCTTGAAACGAAATTTCTCAAAATGACCTGTGAAATCCTAAAGGTACTCATTGGACTTTGGGCCCTTCAGCGCAGTTAGGGTGCAAAAAAGTGCCACTCATGTGGTATCGCCATACTCGGGAGAAGTAGTACAACGTGTTTTGGGGTGTATTTTTACACATACCCATGCTGGGTGGGAGAAATACCTCTGTAAATGACAATCTTTTGATTTTTTTTACACACAATTGTCCATTTACAGCGGTATTTCTCCCACCCAGCATAGGTATGTGTAAAAATACACCCCAAAACGCATTGTAGTACTTCTCCCGAGTACGGCGATACCACATGTGTGGCACTTTTTTGCACCCTAACTGCGCTAAGGGGCCCAAAGTCCAATGAGTACCTTTAGGATTTCACAGGTCATTTTGAGTAATTTCGTTTCAAGACTACTCCTCACGGTTTAGGGCCCCTAAAATGCCAGGGCAGTATAGGAACCCCACAAATGACCCCATTTTAGAAAGAAGACACCCCAAGGTATTCCGTTAGGAGTATGGTGAGTTCATAGAAGATTTTATTTTTTGTCAAAAGTTAGCGGAAAATGACACTTTGTGAAAAAACACAATTAAAATCAATTTCCGCTAACTTGTGACAAAAAATAAAATCTTCTATGAACTCGCCATACTCCTAACGGAATACCTTGGGGTGTCTTCTTTCTAAAATGGGGTCATTTGTGGGGTTCCTATACTGCCCTGGCATTTTAGGGGCCCTAAACCGTGAGGAGTAGTCTTGAAACGAAATTTCTCAAAATGACCTGTGAAATCCTAAAGGTACTTATTGGACTTTGGGCCCTTTAGCGCAGTTAGGGTGCAAAAAAGTGCCACACATGTGGTATCGCCATACTCGGGAGAAGTAGTACAACGTGTTTTGGGGTGTATTTTTACACATACCCATGCTGGGTGGGAGAAATACCTCTGTAAATGACAATCTTTTGATTTTTTTACACACAATTGTCCATTTACAGCGGTATTTCTCCCACCCAGCATGGGTATGTGTAAAAATACACCCCAAAACGCATTGTACTACTTCTCCCGAGTATGGCGATACCACATGTGTGGCACTTTTTTGCACCCTAACTGCGCTAAAGTGCCCAAAGTCCAATGAGTACCTTTAGGATTTCACAGGTCATTTTGAGTAATTTCGTTTCAAGACTACTCCTCACGGTTTAGGGCCCCTAAAATGCCAGGGCAGTATAGGAACCCCACAAATGACCCCATTTTAGAAAGAAGACACCCCAAGGTATTCCGTTAGGAGTATGGTGAGTTCATAGAAGATTTTATTTTTTGTCAAAAGTTAGCGGAAAATGACACTTTGTGAAAAAACACAATTAAAATCAATTTCCGCTAACTTGTGACAAAAAATAAAATCTTCTATGAACTCGCCATACTCCTAACGGAATACCTTGGGGTGTCTTCTTTCTAAAATGGGGTCATTTGTGGGGTTCCTATACTGCCCTGGCATTTTAGGGGCCCTAAACCGTGAGGAGTAGTCTTGAAACGAAATTTCTCAAAATGACCTGTGAAATCCTAAAGGTACTCATTGGACTTTGGGCCCTTCAGCGCAGTTAGGGTGCAAAAAAGTGCCACTCATGTGGTATCGCCATACTCGGGAGAAGTAGTACAACGTGTTTTGGGGTGTATTTTTACACATACCCATGCTGGGTGGGAGAAATACCTCTGTAAATGACAATCTTTTGATTTTTTTTTACACACAATTGTCCATTTACAGCGGTATTTCTCCCACCCAGCATGGGTATGTGTAAAAATACACCCCAAAACGCATTGTACTACTTCTCCCGAGTACGGCGATACCACATGTGTGGCACTTTTTTGCACCCTAACTGCGCTAAGGGGCCCAAAGTCCAATGAGTACCTTTAGGATTTCACAGGTCATTTTTGTTTCAAGACTACTCCTCACGGTTTAGGGCCCCTAAAATGCCAGGGCAGTATAGGAACCCCACTAATGACCCCATTTTAGAAAGAAGACACCCCAAGGTATTCCGTTAGGAGTATGGTGAGTTCATAGAAGTTTTTATTTTTTTGTCACAAGTTAGCGGAAATTGATATTAATTGTTTTTTTTCACAAAGTGTCATTTTCCGCTAACTTGGGACAAAAAATAAAATCTTCTATGAACTCACCATACTCCTAACGGAATACCTTTGGGTGTCTTCTTTCTAGAATAGGGTCATTTTTGGGGTTCCTATACTGCCCTGGCATTTTTGGGGCCCTAAACCGTGAGGAGTAGTCTTGAAACCAAATGTTGCAAAATGACCTGTGAAATCCTAAAGGTACTCATTGGACTTTGGGCCCCTTAGCGTACTTAGGGTGTAAAAAAGTGCCACACATGTGGTACCGCCATACTCAGGAGAAGTAGTATAATGTGTTTTGGGGTGTATTTTTACACATACCCATGCTAAGTGGGAGAAATATCTCTGTAAATGACAATTGTTTGATGTTTTTTACACACAATTGTCCATTTACATAGAAATTTCTCCCACCCAGCATGGGTATGTGTAAAAATACACCCCAAAACACATTATACTACTTTTCCTGAGTACGGCGGTACCACATGTGTGACACTTTTTTGCAGCCTAGGTGCGCTAAGGGGCCCAACGTCCTATTGACAGGTCATTTTGAGGCATTTGTTTTCTAGACTACTCCTCGTGGTTTAGGGCCCCTAAAATGCCAGGGCAGTATAGGAACCCCACAAGTGACCCCATTTTAGAAAGAAGACACCCCAAGGTATTCCGTTAGGTGTATGGCGAGTTCATAGAAGATTTTATTTTTTGTCACACGTTAGTGAAAAATGACACTTTGTGAAAAAAAACAATAAAAATCAATTTCCGCTAACTTTTGACAAAAGATAAAATCTTCTATGAACTCATCATACACCTAACAGAATACCTTGGGGTGTCTTTTTTTCTAAAATGGGGTCACTTGTGGGGTTCCTATACCGCCCTGGCATTTTACGGGCCCAAAACCGTGAGTAGTCTGGAAACCAAATGTCTCAAAATGACTGTTCAGGGGTATAAGCATCTGCAAATTTTGATGACAGGTGGTCTATGAGGGGGCGAATTTTGTGGAACCGGTCATAAGCAGGGTGGCCTTTTAGATGACAGGTTGTATTGGGCCTGATCTGATGGATAGGAGTGCTAGGGGGGTGACAGGAGGGGATTGATGGGTGTCTCAGGGGGTGGTTAGAGGGGAAAATAGATGCAATCAATGCACTGGGGAGGTGATCGGAAGGGGGTCTGAGGGGGATCTGAGGGTTTGGCCGAGTGATCAGGAGCCCACACGGGGCAAATTAGGGCCTGATCTGATGGGTAGGTGTGTTAGGGGGTGACAGGAGGTGATTGATGGGTGTCTCAAGGTGTGATTAGAGGGGGGAATAGATGCAAGCAATGCATTGGCGAGGTGATCAGGGCTGGGGTCTGAGAGCATTCTGAGGGTGTGGGCGGGTGATTGAGTGCCCTAGGGGCAGATAGGGGGTCTAATCTGATAGGTAGCAGTGACAGGGGGTGATTGATGGGTAATTAGTGGGTGTTTAGGGTAGAGAACAGATGTAAACACTGCACTTGGGAGGTGATCGGACGTCGGATCTGCGGGCGATCTATTGGTGTGGGTGGGTGATCAGATTGCCCGCAAGGGGCAGGTTAGGGGCTGATTGATGGGTGGCAGAGACAGCGGGTGATTGATGGGTGGCAGTGACAGGGGGTGATTGATGGGTGGCAGTGACAGGGGGTGATTGATGGGTGATTGATAGGTGATTGACAGGTGATTGACAGGTAATCAGTGGGTTATTACAGGGGAGAATAGATGTATATTGCACTGGCGAATTGATAAGGGGGGGTCTGAGGGCAATCTGAGCGTGTAGGCGGGTGATTGGGTGCCCGCAAGGGGCAGATTAGGGTCTGATCTGATGGGTAACAGTGACAGGTGGTGATAGGGGGTGATTGATGGGTGATTGATGGGTAATTAGTGGGTGTTTAGAGGAGAGAATAGATGTAAACGCTGCGCTTGGGTGGTGATCTGATGTCGGATCTGCGGGCGATCTATTGGTGTGGGTGGGTGATCAGATTGCCCGCAAGGGGCAGGTTAGGGGCTGATTGATGGGTGGCAGCGACAGGGGGTGATTGATGGGTGATTGACAGGTGATTGACAGGTGATTGACAGGTGATCAGGGGGGATAGATGCATACAGTACATGGGGTGGGGGGGTCTGGGGGGGGGGTCTGGGGAGAATCTGAGGGGTGGGGGGTGATCAGGAGGGAGCAGGGGGCAGGGGGGGGGATAAAAAAAAAATAGCGTTTTTAGATAGTGACAGGGAGTGATTGATGGGTGATTAGGGGGGTGATTGGGTGCAAACAGGGGTCGGGGGGTGGGCAGGGGGGGGGGGGTCTGAGGAAATCAGTGTGCTTGGGTGCAGACTAGGGTGGCTGCAGCCTGCCCTGGTGGTCCCTCGGACACTGGGACCACCAGGGCAGGAGGCAGCCTGTATAATACACTTTGTAAACATTACAAAGTGTATTATACACTTTGTATGCGGCGATCGCGGGGTTAACATCCCGCCGGCGCTTCCGTATGGCCGGCGGGATGTTGCGGCGGGTGAGCGGCGCCAGGCGGAGGCGGAGGATCGCGTCACTGATGACGCGATCGCTCCGCCTATGCCCCTACAAGGACCGCCGCCAATTGTCAATACGGCGGTCCTTGCGGGGTCCACTTCCCGGTCGCCAATTGTATATACGGCGGTCGGGAAGTGGTTAAGCATAGTAATACAATTGTAGTTATTACAGGTATTTTACTGCAACTATACCTAACTGTACTCTCACACAGATCTCTCCCTATTCCTATCCATAACCCCTAGACCTCCCTGGTGGTGCCTAACCCTAAAACCCCTCTGGTGGTGCCTAACCCTAAAATCCCCTGGTGGTGCCTTACGCTAAAACCCCCCTGGTGGTGCCTAACCCTAACCACACCCTCCGGTGGTGCCTAACACTAACCATCCCCACTGCACAAACACCCTTACACATATATAAACAATAATATATTTAATCCTTAAAATACTTCACAACAAATAACGTGAATAGAATAATTTATATATTTTTAATAGACTAAATAGCCTTAAAATCACATACACATTAAAAATATTATAAATAGAAAAAGTTATATATGTATAATAGAATAAATAGCCTTATGTAAAATAACGGTAATATTAAAAGCGATATATTAGTAAGATAATAAATATGAAAACTATAATCGACACATTATAATTCTGAAAACAAGGTTAATACTAAAAGCGATGTATTTCTAATATAGATATTGAAGCATTATACATATGACAACGAATTTTAAAACCATAAAATAAGTGTAAACGAAAATTTACTTGTTACACTCCTGAAAGTGACATTTAAAAACGAGAAAAATAAGTAAAAACTCTTGAAAGCGAATCTTAAAAACAAAAAAAAATAAGTAAAAGCACAAGTCAAAATGAATTTGTAAACAATATTTGTAATAAACCTTATTCTGTAAACGAAAACTTTTGTTAACACAATCCCTACAACCGCTATTTCCTGTCATTTCCTGTCGTGCACGCAATAGCGATATTTTGCATTGCAGTGAATGGGTGAGCCCTTTTTGTCCACTAGCCATATGCGCCCTTTTTTCCTGCTTCCGAATTAACCTACAATGATTATTGAAATAGTCTACCTAATTCAATAAAGTTCCCCTCTCATGTGCTCCTACATGAAGTGTATATAGGTGTACTGTGTGGAGAGAGAAAACAGGACTTGAAAAGCAGTAGTGACTAGAGATGGCCCGAACCTCCGATTTTTGGTTTGCGAACCGGGTTCACGAACCTCCGCAAAAGTACGTCCGCGAAACGCAATAGACTTCAATGGGGAGGCGAACTTTGAAAACTAGAAACATTTATGCTCGCCACAAAAGTGATGGAAAAGATGTTTCAAGGGGTCTAACACCTGGAGGGGGGCATGGATGAGTGGGATAGACGCCAAAAGTCCCAGAGAAAAATCTGGATTTGACGCAAAGCAGCGTTTTAAGGGCAGAAATCACATTGCATGCTAAATTGCAGGCCTAAAGTGCTTTAACCACTTGCCGACCGCACGCTTATACCGTGCGTCGGCAAAGTGGCAGCTGCAGGACCAGCGACGCAGTACTGCGTCGCCAGCTGCAGGCTGATTAATCAGGAAGCAGCCGCTCGTGCGAGCGGCTGCTTCCTGTCAAATCACGGCGGGGGGCTCCGTGAATAGCCTGCGGGCCGCCGATGGCGGCTCGCAAGCTAAATGTAAACACAAGCGGAAATAATCCGCTTTGTTTACATTTGTACGGCGCTGCTGCGCAGCAGCGCCGTAAGGCAGATCGGCGATCCCCGGCCAATCAGCGGCCGGGGATCGCCGCCATGTGACAGGGGACGTCCTGTCACTGGCTGCACAGGACGGATAGCGTCCTGTGCAGCCCAGATCTCCCGGGGGAGAAGGTAGGAGAGGGAGGGGGGAGAATGTCGCCGCGGAGGGGGGCTTTGAGGTGCCCCCCCCGCAAAATGCCTGCAAGTAGGAGCGATCAGACCCCCCCTGCACATCATCCCCATAGGGGGGAAAAAAGGGGGGCGATCTGATCGCTCTGTGTGGCCGCGGATCTGTGCTGGGGGCTGCAGAGCCCACCCAGCACAGATCCAAACAAACAGCGCTGGTCCTTAAGGGGGGGTAAAGGGTGGGTCCTCAAGTGGTTAAAACATCTTGCATGTGTAATTAGTGTACTGCTTCACACTGACACACCAAACTCACTTTGTACCGCACCGCAAACAGCTGTTTGTGAAGTGACGGCCGTGCTGGACTGGTGCGCACCATGGCCAGAGTGCAGGCCGTGGCGGTTTTCAAGCCCATATGGTCGCCGGGCTGTGGTAGCTCAATGATAGAACAACAGTGACTGTCAGGTAAGTATATGCAGTGATGGGTATTACAATGTGCACCTGTCACACACAGACAGGTACCGGACAGGCACAGTGACACTGTGTGCACTCACGTAGGTGGGTGGGTGCACAGTGAACAACAGGTAGGTATATGCAGTGGGTATTACAATGTGCACCTGTCATACACACAAGTAGTAGTCACCGAATGTGCTGGGCCTGGCAGTGGCACACGCGTACGTACGAAAAGGGCGTCGGGAAAAAAGGGCGCGTGGTATAAACGTTAAATGGAAATATCGTTTATAGAAATATTGTGTAGAATTTCATTTACAAATAGTGTTTTAAGAATTTATAAATCACTAAATAATGTGTATGAGATCGGCAATTCTTAAAACGTTAATCTTCCCTGTTTGTAAAGTGAAACTTATATTTACGTTTATTAAAAACCCTCCCTGTACCTATCCCTAACCCCTAGACCCCCTGTTGGTGCCTAAACCTAAGACCCCCCTGTTGGTGCCTAAACCTAAGACCCCCCAGTTGGTGCCTAAACCTAAGACCTCCCTGTTGGTGCCTAAACCTAAGACCCCCCCTGGTGGTGCCTAAACCTAAGACCCCTATGGATAATAATGTTTTACAGACATTAATAAATAAAAAATGTAAATAAAAAAATGTAAATAATTTTTTTGGGTGGATAATAATGTTTTAGAAATGTTTTAGAAATAGTGATTTAGTATCTTCATAAACGTTATTCGTCACGGGCTCATTTTGTAAAGTTAAATCATCACAAACATAGTTATAAATCCTTAAAAATCTCCGGGCGCCTTTGTTAAAACGTTAATAATCTCCGGCGCCTTTTTTTCCCTGTTCGGCGCCCATTAAACGATATTTATTATGGAAGTGAATGGGGCGCCCTTTTTGTCCACTTGTCTCATGCGCCCAAATCTACTGCTTCCGTGGCACACACAGTAGGAATTAGCAAGGCTGTCTATGCAACACAAGTGTCAGTGGGACACACAGAAAAAAAAATAGATCACAAGAACAAGATTAGCTCTCAAAAGAGCTTTTGTGGGGTGCTTTTTTAGCAATAAGAATCAGCAAGGAGCAAGCTAAGAAGCCTACAAGAGCCTAACTAAGCTTTCCCTATGAGAGACAGAGAGTCTGCAGTAGCTATCCCTTCACTAATTACTGCAGGCACACGAGTGAGTGAAAAGCCTGGCGTTGCCTGCCTTTTATAAGGGGGACTAGTAGTGACTAAAGTGGTTCAGGTCAGCCATATCCCTCACAGGTGTGGTAGCTGGAGAGGGAGGCAAGGGTGGCCTTATAAACAGTGGCTGTGGTTCAAGACACTATTTACATGCAAGTGTCATAAACTCTTTCCAACACCAATAATGTATTTGTTCAATCTATATGTAATACCCCTTAACAACACAAACACTGTACATATCAGGCAGGTTTTGTAACAAAGTAAATATTAATGTATATCAAAACTGCAGGCTCTGTATTTAACCTTGTCTCTCCTGCACCCTCTAACTACCACAGGGATCAGAGGTACCCACTATCACTAACTAAGCTCAATATAAACATCTCACCATTGCACATCAAAGAATACATATTTATTTGTACCCTTTGCAGATGCAGAGGAAAGAGCGAAGAAAGAAGCAGAGGAATGCACTTCTAGAGAAAAGGACGACAACATGGATGGTGACAAAGAAGATAAAAAAGAAATTGAAAAATCTTTACTAACAAAGCAAGAGACAAACAAAGAAACACACTTGACTGATGGTAAAGCCACAGAATCCAGTCAGGGAACTATTAATGGGACTCGCTTACCAAATGTAAACAGACAAGATGATTCCTCAGGGCAAAGCCAAAACAAGCAAGAAAAGAGTCGAGACAATGAAGGCAAACAAGTTCAATGCGGTAGGTTGATCAACAAAATTACATTTCAGAATGTTATGTCTTATTGCATTTTATGGTTCTGGTATGTATTGTTGTTGCAAGTGGTCATGACTCATGATGGTGAGGAAGATGAAAGAAAACTTTAATGCATGTCTGAATGCACAAATATGTTTAGTACAAGGATAAACCATTTCAGGGGAAGTAGAACAGAGATACTTCACTCCTGCTAAACTGAATGATAACTTGTTTTAAAGAAAGGCAGACAATTATGGCACTGTTTATTCTATGCTTCACAGTTTAGAAGCAGTGGCTGGAAAGTGAAATGGTTAAAGGCTCTGCCACAGGAGGCATGGGTTCAAATCTTTCTGTTCAGTAAGCCAGCACCTATTTAATAGGTGACCTTGGGCAAGACTCCCTACCACTGCTACTGCATATAGGCCCGGTGCACACCAAAAACCGCAAGCAGATCCGCAAAACGCTAGCGTTTTTAGCTGCGTTTTTTCTTATTTTGAAGCATTTTGCTAGCATTTTGCGGTTTTGTGCTGCGGTTTTTGGTACAGCAGATTACAGATATTGTTACAGTAAAGGTGTTACTGAACAGCTTCTGTAACAAAAACGCCTGGCAAACCGCAATCCAAAATCTGCAGCAGCCCGGGAGTATGCGTTTCTGCAAAACGCCTCCCGCTCTGGTGTGCACCACCCCATTGAAATACATTACCCTAGCGTTTCCACATCCGCAATCGGATCTGAAAACGCTGCCGAACCGCTCTGGTGTGCACTAGGCCATAGAGTGTGTCCTAGTGGCTGCATTCCATCAGTAGAAAAGTATGATATAAATGATTTTTATCTTGTCTAGATATCATTGTGATTTTGTGTCATATTAGACAAGGGCACACTTAGCAGAATCACATGAGTTTTTCACTATGTTCTATGGAGGAAACACATGCTATTCTCTGCTAAGTGTGACCCTGGCCTTAGTAGTATTTTGCCAAATGTGTATCTGAATAAACAAACAGTCTGAAAAACAGGGCACTAAATAGTTATGTAAAAACACCAAATACATTTATTTATATTTAATATGGATAGCAGGAATTGATCAACTGAAGATATGACCATCATTGAAATGATAGAGAAAAGATAATATTTAAACATTAAAGTCTTCAATGCCTAATGAATATTAGAATATTTTCAAATAATAATAGGCAAATCCCAGAGAAACCCATAGGAATATCGTAAACATTCATTTGGCATCCAAATCCGAATACTGCCGTGTGACACATATCATAGATATCATAGTATAGGAATGTCATCATACGCAGTATATGCCCACCATAATCACTAACAGTCCAGTCCTCCGATCAATGCAGCCTCAATACAATTTATTCACAGTAAATAGAAGAAGAATAAAGTAAATCAACCTGGGTCAAGCCAAATAAAGATGTATTGCCAATCAGGTGGTAAGGTGTGGTCCTTTGTATGCATCTCAATAATGTGGATAGACTGTAGCAGTGTGATAACCAGCATGGATCCACAGCAAGACTGACAGACCCACAGTGTCCTGCAGCTGGTGCTGGGAATGGTGTGTATTTTAAAGTTGCCTATATAGAAGTATGAAAAATATTATGTTATATCAGATGTACAGGTACAGAATATTAACACAGAATTATGTTGGACTGCATCTTTCTGGTTTGAATGCCACATGTATACTATTTGACCATCGAGTTGCTGTTACCAGGAATATTGCTTTAGAGGTCTTGGCATTTAGTTTTTATCATCTCTTGTCTTTTGATCTTTTTCCTACCACTATTACAACTGGTTTCAATATCAGGATCAGTGTGCAATTTTTAATGCGTTATTTTCATTGCTCTAAACGGTCTAATAGAAAATTCAATTGGTTATTAAAAATTGCACCATTAATAGGTACCTTAAGTATAGCTACTTTATTTGGCTTTTTAGCTCCATATTTTGTATTGATTATGCTAATATCTATTCTGGCTGAAGGAGGTGTCACCTGTAACTAGAGAAATGGCCATTGGCAGGGGCGTTACTTGGATCCTGGAAGATGCTCACTTCAGGTTCCCTTTAAACAATACATGCACTTATAAAATATAATTAAGCAAAATACCCCTATAAGCTTCCTGAATGCCACAGGTCCCAAATGTTTTGTGTGATCTGAACATCTGGGTCTTCCTTTAATGCTACCACTCTGCCTCGGCCACTGTATCTACTTTACTGTAGAAAACAGACATTTTTTCATTGACACGGCTTTTCAGGTCACTCTACCTGTGGTACCAAGGTTTGGGGGTCATTTAGGAGGCTGAGTGGGGCATTTTGGAAAACGGTACTTTGTAAGTACACTGTTTACTTGTCTTTAAGTTTACTAAAGTCAACTTATTTTCCCCTTTCCATATCTACATGAATGTCTGTTGTCCATATGCTTTTCTTCTCTATTTTTGTAAACCTGGGACAAATCAAATGATTATAGCAGACATACACTCCTTATCTCCCAACTTTTGTAGTGGAGAATAAGGGAGACTTTAAGACACATCCCTGCCACACCTCTAATTCCAACCCCACCACACCTAGCCATGCATACCACTAAAAATTAATGAGCAAAATATGTAATTTTAGAATTCAAACCACACTGGTCCTTTCTATGATCACTAGGTTTTTTTTTTCATATTACAATTTGAAATGAAGACATATATCAGTGTAAAAGATGGGAATAAAGGTTGGGGCCAATTAAACATATTTTTTTCAGTAGAAAAATACATATATTTACATAAATCTGTACATCAGTCCTGAAAGAGGGACAAGTGAGTGAGGCAAAGCGGCAGAGGTATTTAGTTTCCAAAGAGGGACTGTCCCTCCAAAAAAGGGACAGTTGGGAGCTATGACACTCCAATTTAGCACTTGCAGCGGAGATTGAATGCACTGATTTCTGTTAGTATAAGCATTGTAGGTAAAAGGTGAGGATCTTTAGTAGTATTGGCCAAAATGCTTAGTTGGTGTCCATAGTTAAGGTGTCCATGGAATGGTACAGTTTTCAAGAACGATTCTATATTTCGATCAAATAAATTATATTGAATTATATCAAAATAAGAATGAGCCGTTACTCACAATAGAGTAAAAATGATCATATGGTCGATCTCTGGTTTGTTGATCTATCTGATTATACATACAGAAATACAATTTCTCATTTTCAACATTTGATTTGTAGATTTTGTACTATTTTGAACTGAAGGTAAGACTAAAACAAAAGTACTATCATAAAATTCTGTTGTTGTTTTTTAACACGTTTTGGCTATTTCTAGAACAGGGTTACATTAGTATGCATTTAGTTAATGCAAATATTTTCTGCAGTGATTTAGAGTGCATTGAATAGTTCATATTACTAACTGGGCTCCCATGCAATTTTATTCATGTCATTATTTGATGTCCCTACCACAGTATAGGACTACTGTAATTTTGGGAAACCTAAAAGTATTTTTTGTGGGGTTGTTGGAGGAAACTTGAGTGTGCAGGAGAGAACATGCTGGGAACTGAATATGTATGAAACAATAATCTCTCACTGTAATGCACATTGAATATAGTAGCTGGTTTATAGAGAATTAGTGAGATTATTTATAAGTGATAACCTGTTTGTGGGCAGTGATTGGTCGGAAGAAGGGAGGGAGGGGATTGGATCCGGGGATCGCCGCTATGTGCACAGCTAGTGTGAAGCCGAGAAGCATGGCTGTGCAGTGAGGAAGTATGGTCATAATTTACCATAATGTACTTTAAAACGACATTTAATTAATTAAAACGATATTTATATGTAATTTTTTGGGCATGCCAATATTTAACCCATAAAACGATACATATAATTTTACAATGTAACTTAATGCGGCGCCATTTTTATACTGTCGGCGGTGTACACCATTTTTATCTGTTCCGTCTAAAACACCTTCCTCTTTACATCAGTTTCATTTACATCTCCAGCCTCTTACATCTCCAGAAATCATAAATATATTACTCAGATTCCCATAGTTCAGTAAGCAATAGGGATCATTCACACTTAAAATCTCAAAACTGTAGAGCATAGCGGGTGATCTTACTGCGATTAGCGTGGTAAAATCACTGTATACTCTCACGATTCAGAGCAATCGCGATCAGTGCTTTTATAATCGGCGGCAATCGTGGCAGTGAGATCACTGCCATAAGGTTATTATTGCACTAGCGCTTTAAAATGGTGGCGCTTCAGCAATTAGCGGCAATAACCCACTAATCGCTTAAGTGAGAACGGGCCCTAAGCTTAATGACAACTACAATCATTTTATCTCTATTTCACCCACTTTACTGGGCCTAACTAAAACTTTCTTATGGCCTTCTGACACTGGCTCATCTGCTGTACTGTGGAATGGAGGCTTACAGTGCAGCCATAGTTGTAACCCAGAAATTAAACAAGGTGGTGGAGTTGGGGTCCCACTCTCAGAGCTATGTTCTTATAGTTCAGTTACACTTATTCCTGCCTTTTACCTGTTGACATTTGAGGTTCACACAGTTTATGTATATATCAGCCACCGTGGCATAGTGGTTAGCGCACTTCCCTTGCAGCACTGGGTTCCTGGGTCGAATCCCAGCTTGGTGAACATCTGAAAGGAGTTTGTATGTTCTTCCTGTGTCTGAGTGGGCTTCCTCTGGACACTCTGGTTTCCTCCCACATCCCAAAAACATACAGATAAGTTAATTGGTTACCCCTAAAAATGTACCCTAGACTATGATACATGCACTACATAATATAGACATATGACTATGGTGGGGACTAGATTGTGAGCGCCTCCATAGGGACAGTTAGTGACACGACAATATACTCTGTTCAGCACTGTGTAAGATGTTGTTGCTATATAAATACTAATTAATAATAATATCCTTATTTGATTCTGAACTGCTATCATTTATTAACATCCAGGGCTATCCATGCTCTTCCTGGACCACTTCTCTGGCTGGTGTCCCATTTTCTGCCTGCAGACATTCTTACAATTAGACAGTCTAGACACTATCTCATCTTTCAAGTATGGTCGGGGGTGCGCTGGACATAAATTGTTACGCTGATACTGTTCTGATTGTTAACGTTTTATTGTAAATACTATATTGCCTCAAACACGTGCATACTCTCATACACTCATGCACTCATGCAAAGAGCAAGCTGGTTCCCCTTTGAAAAGACAATTGTGGGTAGAAAAAGAAAAAAATGCCACAATTGTAAATTGTATAAAATTAAAAATTAAAAAAAGATACATTTATAAAGATGAGAATAAAAATAAATTGCAAGCGAAATGTGTTGGTATCTAAAAGTTGGCTGCTACACCTAAAATGCCAGTGCACTCTTGTGGGTGCTTAACAGTTCCTTACAGAAAGGGAAGGGGGGGGGGGTGGTGGAAGAATCCGTGGGTGATGATAGAGCTTTCAAATGCGTACAGGCTCTGACTTTAAGCGTTACAAACAAGAGCCACTTCACACAGAACGCCGTAGCGATTCTCACCACTTCTTAGATTTCCCTCCGGCGTGTCCTAGGATCCTCGGCTGGAACACTCCTTATGCTTTCTGCGGATCCTCCTCAGTGCGGAAAGCCGCTTCGGTCACTTAGCTGGTGGCGCCGCTGCAGCGGCAGGCTGCTGACAAGTGTGCCAGATCCACTAGGACATACAACTTCCGGTTCTCCGATTCACCAACCTTGGGGGAGAGACGTCACTTCCTAGTGCGTCTCAACCCAATAGCTGTGGTCACTTCCTTGCGTGTCAATCCTCCATAGTTCCTCCGAATATCCAGTTGTTGTAATATTTATGGAGGGGAAGTAGACCAGTCTGTAATATAACAGGGCGCCCCTACAACAGTACAGGGATACACAGAGGAACTACGGATATAACTGGTTATACGGAGGAACTACACAGGAAACAGGACTTACTTTTTCTATAGACAGCTCCCTGCAGAGATATCTGAATCTGAAGGTGCTAACATTTTCTTGTGTTTACTTAATTGTAGCAAGAGAGGAATGTAAACATTCCCTGGCAGTGGTGAAAATCCTTATAACGTGTGCAGATCAGATACAGCTCAATAAATAATCGCTGGGTACATTATAATATATTAATACTGTAGCTATGAATAAAATGCAATGGGAGCTTTCAGAGCAAATAAACTGTACAGGTAGTCCCCGACTTACGAACATCCGATTTATGAATGACCCACCGATACGTGACAAACAGGCACGGTGGCAAAGAGAGGCACAGATGGAGAGAAAACAGAGGCACAGAGGGCAGTGGACAAACAGAGGCACAGGGGTGACAAACAGGCACAGGGGGGCAAACAGAGGAAACACCTGATCTGCTGCATGCTTTTTCAGGGTCTATGGCTAAAAGTATTAGAGGCAGAGGATCAGTAGGATAGCCATACAACTGTTTTTGCTTAAAAGGAAATAAACATGGCAGCCTTAATATCCCTCTTGCTTCGGTTGTCTTTTACCACTTAACGGCTCTAGGATATTTTAATGTGTTGCTCTCTCCCCCCACCGCTGTGGATGTGCGTGTGCCCGCTGCTCGTACCCACCGGGGCACCGAGACCCAGCGTTGGGAAGACTACGGCCCAAGTCTGTCTGCGTGTGCTGTACATCCAGCCAGCCGATAGGTGGCCAGTTTCCTTTCTTTTCCCCCTCCCTCATGTGCACATTGTCTCATGACTTGCTAGCATATGATACACTGGATAGGGTAGTACACTGGCGTGTCATGCAATGCGTGTCACATGATGCCATTACCATGGAGACGCGATGCACCAAGCAGCAAATGGGTGTGTTTTTAACCCTCGCTAATTGCCAGCTCACAACTCTGCAGGGAGGGAATGGGGAAAGAGAAAGGAGGAGGCCAGGAATGGTAGGAAAGCAACCCACGGTCCGCACAATGCGGCCAGGGCAGTGCAAAGTTTGCCCAGGCCTGCCCTAACCTATTGCAATGCCTGGAATGAATGGACATCACCCCGATTAGCGGCCATGTCCATTCATAATTCAGGAAGTGGTAAGAAGCTGGTAAAATGTTAAAAAATGTGAACATTTCCTGGTAAACCAGGATAGTGTTTGCAGCGCTTGCAGCGCTATCTAGTGACGGCAAAGTAAAATTATACACACACTCCATAAATTTATAATGAAATATTAATAGAATTAATCACTTTCACTTCCAAAGCCCCCCACCCCCCAAAACACTTGTAAAAATTAAAATAAAAACAGTTTATTTTTCAAAATGGGGGCTTGCAATTATGAGCTAGACCAGGCACGGGAAAATTCTGCCCTCCAGTTGTTACGGAACTACAAGTCCCACAATGCATTTGCCTTTATGAGTCATGAATGTGGCTGCGTCAGACTCCTGCAATGCATTGTGGGACTTGTAGTTCCTTACCCCAGCACGTTCAGAATATCCTCAACTTCGACGCATTAACCAATCATTGCGCAGACCCAGACTCCATGGTCCTGATGTACAACCATGCAGTGTCATCTGCCTATGACGCCCTTGCTCCAGTTCGCATTAAACGGTCTACACCACTTCACCATGCACGGTGGTTTAACAGCTCACTAAAGGACCTAAAGAAAGAAGTGCGCAGACTAGAAAGGAAGTGGCGAAAATCTCAGAATTCAAAAGATAAACACACCCTTGTCTCTCACCTGGAAAGCTACCAAAATGCGATCACCAAGAAAAAATCCTCCTACCTATCACAGGAGATCGCAAAGGCCGCCAACAGACCAGCCCAACTATTCCGCACAGTTGATAGACTATGTAACCCATCCTGCCTAAAGCCTACTATAACTCCCTCAAAGGAGCTATGTGAGAAATTTGCTTGCTACTTTGCTGACAAAGTATCCTCTATTCGGTCTCTCATTCAGTCCACAGCACCCAAGACTCATGCAACTCCTGGAAATAGCTGCAAAAACAACCTAACACCCTGGACTGACTTCAAAAGTATTAGTGAGGAAGAGATCTCAGACATCCTCCGCCGCCTCCGCCAGACAACCTGCGACCTGGACCCAGGACCAACTAAACATATGCTGAAATGCCCTGACCTGCTTGGTCCAGCATTTCACAAAATAGTAAATTGCTCTCTGCAAGCAGGGAGGTTTCCTACCTCTTTAAAAGAAGGAATCATCAAGCCCCTTCTTAAAAAAAACCTTCCATGGATCCAAATGCAATGAGCAGCTACAGACCTGTCTCCAACCTCCCCTTCTTAGGTAAAGTTATTGAAAAGGCTGTCTATCTGCTACTTGAAACCAGGCTGTCAGTAAACAACATCCTGGACCCTCTACAATCTGGCTTTAAGAAACACCACAGCTGTGAAACAGCCCTCATGCAAGTCTGCAACGATCTGCTCATGGCAAGGGACAGGGGGGAATGTTCCATCCTAATCCTGTTGGATCTCTCAGCGGCTTTTGAAACAGTTGACCATGAAATCCTGCTTAACAGACTGCAGGAGTACTGTGGCATCAGTGGATCAGTCCTCCAGTGGTTCAGATCATTCCTGACTGACAGAACACAGAGAGTATCCCTAGGACCTATAATGTCCAAACCTGCACCTCTACAATTCGGAGTGCCACAAGGATCAATCCTATCCCCTCTGCTGTTTGCAATCTACATGTTGCCACTCGGTACACTTATCCAACGACATGGCCTGATGTACCACTGCTACGCCGATGACACACAGCTATACCTGTCCTTCAAACCTGGTGGAACAGACCCTACTCCAAAAATAAACTCTTGCTTAGCTGAGCTACAGGCATGGATGAATGATAACTGGTTGAAACTGAATGCTGACAAAATTGAGGTCCTCTTTGTCCAAAGCCAGTGCTCGTCATCAAAACAGCTCTATCCTAAAGCAACACCAATCAGGATTGGGAATTCAGACATAAACAGCTCCAACCTTGTGCGCAGCCTTGGCGTACTAATCGATGGGGATTTGAGTTTCAGAAACCAAATTTCATCTGTAGTTAAATCTTCCTACTTTCATCTAAAGAACATTGCAAAGATTAAACATCTGATTCCCCCAGAGGATCTTCCAACCCTAGTTCACGCCTTCATCACATCACGGCTGGATTACTGCAATGCCCTTTATGCTGGCCTCCCCAAAAAGGACCTGCGTCGCCTGCAATTAGTGCAGAATGCTGCTGCCAGATTGCTAACAAACCAGCCTCGCCACTGTCACATTACACCGATCCTTCGCTCACTGCACTGGCTACCAGTAGAATGGAGAATACTCTTCAAGATTGGACTGCTGACATTCAAATCCCTGCACAATCTGGGCCCTGGATACATGAAGGACTTGCTGAAGCTGCACGACACCTCTCACAACCTCAGATCAGCAAGTTCTATAAACTTGGTCACTCCCAGAGTGCACCTAAAAAATTCTGGAGATAGAGCCTTCTGTCATGCTGCCCCTACTCTTTGGAACTCCCTGCCACACCCAGTAAAGACAGCACCATCCCTGGAGCTATTCAAATCCAGACTGAAAAGCCACCTGTTTAGCCTGGCATTTCCGGACTTATAAAATTATTCCTCTGTACCACGACGGTCTGAGCCATGCTTATGCACTTTGAGTCCTATGGGAGGAAAGCGCTCTACAAATGTTATTTGTTGTTGTTGTTGTTAACAGCTGGAGGGCCAAGTTTGCCCATGCCTGGGCTAGACACACACACACACACACAAAAATAGAAAAATTACACCTATATTTCTTAATAATATATTGTCACCATACATTTTGATAGGGACATAATTTAAATGGTGTAATAAACGGGACAAAAGGGAAATTAAAATACATGGGTTTTAATTATGGTAGCATGTTTTATTTTAAAACTATAATGGCTGAAAACTGGGAATTTTGTATTTTTTGGGGGTATTATTCCCTTTAAAATACATTTAGAATAAAACAATTCTCAGTAAAATGTACTACCCAAAGAAAGCATACTTGGTGGTGAAAAATAGTAGTAGTAATAAAGTTATTGGTGAATAAAAGGGAGGAGCGTTGACAGGTGAAAATTGCTGTGGTCCGTTAGGGTAAAACCCCTTGGGAGTGAAGTAGGTAAGCTGTCCAAGATTTGTTTAAAACAATCAAACTGTAACGGTCTTGTGTCGTAGCTCAGATGTCTGATTATGTGGTGATCTGCAGAATCACCAATAATGCAGACGCTATACCTGATTATGTGTGATCTGCAGAATCACCAATAATACCAGTATAGCAGATAAGGAGCTGAGTGTGTAGTGATTTGGTGCAACCGTAACTTTAATAGTTTAATGAGAGGCTGGTGAGGTATATCAGTACACTGACCGTGCACTAAGGTACAAGCTCCAGCAAGCTGGAGAAACAATACTGAAAAGGCTGAATCTCCCGAGGAGTGGGCGATTCAGAATGTACTGCAGCCAAGTGAACACCCTGTACTGCAGCCTAGGAAATAATAATAGGAAATAATAGGAAGGAGAAATAATAATAATGCAATAACAGATCACCTAAGGAGTAGGCGATTAAGGCAGTACTGCAGCCTAGCAGATCCGCTTCACCAGTGGAGCTGGTGGAGCTCACACCTCACCAGTGGCGAGGGCCCACCGGTGAGTAGAATGGTCAGGCAGGCAAGCTATGGCAACAGAGAGGTAAGTATCAGTACAGAATCGTGAGACAGGAGAGTAAACGGTAATCAGGCAGAGGTTCAGCAACGGGAAGGTACGTATCGATACAGAATCGTGAGACAAAAGAGTAATCGGTAATCAGGCAGAGGTTCAGCAACTAGGAGGCAGATAGGCAAAAGTACAGGATCAGAAAACAGGATCAGAGTCAGAGTAATAGCTAAGAGTCATACACAGGAGATCAATATAATAAGCAATAACCTAGTCTAGGTGTGAAGTCCTTGGCATCAACACCTCGGAACTAGTCTAACAAAATCACAGTAACAAAGTAGCAATATCCTAGACTAGGTGTGAAATCCTTAGCATCAACACCTGGGATCTAGTCTAAGGTCTGAGCGCTAACACGCAAGTGTTCACGACAACAGACAGCGTGTGAATGAAGCCCGGAGGCTTAAGAAGCAGAGGAGACCTCACTGGCACGCCCCCCCCTCCATCAGCCAATCCTGGGCGCCGTGGGAGTCCTCTGACGTCAGCCGACCAGCAGGTCAGCTGACGGGCTTCCTTCCCGCATAAAGGTCCCGTCTGTGCGCATGCCTGCGCGAGGCGGCGACCGCCTGCACAGATGAATGCCCCGTCACCGGTGTCCCAGACGCCGGACGGATGGCCGCATGGAGGCAGCTGTGGCGGCGGTGCTGTTCGCCGCAGCTGCCTCGTGTCTTACACAAACAAACAAAAGCATAGCTTACTGCTGCAACTGTTATCACACAACCCTAATTATGATTTAGTATGACCCCAATGAGGTGGTAAACCCTAACAAGTAGTAAACAATTTATAATGAATCTAGCTCAGGTTTGCTGGAGCACATATGAAATCCGTTCTGGAGATATTTGGGCAGGGTCCTTTCCCCTTTTGTTTTTTACTCAATCATGCACTTGCACCTATCATAAACAACCTGCACCTATGACTAAACATCCTGGACTACTTGATCAACACTACATTGACTTCATAAACTTAGCCTTGCACCTAAATGTTCTCTATGGGATGTGTGAACATGTATTTATGTATTCAGGTGTTAACCTTGTTCGTAGTCTAGCACTGTGTAATAAGTTTGCGCTTTATTAATAAAATAAATTATAATGTTTGAAGATCTTTAGGGATGTCTTTGTAAATCATGCCCAACATGTCTTTTATTTCAGTAAGATTTGATATAGGTAAAACCTCATTGCAGACAGTACAGATAGTCTTCACAGTATTTCTGGTTTGGAGATGGTGATATGTGAATAAGTTCTTATATAACATGCATAGTAATCCTTATTTACATATTTCAAGGGATGGTTACAAGAACATTACTAGATGCTTGCGTTATACCAATCAGTATTATTCCTTGCATTTAGAATTCAGTATTACTCCTCTGATTTTGTTACAGGTCGAACAGAAGCACAATGAGAATGTATTATACTTTTTTTACACCTCTAATTATTCACTTTTCTTGCAGAATATATAGTATAAGATTCCTTAGAAATATACAAATAGTCCTTTTTTACCTATGGCCGCCTATCACCATTCACATTCTATGAAAAGGATGTTTCTGTGATGAAACTGCATGAATTTAAGTTACATTTGCACATCAATAAAAATAGTGAGGGTGAAAATATTTAGTTTTGTTTACAGTTTTTTTTAAATAAACATTTCCTTTTTTTTTTTTGAAGGTGGGGGGGGGGGGGGGGGAGATAGTGTCATAGCAATAGGTGTTTCAGAGGTTGCAACCACACTGGAACCACACTAGAGGTTTACAAGGCGTACATCAAAAAATGGCGTCGGGAAAAAAGGGCGCGTGGTGTAAACGATAAGCAGTTTTATCGTTTATAAAAATATTGTGTAGAATTTCGTTTACAAATAGTGTTTTAAGAATTTATAAATCATTAAATAATGTGTATGAAATCTGCAATTCTTAAAACGTTAATCTTCCCTGTTTCTAAACTGAAACTTATAATTACGTTTGTTAAAAACCCTCCCTGTACCTATTCCTAACCCCTAGACCCCCTGGTAGTGCCTAAACCTAAGACCCCCTGGTGGTGCCTAAACCTAAGACCCCCTGGTGGTGTCTAAACCTAAGACCCCCCCCTGGTGGTGCCTAAACCTAAGACCCCCTGGTGGTGTCTAAACCTAAGACCCCCCCCCCTGGTGGTGCCTAAACCTAAGACCCCCCTGGTGGTGCCTAAACCTAAGACCCCCCTGGTGGTGCCTAAACCTAAGACCCCCCTAGTGGTGCCTAAACCTAAGACCCCCTATGGATAATAATGTTTTACAAACATTAATAAATAAAAAATGTAAATAAAAAAATGTAATTAATTTTTTTGGGGTGGATAATAATGTTTTAGAAATGTTTTACAAATAGTGATTTAGTACCTTTATAAACGTTATTCGTCACGGGCTCATTTTGTAAAGTTAAATCATCACAAGCACAGTTATAAAACCTTAAAAATCTCCGGGCGCCGTTTGTAAAACGTTAATAATCTCCGGCGCCTTTTTTTCCCTGTTCGGCGCCCATTAAACGATATCTATAATCGGAGTGAATGGGGCGCCCTTTTTGTCCACTTGTCTCATGCGCCCAAATCTCCTGCTTCCGTTTACAAGTGCCCCTGCATCTCCTTTACTGTGGCAGGTTATTATTGTATTTTACGTTGGCATTTCTGATGCTGTTCATTGAACAATTTCCATAATATCTTGTTCTGTGGACCCCTGCAGGGGCCTGGATGTCTGCAATGCATCCTCAGTATAGACAGACCATACACGAAATTCAGGCTCCTTCCCTTTAAAGTCAAATTATCTGATCATTGCGTGTCATTCTTGTATTGTAGCTGAGTTTTAGAAGCATCTGTTGCACATAATAGTAATATATGCCGTGCAAAAACAAACTCCTAGCCTATAAAAGTCGATCCAAGTTTCCTTTGTGATATGCTTCAATGTGCAGTAGTGTTTTAAATGCAATATTTATCTCAGCAGTATGTCTGAAAGCTAAAAGCTGAAGAAATCCATGAATAAAGCTTGTGCATCAGGGCGTGTGATGACATCACCTGAGCATTGCTTTTATTAAACCAATGTGACAGAGCTCTGCTTTTCATGCAAAACTTTATATTGTGATGTCACTCTACAAAAAGTGTGCAGTGATAGGATGAGTGCTGCTAAATTGTGGATTGAGACCACAGTCTCATTTCATTGCCGATGCAATAATATTAGAACAAATTGTATGGAAGAAAATAAACACTTGTGGCAGTTATGGTGGGCCGGTTGTGTCTCCAGATGTTCAGTCACACGCAGGGCCGGATTTGTACTTTCCAGTGCCCAAGGCCTGCTGTCACCAACCGCCCCCACAGCCACACACACACACACACACACACACACACACACACACACACACACACACACACACACACACACACACACACACACACACACACACACACACACACACCATTCTGTCCAACACACTAACTAGAAATAACTAGTTTGAATGGACCCCCCCTCCATTTTGCTGCTCTGCCCTCCATTTGACAAAGAAGCAGTACATGCTCTGTACATTCCCTGTAATTTTGCACTCCTGCCTGGATGCACAGCAGCTGATAGTGTTCTGGGCTTGCTGCTTACTGCAGAAATGACATTCATATATGAGCAGCACTTGTCATGTATGCATTCCCATAACACTCCTGGCCTTGGCTGCTGTGCACATCCGTACAGGAGCGCAAAATTACAAGGAGCACGAGTGGACAGGGCATGCACTGCTTCTTTGTCCTCTTTGCGGCTGGCTGCAGTCAGAGCCACAAACAGATGGCAGGGCAGTGCAATAGAGAGAAGCACATCTAAAACAGAGAACAGGTAAGTAGAAGGATCCCAAACTACACACGCTGGCATAAATGTAGTGTAAGGTCTGGTCAGGTGTCCTTTACACAGTGACAATTTAGCACTTAAGGCAAGGAAGGAAAGACAGATCTTAAAATTAGTCAGCAGGAAGTTTTAAAACTGAATTATACCATTTATTGGCTTACTTAAAGGGATTCTGAGGATTAAAGAAAAACAAAATCGGAACTTACCTGGGGCTTTCTCCAGCCCACCGTAGGTCGGGAGGTCCCCCGGCATCTTCCTGGCTCCTCTCACGGTCCCTCCGCAGAAATCATGACCGGCGACACTGGGGTCGAGTTTCAGGCTGACACTTCTTGAACGATGATGCTCCTTGTCCTCACGCCAGCCGCTATGTGTCATCATGGCAGCCGGCGTGACAGTACTGCACATGCGTGGATTACAGTTAGGAAACCGTGCATGCGCAGTACTGTCACGCCGGCCGCCGTGATGACGCGTAGAGGCCGCCGTGGTGACGCGTAGAGGCCGGCGTGTTGACGAGGGGCATCATTGTTCAGGAAGTGTCAGCCCGACACTCAGCCCCAGTGTAGCCGGTCGTAATTTCTGCGGAGGGACCAGGAGAGGAGCCAAGAGGACGCCGGGGGACCTCCCGACTTACGGTGGGCTGGAGAAAGCCCCAGGTAAGTCCTGATTTTGTTTTATTTTAAAAGAAAAGCAATGCACCTTTGATTAATGAGCCTTCTTCAGACTGTGTTCCTGTATACTGACAAGAGCACACATCTATATATACATACAGCATCAGAAGGAGATACACATTTTGCAAATATAAATAAATGTCATGCAACTGTCATTCTGATTCAAAATTTCCTGCTTTTACTGATGGCTAAAAGTACAATGCTCTGCTGCTGCTAAAATGAGTCAGGAAAGAGTTAAACTGTGGCACATAGACTGCTGCTTTCATTCCCTAGGAAAAAAAACAAACCATATGATTAACAGGTCTCAGGTCTTTAACAGTGGCTGAACAGTAATAAACTATCTCTGACAGCAGTGAGTGGGAGAGTAAACTTAGCAGAGCTTATAATACCTGTCAATGAATGTGAATGTGAATGTGTGCATGCAAAAACTCACCAAAAGCAAGAGTTCTGCTACTTTAAAACCCAACTTCTCACTTCCCACTCATCATGCAGAGGATGGGATCATCAGGTGACAGCAGATGCTGACTGTCATCACACACACCAGGAAGTTAGAGAGATGCAGGGATCTCTGGAATTCAGGAAGAACAGAGCAAAGCAGGAGAGAATATTTACTTTGATACATGACCTTTAATATCTCTCCAAGTCCTGCACCCTTCTGCTTTTTATTGTCAAAGGTCATGACCTTTGTGGCCTTCTCAGAAATCCAGACCTGGTCACATGAATGCCTTGCTGGAGGGGGGGGGGGTAAGGTAGTCCACGGACTGAGAAAACTAAACAACAGGATCCAATAGTGCAATATGTAAAGCTTCAGAATATATGAGATTAAGAGAGAAGTTCACAGATTTCTAGTTGAAACGAAACTGCAACCACCAATAAGTCTCAGGGAGCAAATCCTCCCCTGTTCAAGATTGAGAAGGTTATAAGAGGTCTCACACCTGGTAGTTAGGTAGGTCCTGAGGATAAGAGCAATGGTAAAATGCAACCTCTTAACAGAAGTGTAGACAGTAGTAGTAGTAGTAGTTGGTGGATGGGGAAACCCCAAAATATATAATAATTACAAACAATTTAAAAAAGAGAGGTATAGTTGGCTTATCTCTCCCATAGATTTAAAATAGCCAATATGACTTGATATCAATTTGAGTTTAATGCACACAGTTTGGTCAGACAAGTTTCCCTCTTTTTTGGTCAATAATAACCATATTGAAGCATTTGAGTCTGACTCCTCTCTGGCCAACAGCATCTTTTTTGGTTGTTCTTGACCGGAGGAAGTGGGAAATGCATTGTCTGACCCTTCTGTGTGCAAGTCATATTGGCTATTTTGAAATCTACAGGGATGGTAAGTCAACTACACCTCTCCTTTTTAAACTGTTTTTAATTATTTTATATTTTTGGGTGCCTCCATCCACTAATTAGTTATTATGTATGCCTTGCTGCACTTATACTGATCCTGTGTACTGGCAAAGAAATAGAATGACGTTGACCGTGCCTGCAGCTCCACATATTGGTGATAGCATAAACTCTTTTCTCATTGTCATGACCCAGTGCCATATACAATAATAACTGTTTTGGTGCAAGTTGGAAATGCCTGAAGGTTTTAAGTCATGAAAGGCATCTTAGTCTACAAGCTGAAACAGCATTAGGCGGTGAGAAAGGGGCCATGAGAAAGGGGCATCCTCTGTACTATTACCTGTGCAATGGTTGGCTGGTGCAATAGGGGATCAGGAGACTAACACTGGACTAGAAGAGAGCGCAGAATCTAGAGAATTCAACAGTAGTACAGTAGTTTCTGACCTTTAGCTCTCTGAACTCTTAGCTGTCAGTGGAATAACTGGTGCTATGAGGGACAGCCAAGTAGTAGTTTTTTTCACAAATGTTAGCTACTGCAGCCTGCTGGGAGTGTATAGAGAAAGAAGCCTCGATCCCTCCCCCCCCCCCCCCCATCCCCCTGTTCTGTTTCCTTGCAACTTTATACTGCTCCCACTGCAAGCTATTTTGGTGTCTCATAAGGAGAGAACCCCATTTGCTCTAAAATGACCCGCCCCTCCCCCTTTGGTCCTCTGCTGATATTCTTGCTGCACAGCAAATATTTAGCCTACAATTAGGCCTCTTTCCCACCAAGACATTGTGTTTTAGGGGACGTTAAGGTCGCATAACATGCCCCTAACGCAACGTGTTGTGGTGTTGAAGTTGGACGTCAGATTGAGCTGCGTTATGTGGCTCTCAAAGCAGCCGCTCCAGGATAGTGATGGGAAGTCCAGATCTTTTTAAGGATTCGGATCATTCGAATCGGATCCTTGAAAAGATCCAGATCTTTGAACCAAATCATTTGAATCATTTTACTAGGGAAGCAGACGGGGGGTGAAATGACTAGCAGGACAAGACTTTCCCTGCACTGTACATTCTGTATGTTCCTGTTTCTACCAGACAGACATCCACTGTGAACCAGATCTTTCATTGTGATGATCCGGATGATTCGACTCCCAAAAAAGATCCGGATCAAATGAACGATTCGTTCATGATCCAGACAACACTACAGTCCCACCAAGAGTCACCACAGTGCTGTGAATATTAATTAGCCATGTGGCTGGCCGCGGAGGAGGAGGGGAGACCTCCTCCTCCAACATTACTAAGCATGTGCAAACAATCTAACGTGGCTTAGCTGAGTATAACGTACAAGCAGCACTTTGTTTACAGTGCTGTGAGTTAGGCTGCGTTACTGGCTGAAGTAACGTGGGACTTTAACGTCCCACTGTGAAACCAGCCTTAATCCGCAGCATGATAGCTAAAAAAAATGAACATAATGGGTAAGTGCACACTACCTGCCAATTTTTTCTTAAACCTGCTGCATTCGTTTGAGTCTGCCTGTGTGGACTACTGCCTTGGTCTACTACATGTATTTTGCTTTGGTCCTCACAGGCTTCTATGTCTGGTCTGCCAAGTATGTTTTCCTCTATGTTTTTTTGGCTTTGTCTGCCTCTATGACTGCAAATCATCATCACTGCTGCTATCCTCAAGATCTAATGATCGCAGCCAAGGTTTGTCCCTGTAATCTTCTGCCCAGCACCAGATCAACAAAAGTCGTAACTACTGCATGTGGTAACTCTTTTTCAAGGCTTTACTGTTCTTTTGGGGCATCATTAGGATTCTTACAACAACCCCTTTTTTTCTCCCATTGTTTCCACAGGTCTGCATCATTGTGTTAACAGGATACCCGAGTTGATATGTAACATGATGAGATAGACATGTGTATATACAGTGCCTAGCACACAAATAACTGTGCTGTGTTCCTTTTCTTCTTCTTTCTTTGCCTGAAAGAGTTTAAAATCAGGTATGTAAGGGGCAGTTCCTGTCTGAGTCAGGACTGGTTCAGACTACAATGTGACCCTCACTGATAAGAATACAACTATAAAACATTTTCCTAGCAGAAAATGGCTTCTGAGAGCAGGGAATAGATAAAAAGGGGCAATAGTTTTTAGATTTAGCTCTGGCATACTTCAATGAATGTGCTTGGAAGAACAAAGAAAAATCAAGAGCCCAATATGGTGTAGTATTGTTAGGTTGGTTGTGGTTTAAAGCAAAATATTTAGATATACTCACAAACATGGGTTACCCATAGGCAACCACTTCAAGTGCAGGTGGGGAGTATTAGAACCTGACCCCACTCAGGTTTTTAAGATGTCGCTCTCTGTAGATAGGAAACGGGGTAGCACCCCTCCACCGAGGGCGGAATCAAGATTTCAGCAAGGCTTGGTGTACAGAGGCGCCAGAGTAGAATAAAAACATTTAAAAACTGTCTAAAAGAGGGGGATGTTCAGGTGGACTTACCTCCCTTGAAAATATAAAACCCAATTGAGTCACAATACAAAAAATGTTATGTAACTCCACTTAGTGCAACGCGTTTCGCAGGTGTGGTCCTGCTTCATCAGGCAAACAGGAGTATAACTCAATGGGTCTAAATTCAGAACTGAGCGCCTCTGTCACTCACTTCTGCATTTAGACCCATTGAGTTATACTCCTGTTTGCCTGATGAAGCAGGACCACACCTGTGAAACGCGTTGCACTAAGTGGAGTTTAATAAAAATGTTTGTATTGTGACTCAATTGAGTTTTATATTTTCGAGGGAGGTAAGTCCACCTGAACATCCCCCTCTTTTAGACGTTTTTTAAACGTTTTTATTCTACTCTGGTGCCTCTGTACCCCAAGCCTTGCTGAAATACTTCAATGAATGTGTCATTGAGCGAAAACAATAAAACAGTAAAAACTTAAAAAGTAGATTTAAATATAAAATAAAACTGTGGAATATCTTAACAAGTCATTTTAGGAGAAGGAGGATAGACACAATTGTTTATTTCATTAGTTTATTTTCACCTCGGGTGTCCTTTTAAGGAGAAATGTTTGTAAGTCTGGTACAAAAAGGAGGGTTATGGGGCCTCCTTAGTAGAGGTGGTGATGATGCTTCTCTGCAGGATTTGTAGGCTGTTTTCTGCGCTACCGCTAAGTTAACTGAAGACTAGAAGATAAGGTTACCCAGTCAACTACAGCCTCTGTTTTGCTGCAGCTATATGAGCCTCAATGAAGTGCTGTTCCTAAAAAAAGTCAAAGTACTTTGGCATATCATCAGGCCCAGATTTACATTATAGGAGCCCATAGGCACAAATTTGCCCTCCATGAACCTACAGACCCCCATCGATCCCCACTGCTAATGTGCTGGCTATCCCAGCTGTCACGTCTCCATTATTTCCCTTTCCTGTGATAGGTAGGCACAGGGGGAGTAGACAAAAATGGTTCATGACATGCGCCTATAAAAATGGCGCCACCATAGGCAGCAGTAGTACAAGCCGTGATTAGCGGCAAGAAGGTAAAATTATGTTACATAGCAGGCGTCTAGTTGCTAATCGCAGCTTTTACTATTGCTGCCCATGGCGGCAGGGAGTAGCTAGAGGTAGGGGGGTTAGAGTTAAGCAGTGGGTGTGGAGTAGTCTAGTACTATAATACAATAATACAATACAATACCATTTCTATAGCGCTTTTTCACACAACAAAAGTTATAATTCTGCAAATGCCAAACTGAACAGGTGGGTTTTCAGTCTGGATTTAAACACGGCCAGGGATGGAGCTGTCCTGATCTGTTGAGGTGGGGAGTTCCAAAACATAGGGGCAGCATGACAGAAGGCTCTGGGACCAAAAGTTTCCAAGTGGACTCTGGGTATGACTAGATTATTAGAACCTGTGGATCTGAGAATGCGGGGATTGCTACGCAGCTGCAACATATCTTTCATGTATCCAGGGCCCAGATTATTCAGGGATTTAAATGTCAGTAGGCCGATCTTGAATAGGACCCTCCATTCTATAGGTAGCCAGTAAAGGACTGGCGTTATGTGGCAGTGACGGGGTTGGTTGGTTAGCAGTCTGGCAGCAGTGTTCTGTATCAGCTGGCAGCGGGAGGGGGGTTTACCAGGAGCGGAGGGGGTGAAGTGGTTAAGTTTAGGCATAGGTAGAGGGAGGGTTCAGTGTGAGAGGCAGCAGGGGTTAAATGATACATTACCTGGTCCCAGACGATCGCGTCTCCTTTACTTCCTTGTTAGTTTGAATGAGTCCGGCAGCCAGCCAATCACTATGCAGCTTCAGTCCCCACATGGTGATTGGCTGGCTGGAGAGGAGACGGGATTGCCGGACCAGGTAATGCATGACAGATGCCACTAATGACAACTTATTGCTAAGGTTATTTAAAGTTTTAGGACATTTCTGAAACGTTAATTAACCTTAGTAGCAAGATGCCATTATCAGCATCACCATGTGTTATTTTTTTCCCAACGCCTCTTTTGTATGTACCCGCTACAGGTGCCCCTTAACCACTTGAGGACCGTGGGCTTTACCCCCCTTAAGGACCTGGCACTTTTTTTCCATTCAGACCACTGCAGCTTTCACGGTTTATTGCTCGCTCGTACAACCTACCACCTAAATGAATTTTGGCTCCTTTTCTTGTCACTAATAAAGCTTTCTTTTGGTGCTATTTGATTGCTGCTGCGATTTTTACTTTTTATTATATTCATCAAAAAAATGATGTTTTTAACTTTCTGTGCTGACATTTTTCAAATAAAGTAAAATTTCTGTATACATGCAGCACGAAAAATGTGGTCAAACATGTTTTTGATTTAAAAAAACCCATTCAGCCTATATTTATTGGTTTGGGTAAAATTTATAGCGTTTACAAACTATGGTGCAAAAAGTGAATTTTCCTATTTTCCAGCATCTCTGACTTTTCTGACCACCTGACATGTTTCATGAGGGGCTAGAATTCCAGGATAGAATAAATACCCCCCAAATGACCCCATTTTGGAAAGAAGATATCCCAAAGTATTCACTGAGAGGCATAGTGAGTTCATAGAAGATATTATTTTTTGTCACAAGTAAGCGGCAAATGACACTTTGTGACAAAAAAAAAAAAGTTTCCATTTCTTCTAACTTGCGACAAAAAAAAAATGAAATCTGCCACGAACTCACCATGCCCCTCTCTGAATACCTTGAAGTGTCTACTTTCCAAAATGGAGTCATTTGTGGGGTGTGTTTACTGTCCTGACATTTTGGGGGGTGCTAAATTGTAAGCACCCCTGTAAAGCCTAAAGTTGCTCATTGGACTTTGGGCCCTTTAGCGCAGTTAGGCTGCAAAAAAGTGCCACACATGTGGTATTGCCGTACTCAGGAGAAGGAGTATAATGTGTTTTGGGGTGTATTTTTACACATACCCATGCTGGGTGGGAGAAATATCTCTGTAAATGACAATTGTTTGATTTTTTTTACACACAATTGTCCATTTACAGAGAGATTTCTCCCACCCAGCATGGGAATGTGTAAAAATACACCCCAAAACACATTATACTACTTTTCCTGAGTACGGCGGTACCACATGTGTGACACTTTTTTGCAGCCTAGGTGCGCTAAGGGGCCCAACGTCCTATTCACAGATCATTTTAAAGCATTTGTTTTCTAGACTACTCCTCACGGTTTAGGGCCCCTAAAATGCCAGGGCACTATAGGAACCCCACAAGTGACCCCATTTTAGAAAGAAGACACCCCAAGGTATTCCGTTAGGTGTATGGCGAGTTCATAGAAGATTTTATTTTTTGTCACAAGTTAGTGAAAAATGACACTTTGTGAAAAAAAACAATAAAAATCAATTTCCGCTAACTTTTGACAAAAAATAAAATCTACTATGAACTTGTCATTCACCTAACAGAATACCTTGGGGTGTCTTTTTTTCTAAAATGGGGTCACTTGTGGGGTTCCTATACCGCCCTGGCATTTTACGTGCCCAAAACCGTGAGTAGTCTGGAAACCAAATGTCTCAAAATGACTGTTCAGGGGTATAAGCATCTGCAAATTTTGATGACAGGTGGTCTAAGAGGGGGCGAATTTTGTGGAACCGGTCATAAGCAGGGTGGCCTTTTAGATTACAGGTTGTATTGGGCCTGATCTGATGGATAGGAGTGCTAGGGGGGTGACAGGAGGTGATTGATGGGTGTCTCAGGAGGTGGTTAGAGGGGAAAATAGATGCAATCAATGCACTGGGGAGGTGATCGGAAGGGAGTCTGAGGGGGATCTGAGGGTTTGGCCGAGTGATCAGGAGCCCACATGGGGCAAATTAGGGCCTGATCTGATGGGTAGGTGTGCTAGGGGGTGACAGGAGGTGATTGATGGGTGTCTCAAGGTGTGATTAGAGGGGGGAATAGATGCAAGCAATGCACTGGCGAGGTGATCAGGGCTGGGGTCTGAGGGCGTTCTGAGGGTGTGGGCGGGTGATTGAGTGCCCTAGGGGCAGATAGGGGGTCTAATCTGATAGGTAGCAGTGACAGGGGGTGATTGATGGGTAATTAGTGGGTGTTTAGGGTAGAGAACAGATGTAAACACTGCACTTGGGAGGTGATCGGACGTCGGATCTGCGGGCGATCTATTGGTGTGGGTGGGTGATCAGATTGCCCGCAAGGGGCAGGTTAGGGGCTGATTGATGGGTGGCAGTGACAGGGGGTGATTGATGGGTGGCAGTGACAGGGGGTGATTGATGGGTGATTGACAGGTGATTGACAGGTGATCAGTGGGTTATTACAGGGAAGAACAGATGTAAATATTGCACTGGCGAAATGATAAGGGGGGGTCTGAGGGCAATCTGAGTGTGTAGGCGGGTGATTGGGTGCCCGCAAGGGGCAGATTAGGGTCTTATCTGATGGGTAACAGTGACAGGTGGTGATAGAGGGAGATTGATGGGTGATTGATGGGTAATTAGTGGGTGTTTAGGGTAGAGAACAGATGTAAACACTGCACTTGGGAGGTGATCTGACGTCGGATCTGCGGGCGATCTATTGGTGTGGGTGGGTGATCAGATTGCCCGCAAGGGGCAGGTTAGGGGCTGATTGATGGGTGGCAGTGACAGGGGGTGATTGATGGATGGCAGTGACAGGGGGTGATTGATGGGTGATTGACAGGTGATTGACAGGTGATCAGTGGGTTATTACAGGGAAGAACAGATGTAAATATTGCACTGGCGAATTGATAAGGGGGGGTCTGAGGGCAATCTGAGCGTGTAGGCGGGTGATTGGGTGCCCGCAAGGGGCAGATTAGGGTCTGATCTGATGGGTAACAGTGACAGGTGGTGATAGAGGGTGATTGATGGGTGATTAATGGGTAATTATTGGGTGTTTAGGGTAGAGAACAGATGTAAACACTGCACTTGGGAGGTGATCTGACGTCGGATCTGCGGGCGATCTATTGGTGTGGGTGGGTGATCAGATTGCCCGCAAGGGGCAGGTTAGGGGCTGATTGATGGGTGGCAGTGACAGGGGGTGATTGATGGATGATTGACATGTGATCAGGGGGATAGATGCATACAGTACACAGGGGGGAAGGGTGATCAGGAGGGAGCAGGGGGCAGTTTAGGGAATAAAAAAAAAATAGCGTTGACAGATAGTGACAGGGAGTGATTGATGGGTGATTAGGGGGGTGATTGGGTGCAAACAGTGGTCTGGGGGGTCCGGGGGGTGGTCTGAGGGGTGCTGTGGGCGATCAGGGGTCATGGGGGGGAAATCAGTGTGCTTGGGCGCAGACTAGGGTGGCTGCAGCCTGCCCTGGTAGTCCCTCGGACACTGGGACCACCAGGGCAGGAGGCAGCCTGTATAATACACTTTGTATACATTACAAAGTGTATTATAAAATTTGTATGCGGTGATCCGGGTGCTAGTAACCCGCCGGCGCTTCCGAACGGCCGGCGGGTTACAGCGCGAAGGGGGCGGAGCCAGTCCCCGGCGGAGGATCGCGTCACAGATGACGCGATCGCTCCGCCCATGCCCCTACAAGGACCGCCGCCTCTGGGCATGAGCTGGTCCTTGCGGGATCCACTTTCCAGCCGCCCCTGTGCAGTGGGCGGTCGGTAAGTGGCTAAGATGCCCATTCATGGTACAATTTTTCATTTTTTTTCGATTAGATAATTTAGTTCGATTATTCCGTTATATCGAATATAAAGATTTTTCCAGCATATCCGATCAGATTTTTCTCGAAAAAATGGGATAATCGTTCGAATTTCTTGATAGAAAAAAAAATATATATTTTCAACTTTCATTCGATTCGATCATTTAGATTGAATAAACGGGAAAATCTAACGTTTTTATTGTATTTTGTATGGGTACCATTAGTGTTAGGTAGCCAGAAGTACCCTCAGTATTAAGTAGCTAGAGATGCTATCTGTACTCTACATAGGAAGGGAGGGAGATGCTCGGTGAGGGGAGCGAGCCACCTTTCCATCTTCAGGCATCTGTAGGCACGTCCTTGCAGTGGAGTACATTTGAAATCGGCGCCGGTAGACTTAGGCACAGGATACAGCGGTATATAGCTGATCCTGCTTCTGCACAAGTCCGGGACGATTTAATTACTATTCCCCCTCCAGGCCGCCATGGATAGTGGGGGAATGAAATAATTCGGCTTCCAGGGATTGCTGGAGGCCGAATTATTACGTTTTTAAGCAATCCCGGCTCCGTCTTCTGATGGAGCCGACGTTACCCACTGAGCGCTTCAATAGGAGTGATTCCTATTGAAGTCTATGGAGGCGCCGGCTGCGCCCAAATCTAGCAGCGCTGAAAAGCACTGCTCCGCTACAGTGCCCTATGGTACATCCGGACCTGCAAATCATTGTGTCATAATTAGCACTTGCTACATTGCTTTGAGGAGGTGTGAGTTGGTGTGCAGTAGGGGTTGCACCTTACCCCGTTCCATTACTACAAATTCCTCCTCCCTTTATTATTTTATTTACAACTTTTCACTTCTAATTGAGGTAGAAAGAATTGTAGTGATGGCAGCATATGAATGTCAGCATGCTTGGTGCAAATGTTAAAACGTGTTTATTGTTATCAGTGTTAGACTAACAAGGGTAGCATAGCTTAATACCATACAAACAGCTGTCAGACTGCCCTTGTAATACATTTAAAAAAATACAATAATATAATAGTGCAAAAGTCATTCAGTTTTTACCTTTTGAGAACACATTTCAAAAATCACTCAGGACAACAAGAGCTTCTGAAAATAATATTGATAAAATATAGTAATCCTGTGAGAGATATCTGAAAAACCACTGTATATCAGTGCCTACAGTACAAAAATAGAATAAAAGTAATTGGGTTTCAACATTCTTGCAATAAATTAAAAAAAAACATTGGCCAGGAAACAAAAATATCAGTAAGTGTTAAAAAAAAATAGAGGCGCTCCAATCACTCAAATGGATTTGTCAATTACTAGTGAAACCAGCTGGAGGGCTCAATACTCACAGATCTACAACGATATATCCAAAACAAAGCTCAGCACAGCACTACTCCAATAAGTGTCCCATATCAATGCTCCAAAGCCTCCAGCCACCAAGTGTAGAGAAACAAATCTCACAAGTGGCCGCCACCAGAATCAAACAATAAAAAGTCACTGCGCTCTCGCGTAATGAGGCACAATCAATGTCTTACTTCAAGCAGACATAGAGGTAAAAACAGAACATTTTAAACTCACATTGTGGGTCCCTGCTCAAAGTAGTAGTGTAATTGGCCTTTCTCCAACCCAATTGGTTTACCCTTCCGGCATCGTCAAGGGCAGTGATCTGAAAACTTGTCTCTCCAGCTGTTAAGGAACTACAAGTCCCGCAATGCATTTGCCTTTATGAATCATGACTGTAGCTGTCAGACTCCTGCAATGCATTGTGGGACTTGTAGTTCCTCAACAGCTTGTTTGCAGATCACTGATCAAGGGTATTCTATACTTAAAGTCACTCAACAAGAACAGTTTCTGAAACCAGCGAGGATAGAGCTAGAGCAATCCCATTAGAGGTGTATCACCAACAGTGCCATATAGCCATAAATACAGTGCCAAAGAAGATGACAGAGCTATATAAATTGTTAACTTCACACAATTGTTGGCTTCACACAAGTTGTAAAATCTGCTACCCACAGAGGAGGGCATACGCTAGACTTACTGTTCCACCTTGGAATAGACATTAGTAACATAACAGTAACCCCAGTGGTTTGGAATTCTCATTCAAAGTCTCCGCCCCAATACCTGCGACCTGGATCCTGGCCCAACTGGATCATTTTTTTTTTTATTTCAAAAAAATTTTTATTGAGACAGTGAAGAAGGAAATCAGAACATCATTAGAACAGCATTTGCCCAAACATTAGGCTATCTTCAAGACAAATTACACATTGTACAAAATACATCTCATGTATATCAAAATAAAGCGCAATAAACACGGTTATATCTGTAACGCTTAAGATAAAAGGTAATTTGCATCCTTATTCACATATCTCTTTAATCCCTCACCCTTTCATTCCCACCCTTCTACCCTCCATTCCCCACCCCCCAGACCCTCCCTTTCCCTCTCTCTCGTTGGTTATTATAAAGGTAAAACTGGTGTTCTTTATTTAATCAACCCATAGGACAACCTGACCCAGATGGAGGGAGATTCAAGTGTACTTAATACCCACTATATATCAAAGCATTTATGTCCCCCCTCTTAACATAACTTTACCTTCTTCTGATTCCTGATAAATATGCCATAGCAACCAGGAATTAGCATGAGATATTGGTTTAGGATGAGATTCTTGAACGAAATTTTCCATACGTTCAATATCTTCCATTTCCCTGTACCAGTCAGTAATGGATGGAGGTATTTTAGATTTCCAAAATTTAGGAATCACTAATCTAGCTGCTGCCAGAAAATGTTTCAGCATTGACTTCTTAAATTTTTTAATAGGCATTGGAAGCATTAATAAAAGTAGTGTAGCAGGGGAGTTTTCAATAGTGATCCCTAAGCAGTCAGATATTATTTTGCAAACTTTAGACCAAAAGGGTTGTATCAAGGGGAATGAGTGCCATATGTGTGCCATATTGCCTTCAGCAATATCACATCTCCAACAGTGTGGGGAAACTTCAGAGCAGAACTTATGTATCAGTACAGGGGTTTTATGCCATCTTGATAGGATTTTATATGCATTCTCTTTTCCTCTGCCAGAAATTGAGGCTTTATTTGCAAAAAGGAAGGCTTTGTCCCATTCTTTATCCGAAAATTCCACTCCTAATTCCTGTTGCCATTTAGATACAAAAGATGGCTTATTTTCATAATTAATGTCCAAGAGCATCTTGTAATATAGCGAGAGAGCACCCCTAACCGGAGGTGAAATAAATAGTTGCTTTTCTACATCAGAGATGTCTCTCACCATATAACCCTCTCTCAAACACTGCTTTAAAAATGTGTCAATTGAAAATACTCAAGAAATGATATATTTGCATTTTGGAATTTGTTTGACAGTTCTTGCTTTGAAGGAACCTGGTCCGAGGACAGCAGAGAACCCACAGTAATATTTTCGCCCAATGCTTTCCTTATTATAGAGGTAGGATTAAAACCAGGGGGAAATAATACATTATTCCATATTGGCATAAGGGGCCCATAATGTGATGAGATCCTATGATGTGTAATTAGTTGATCCCATAGCTGCAGGGAAACCTTTGTGATCAATGGCCATTTCTTATGCAACAGCTGCCGTTTATTATGTGGGATCCAAAGTATAGATTTAATTCCCCCCTCTACCAGTGTATCTTCTATGCATACCCATTGTTTAATGCCCATTCCCCAATCTTTTATACGAGTTTGATGAACAGCTAATTGATAAAGTTTAGGATTAGGTAAAGCAAGGCCTCCCGCCTCCTTTAATTTGAAAAGTGTGTTTCTTGCTATCCTCGGACCACGCCCTCCCCATATATAACCAGGCCAGAGGATAAGAATTCTCTTAAAGAAAAAAGCTGGTATATGTATAGGCAGTGTTTGAAGAGGGTAAAGCAATCTTGGCATTAAATTCATCTTTATAATATTAATGCGTCCAGTCCAAGAGTGCAAAATTCCTTTCCACCTCTGAATATCTTCCTCAAATCTGGTCAGTAGTGGGAGGAAGTTTTCACGGAAAAGATTAGAAGGATTTTTAGTAATTTTTAAACCCAGGTAAGTAATACTATCCTCACACCATCTAAAGGGAAAGGATTCCCGAATATTTCTCGCCATACGTGAGGGAATTGATATATTTAAAACTTCACATTTAGAGGCGTTAATTTTAAAATTGCACATATTGCCAAAAAAATTCAGTGTTTTCAGCAAATTAGGAAGAGATGTAACTGGTTGAGATACATATAAAAGCAAATCATCTGCATATAGTGCCAATTTATAGTGTTTTTTTCCTAACAGTAATCCATGTATGTCCGGATTATTGCGTATGGAATTTGCTAGGAATTCCATAGAAATAATGTATAGTAATGGGGAGAGCGGACAGCCCTGACGTGTACCATTACTAATACTCAAGGGATCCGACAAAAGACCGTTAGCTTTAATTTGAGCTGATGGTTTATCATACAGGGCAAAAACGAGATCATGAAATCTAGACCCAGGCGGAAAGCCAATGTGGGTTATAGCACTTTTGAGAAAGCACCAGGAAAGCCTATCAAAGGCTTTCTCTGCGTCGATTGATAATAGGAGGGCGGGCGTTTTCGAGGATTGTGCAAAATTGGATAGTAATAAAGTTTTGATTGTGTTATCCCTGGGTTCCCTACCTGGTACGAATCCCACTTGATCTGAGTGAATTAATTCTGGTATAATTGTGATCAATCTATCAGCTAGGATCTTGGAGTATATCTTTAAATCTACGTTTATCAAGGAGATTGGCCGGTAATTAGAGCAATGGGAGGGGTCTTTACCTGGTTTGGGAATTATAGAAATATGTGCTAGCTTCGCCTCAGAAGGAAGGGAGGCACCTTCGCCTATTTTATTGAAGGCTGAAAGAAAGAGTGGTGCTAAGGATCCCTTGAGTATTTTATAATATTCAGGTGAAAATCCGTCAGGGCCTGCCGCCTTGCCTGTTTTTAAACCAGATACCGAGCAGAAAAACTCATCACTTGAAATGGGAGTATTTAACATCTCTAATTGCTCATTAGATATGGTAGGGAGTTTGTTGTCTTTTAGGAATTTGTCAATTAGTGCTGTAGGGGGATTGTCTATATTCAAGTTGTATAATTTTGAGTAGTAGGAATGGAACACTTTCGCAATCTGTTCTGACTTATGTACTTTTTGGTTTTGAGAATTCAGTATAGAAGGAATAAATGTAGATGCTCTTTTTTGCCTCAAAGAGCGTGCTAAGAGACGGCTGCATTTATTCGAATGTTCATATAGTTGGCCTTTATATCGCATCAAGTTATGTAATCTTCCAAGTTCCAACAGATGTTTTAGTTTCTCCCTGGTATTCTGTAGATCGCTCAGTATCTGTGAGCTCAAGGATGATTTATGTAATAACTCTAATCTGTGAATTTCAGCTAATAAAGAAAGAACCTGTGAAGCTTTTTCTTTTTTCTTTTTAGTACCCATTTGAATAAATGCACCTCTCATCACGCATTTATGCGCAAACCATATTAAAACCGGTGACACCTCTTCTGTTTGTGTATTAGAAGTGATATAGTCTTGCAATGCTCTAGCTATGCGAGGACCAGTGGCGGACATACGGCCGTGCAGGCCGTGCCGCCGCACGAGGGCCCCTGAAGTTCCGTTTTCTTCAGGGGCCCATTAAGTATTTTTTTTTTTAATTTTATTCCCCGGGGGGCCCCCCGATTCCTATCCTCCCTCCCTCCCTCACCTCGGGGGCCCCCCTCCCGATATGCGCGGCGGGAGAGCGAGCGAGCGAGCGGCAAATGCAGGAAGTCTTCAGGGCTCTCCAGGCATCCGCTAGAGGCCCAGCCGCTTAGTCTCCAATATGTCTCCAGTTGGAGACATATTGGAGACTCAGCGGCTGGGCCTCTAGCGGATGCCTGGAGAGCCCTGAAGACTTCCTGCATTTGCCGCTCGCTCTCCCGCCGCGCATATCGGGAGGGGGCCCCCCGAGGTGAGGAAGGAAGGGAGGGAGGGAGGATAGGAGTCGGGCCCCCCACCCGGATAGCTACCCACCCGGCTACCTAACCACCTACCCACCCGGCTACCTACCTACCCACCCACCAGGCTTCCTACCTACCCACCGACTACCTAACCACCCACCAGGCTTCCTACCTACCTACCCACCCGGCTACCTACCCACCCACCAGGCTTCCTACCTAACCACCCACCCAACTACCTAACCACCCACCCGGCTACCTACCCACCCACCAGGCTTCCTACCTAACCACCCACCCAACTACCTAACCACCCACCCGGCTACCTACCCACCTGGCTACCTACCCACCCGGCTACCTACCTACCTAACCACCCACCCGGCTACCTACCTACCTAACCACCCACCCGGCTACCTATCTAACCACCCACCCGGCTACCTACCTAACCACCCACCCGGCTACCTACCGGGCTAGTTACCAACCCACCCACCAGGCTACCTACCCACCCACCCGGCTACCCACCCACCCACCAGGCTACCTACCTAACCACCCACCCGGCTACCTACCTAACCACCCACCCGGCTACCTACCGGGCTAGTTACCAACCCACCCACCAGGCTACCTACCCACCCACCAGGCTACCTACCTACCCACCCACCCACCAGGCTACCTACCCACCCACCAGGCTTCCTACCTACCCACCCGGCTACCTACCTACCCACCCGGCTACCTACCCACCCACCAGGCTTCCTACCTACCCACCCGGCTACCTACCTAACCACCCACCCGGCTACCTACCTACCCACCCACCCGGCTACCCACCCACCAGGCTTCCTACCTACCTACCCACCCGGCTACCTACCTAACCACCCACCCGGCTACCTACCTAACCACCCACCCGGCTACCTACCGGGCTAGTTACCAACCCACCCACCAGGCTACCTACCCACCCACCAGGCTACCCACCCACCCACCAGGCTACCTACCTAACCACCCACCCGGCTACCTACCTAACCACCCACCCGGCTACCTACCTAACCACCCACCTGGGCATATCTGCCGACTTGTTTGCACGTATTTTCTGGGCATATCTGCCGACTTGATTGCATGTATTTTCTGGGCATATCTGCCGACTTGATTGCACGTATTTTCTGGGCATATCTGCCGACATGATTGCACGTATTTTCTGGGCATATCTGCCGACTAGATTGCACGTATTTTCTGGGCATATATGTGTATTTTCTTGAGAAAACCTGCACAATTATGTGAATTTTCTGGGGAAAGGGTCACCAAAACTTGGGCCCACTGTCTTTGCATTGCACTTTTCAAGGGAACCTGAGGTGAGAATAATATTGAGGCTGACATATTTCTCTCCTTTTAAGCAATACCAGTTGCCTGGCTGCCGTGCTGGTCCTCTGCCTCTTATTCTTTCAACCATAGACCCTGAACAAGCATGCAGCAGGTCAGGGGTTTCTGACAATATTGTCAGAACTGAGAAGATTAGCTGCATGCTTGTTGCTGGTGTAATTCAGTTTATTACTGCAGTCAAATAGATCAGCAGGGCCGCCAGGCAACTAGTATTGTTTAAAAGGAAATAAACCCTCACCCCGGGTTCACTTTAAGTTACAGTTAGCTCCGCCCTCATCCGGTCATTGCCACGCCCATTTTTTGCCGCGGCGCTACGCGCCGCAGGCTCTATCCACTATTTTTTGCCGCGGCGCGCTTCACGCACCGCAGGTTGTAGCCACGCCCATATTTTGCCCCGCAGGTCATAGGGGGCCCACAATTACAATTTTGCACAGGGGCCCACTGCTGGCTGTGTCCGCCACTGGCGAGGACCATATTCTGTATCAGATAACAAGGAGTTATTTAATTTCCAGTTAAAAGTGGTAGGTTTTACTTCAGGAATTTTGAATTTAAGGAAGATAGGTGAATGATCAGACCATAGTTTGTTGCCTATTCTAGAACTTGCTTCCCAGGATAACAATGAGTGAGATATCAGAAATACATCTATTCGACTATAACTGTGATGTGGGTTTGAGAAAAAGGTGAAATCTTTAACACCTGGATTAAGGATTCTCCAGATGTCTACAAGTTGTAACTCGAATAAGAGTTTCCTGAGGGGTTTTATCTTCCTAATGGAGATATGAGAGGTTCCCCTAGAAGTATCTATTGAGGGGTCTAGCGTCAAATTTAAGTCACCGCCTATGATAAGCCTGCCTTCACTATAGATATCGAGCTGGTTTAAAATGGAACAGAGTGCATTAACCTGGTCAGAATTTGGTAGGTATATACATGCAAGCGTAAATTTATTACCCCCTAGGGTTATTTTAGTAAAGGTGAATCTACCCTGTTTGTCTAATTTGCTATCTATAATTTCAACCTCAGCTGTTCTGTGAAATGCAATAGCTGTGCCTCTAGACTTACCACCGGGAAAGTTGCTACATATCCATTTAGGGTAATATCTGTTGTGGCTTAAGTCAGGGGCCTTGTCATTTAAAAAGTGGGTTTCCTGTAAAAATATAATTTTTTCTTTCTCCTTATGGCATTGATACAGAATATGTGATCGCTTAGATGGCTCGTTAAAGCCGTTCACATTAAGTGAACATATCTTGAGTGTCATTGTCCTATATAAGGGAAAATAAAAATTAGGCTAAATACCTGAACCAACGAAAGAGAGAGTATCCCACCCCCCATCCCACACAGCTGTCCAGCTGCCCAAAAACCCATCCACCCCCCCTGTTGTACTGGCATCTCACAAAAGTGGGATCCAGTACAAAAAGCCAAATAGCAAACACGGTCTACTATCGACTTGTTCGACCGCCCCTCCATCGTTGGGGTACGTAGAAGGCCTGGCCGTCACTCCTCCGCCCCCCCCCCCTCTCTCACTACAAATCAAAAACATAACCACCACTAAAAAGCCAATGTAAAAGGACTTGTGAGCATATCTCGTGGTGAAGGCTAATGATTCATTATAAATGACCCAACACCCGGAACCACCCTATCTAACGTATTAACCATCATAATGTTGATCATATATATTAAGAATAAACCTCTATAAAAATAATCTATAAACGTTGTGCATAACAATATATGCAACCAGTGATGCTCAAATACCCCTTTTCAAAATTCGAGTTAGGTCGAATTCGAATAGTAAATTATTCGAGATCAGTCGAATATTCGAGTCGAATAATTTTAACTATTCGATTCGACCTCGGAATTCGAGCTCACTATTCGAGTCGGTATTCGAGCTCATTATTCGAGCTGACTATTCGAAATGGCCTTAAATAGCTTCCAACACTTGTTTTGAGGGTGAATGATGCAAGAAACCTCTTTTTTCCAAGTAACAACAGCAAGTGATTATGTGGGGATGTTCCTTTAAAAAAAAAAAGTTGAAAAGAGAAGTTGTGTCCAGAAATTTGTTCAGTACTGTATATACTTCTTCTTCTTCTTCTTTATCTTCTATATCTTCTTCTTCTTCTTCTTCTATATCTTCTTCTTCTATATCTTCTTCTTCTATATCTTCTTCTATATCTTCTTCTTCTTTTATAATGTCTTCTTCATCTTCTTCTTCATCTTCTTCATCATCATCTTCTTCTTCTTCATCTTCTTTTTCTTCATCTTCTTCATCTTCTTCTTCATCTTCTTCTTCATCTTCTTCTTCATCTTCTTCGTCTTCTTCTTCTTCATCTTCTTCATCTTCATCTTCTTCATCTTCTTCTTCATCTTCTTCATCTTCTTCATCTTCTTCTTCATCTTCTTCTTCATCATCTTCTTCTTCTTCATCTTCTTCATCTTCTTCATCTTCATCTTCTTCATCTTCTTCATCTTCTTCTTCTTCATCATCTTCATCTTCTTCTTCATCATCTTCTTCATCTTCTTCATCTTCATCTTCTTCATCTTCTTCTTCTTCTTCATCTTCTTCATCTTCTTCTTCATCTTCTTCTTCATCATCTTCTTCTTCTTCATCTTCTTCATCTTCTTCATCTTCATCTTCTTCATCTTCTTCATCTTCTTCTTCTTCATCATCTTCATCTTCTTCTTCATCTTCTTCTTCTTCATCATCTTCATCTTCTTCTTCTTCATCTTCTTCTTCTTCATCTTCTTCTTCATCATCTTCTTCATCTTCTTCATCTTCTTCATCTTCTTCATCTTCTTCTTCTTCATCTTCTTCTTCTTCATCTTCATCTTCTTCTCCTTCTTCTTCTTCTTCTTCTTCTTCTTCTTCTTCTTCTTCTTCTTCTTCTTCTTCTTCTTCTTCTTCTTCTTCTTCTTCTTCATCTTCTTCTTCTTCATCTTCTTCATCTTCTTCTATATCGTCTTCTTCTTCACTTATTTCTCTTTTCAAATTTTTTTTTTTAAAGAAATGCAGCTATTTTTGAGCGTAACAAATAGCTGGTGGCGCATGCATGTTGGAAGCGCCATTGTATGTGCTCCCTGGCAGTGGAAACACACAGACAGCAGGAGGTAAATTCAGCAGCAGGAGGAGGAGGATGAGTGTGTGGCAGCAGGCAGTCAATGAGGCAGGCAGCGTGACATAATAGCCCTGGTACCTAGCGGTGATACCAGGGCTGTAAATAAACACAGCAGGCAGGAGGTCCCAGACAGCGGTCGTGCAGCCCACATTGTGTCCAATACACAACTGGGACAACACAGTTTTCAACCCGGGCACCTCAGAAAAATTAAACCTTTTGTTTTTTTTTTTATGGTTTTGTAGTTTTGGTTTTACAACCAATTACACAGATATAGCTATTTTTTGACGTAATAGCTGGTGGCAGAGTGGCAGCAGAAGGTAAATCTGTGTACCCTGGCGTTGGGAAACACAGACAGACAGACAGCAGCAGCAGCAGCAGGAGTAATGGAGGAGTAATGTGAGCAGCTATTGTTTGACGTAATAGCTGGTGGCAGAGTGGCAGCAGAAGCTAATTCTGTGTACCCTGGCAGTGGGAAACACAGACAGACAGCAGCATCAGCAGGAGGAATGGAGGAGTAGTGTGAGTGTGGCAGCAGGCAGGCAGCGTGACATAATAGCCCTGGTACCTAGCGGTGATACCAGGGCTGTAAATAAACACAGCAGGCAGGAGGTCCCAGACAGCGGTCGTGTAGCCCACATTGTGTCCAATACACAACTGGGACAACACAGTTTTCAACCCGGGCACCTCAGAAAAATTAAACCTTTTTTTTTTTATGGTTTTGTAGTTTTGGTTTTACAACCAATTACACAGATATAGCTATTTTTTGACGTAATAGCTGGTGGCAGAGTGGCAGCAGAAGGTAAATCTGTGTACCCTGGCGTTGGGAAACACAGACAGACAGCAGCATCAGCAGGAGGAATGGAGGAGTAGTGTGAGTGTGGCAGCAGGCAGGCAGCGTGACATAATAGCCCTGGTACCTAGCGGTGATACCAGGGCTGTAAATAAACACAGCAGGCAGGAGGTCCCAGACAGCGGTCGTGCAGCCCACATTGTGTCCAATACACAACTGGGACAACACAGTTTTCAACCCGGGCACCTCAGAAAAATTAAACCTTTTTTTTTTTTTAATGGTTTTGTAGTTTTGGTTTTACAACCAATTACACAGATATAGCTATTTTTTGACGTAATAGCTGGTGGCAGAGTGGCAGCAGAAGGTAAATCTGTGTACCCTGGCGTTGGGAAACACAGACAGACAGACAGCAGCAGCAGCAGCAGGAGGAATGGAGGAGTAATGTGAGCAGCTATTGTTTGACGTAATAGCTGGTGGCAGAGTGGCAGCAGAAGCTAATTCTGTGTACCCTGGCAGTGGGAAACACAGACAGACAGCAGCATCAGCAGGAGGAATGGAGGAGTAGTGTGAGTGTGGCAGCAGGCAGGCAGCGTGACATAATAGCCCTGGTACCTAGCGGTGATACCAGGGCTGTAAATAAACACAGCAGGCAGGAGGTCCCAGACAGCGGTCGTGTAGCCCACATTGTGTCCAATACACAACTGGGACAACACAGTTTTCAACCCGGGCACCTCAGAAAAATTAAACCTTTTTTTTTTTATGGTTTTGTAGTTTTGGTTTTACAACCAATTACACAGATATAGCTATTTTTTGACGTAATAGCTGGTGGCAGAGTGGCAGCAGAAGGTAAATCTGTGTACCCTGGCGTTGGGAAACACAGACAGACAGCAGCATCAGCAGGAGGAATGGAGGAGTAGTGTGAGTGTGGCAGCAGGCAGGCAGCGTGACATAATAGCCCTGGTACCTAGCGGTGATACCAGGGCTGTAAATAATCACAGCAGGCAGGAGGTCCCAGACAGCGGTCGTGCAGCCCACATTGTGTCCAATACACAACTGGGACAACACAGTTTTCAACCCGGGCACCTCAGAAAAATTAAACCTTTTTTTTTTTTTTTATGGTTTTGTAGTTTTGGTTTTACAACCAATTACACAGATATAGCTATTTTTTGACGTAATAGCTGGTGGCAGAGTGGCAGCAGAAGGTAAATCTGTGTACCCTGGCGTTGGGAAACACAGACAGACAGACAGCAGCAGCAGCAGCAGGAGGAATGGAGGAGTAATGTGAGCAGCTATTGTTTGACGTAATAGCTGGTGGCAGAGTGGCAGCAGAAGCTAATTCTGTGTACCCTGGCAGTGGGAAACACAGACAGACAGCAGCATCAGCAGGAGGAATGGAGGAGTAGTGTGAGTGTGGCAGCAGGCAGGCAGCGTGACATAATAGCCCTGGTACCTAGCGGTGATACCAGGGCTGTAAATAAACACAGCAGGCAGGAGGTCCCAGACAGCGGTCGTGTAGCCCACATTGTGTCCAATACACAACTGGGACAACACAGTTTTCAACCCGGGCACCTCAGAAAAATTAAACCTTTTTTTTTATGGTTTTGTAGTTTTGGTTTTACAACCAATTACACAGATATAGCTATTTTTTGACGTAATAGCTGGTGGCAGAGTGGCAGCAGAAGGTAAATCTGTGTACCCTGGCGTTGGGAAACACAGACAGACAGCAGCATCAGCAGGAGGAATGGAGGAGTAGTGTGAGTGTGGCAGCAGGCAGGCAGCGTGACATAATAGCCCTGGTACCTAGCGGTGATACCAGGGCTGTAAATAAACACAGCAGGCAGGAGGTCCCAGACAGCGGTCGTGCAGCCCACATTGTGTCCAATACACAACTGGGACAACACAGTTTTCAACCCGGGCACCTCAGAAAAATTAAACCTTTTTTTTTTTTTTTTATGGTTTTGTAGTTTTGGTTTTACAACCAATTACACAGATATAGCTATTTTTTGACGTAATAGCTGGTGGCAGAGTGGCAGCAGAAGGTAAATCTGTGTACCCTGGCGTTGGGAAACACAGACAGACAGACAGCAGCAGCAGCAGCAGGAGGAATGGAGGAGTAATGTGAGCAGCTATTGTTTGACGTAATAGCTGGTGGCAGAGTGGCAGCAGAAGCTAATTCTGTGTATCCTGGCAGTGGGAAACACAGACAGACAGCAGCATCAGCAGGAGGAATGGAGGAGTAGTGTGAGTGTGGCAGCAGGCAGGCAGCGTGACATAATAGCCCTGGTACCTAGCGGTGATACCAGGGCTGTAAATAAACACAGCAGGCAGGAGGTCCCAGACAGCGGTCGTGTAGCCCACATTGTGTCCAATACACAACTGGGACAACACAGTTTTCAACCCGGGCACCTCAGAAAAATTAAACCTTTTTTTTTTTATGGTTTTGTAGTTTTGGTTTTACAACCAATTACACAGATATAGCTATTTTTTGACGTAATAGCTGGTGGCAGAGTGGCAGCAGAAGGTAAATCTGTGTACCCTGGCGTTGGGAAACACAGACAGACAGCAGCATCAGCAGGAGGAATGGAGGAGTAGTGTGAGTGTGGCAGCAGGCAGGCAGCGTGACATAATAGCCCTGGTACCTAGCGGTGATACCAGGGCTGTAAATAAACACAGCAGGCAGGAGGTCCCAGACAGCGGTCGTGCAGCCCACATTGTGTCCAATACACAACTGGGACAACACAGTTTTCAACCCGGGCACCTCAGAAAAATTAAACCTTTTTTTTTTGTTTTGTTTTGTAGTTTTGGTTTTACAACCAATTACACAGATATAGCTATTTTTTGACGTAATAGCTGGTGGCAGAGTGGCAGCAGAAGGTAAATCTGTGTACCCTGGCAGTGGGAAACACAGACAGACAGACAGCAGCAGCAGCAGCAGGAGGAATGGAGGAGTAATGTGAGCAGCTATTGTTTGACGTAATAGCTGGTGGCAGAGTGGCAGCAGAAGCTAATTCTGTGTACCCTGGCAGTGGGAAACACAGACAGACAGCAGCATCAGCAGGAGGAATGGAGGAGTAGTGTGAGTGTGGCAGCAGGCAGGCAGCGTGACATAATAGCCCTGGTACCTAGCGGTGATACCAGGGCTGTAAATAAACACAGCAGGCAGGAGGTCCCAGACAGCGGTCGTGTAGCCCACATTGTGTCCAATACACAACTGGGACAACACAGTTTTCAACCCGGGCACCTCAGAAAAATTAAACCTTTTTTTTTATGGTTTTGTAGTTTTGGTTTTACAACCAATTACACAGATATAGCTATTTTTTGACGTAATAGCTGGTGGCAGAGTGGCAGCAGAAGGTAAATCTGTGTACCCTGGCGTTGGGAAACACAGACAGACAGCAGCATCAGCAGGAGGAATGGAGGAGTAGTGTGAGTGTGGCAGCAGGCAGGCAGCGTGACATAATAGCCCTGGTACCTAGCGGTGATACCAGGGCTGTAAATAAACACAGCAGGCAGGAGGTCCCAGACAGCGGTCGTGCAGCCCACATTGTGTCCAATACACAACTGGGACAACACAGTTTTCAACCCGGGCACCTCAGAAAAATTAAACCTTTTTTTTTTGTTTTGTTTTGTAGTTTTGGTTTTACAACCAATTACACAGATATAGCTATTTTTTGACGTAATAGCTGGTGGCAGAGTGGCAGCAGAAGGTAAATCTGTGTACCCTGGCAGTGGGAAACACAGACAGACAGCAGAAGGGCAGTACACAGCAGCCCACTGTAGGTGTAAAATGTGTGGGTGCAGGCGACGTAATAGTCAAAGTGAACCAGGCTGGCTTAGTGAGCAGGAGCCAGGAGGTGGTAAAGGGTGGTAAGGCACATTAACGATGGTTCTTAGCCAGTTCATGTCCCCCTCTCGCCGACAACAGGGGCCAGGAACTCGCCTTCCACCCACGCCTGGTTCATCTTGAGAAACGTCAGTCTGTCCACAGACTTGTGAGACAGACGTGAGCGTTTCTCGGTGACCACACCACCAGCTGCACTGAAGCAGCGCTCGGACAGCACGCTGGAAGGGGGGCAGGACAGCACTTCCAGGGCGTACTGCGCCAGCTCGCTCCAGATCTCCAGGCGCTTGACCCAATACTCCATGGGATCAACAGGGGCATCGCTGTCAAGCCCGCTGTAGGACCCCATGTAGTCAGCCACCATGCGGGTCAGGCGCTGGCTGTGACCGGTGGAGGATGCTGCTGCATGCACCTCCTCTCTAGTCACTGCTGCCGGAGCCTCTACAGTCCTGTAGAGCTCGTGGCTGAGAGACAGCAGGTCTGTGGGGCGCTTGCTGCTGGATGCAGGCACCTGCTGCTGCCTCTGTGCTGGCTGCTGGACAGTGGGGGTGGAAGGCTGGGGGAAGGCTTCCTCCAAGCGCTCAACAAGGGCCTGCTGCAAGCTCCTTATTTGTTGCGCTGGGTCTCCTCCTGCAGGCGGCAGGAACTGGCTCAACTTCCCCTTGAGGCGTGGGTCCAACATCATGCTGATCCAGATGTCCTCCCTCTGCTTCATCTGGATCACCCTGGGGTCTCTGCGCAGGCACGTCAGCATGTGCGCTGCCATTGGGAAGAGGCGGGCCACGTCTGCTGGCACATCGACGGCAGTGCTGCTGTCCTCATCCTCCTCCTCTGCCTCGTCAGCCTCATCCTCTCTCCACCCCCGCACCAACTCAGCTGCACTGTGCTGCTCCCCCTCATCAGCAGCAAGGTCAGGGACCTCCACCAAGTCCTCCTCCTCCTCCCCCTCAGAGGTGGACTGTGCAGCTGCTTGCCGCTCCTGCTGGTCCAAGGCTGCCGCTCCCTGTTCCAGCAAAGCATCGAGGGCCCTGTTCAGCAGACAAACCAGGGGCACCCACTCGCAGACCATAGCATGGTCCCTGCTCACCATGTTAGTGGCCTGCAGAAAGGGAGCCAGCACTAAGCACACCTGCTGCATGTGCCTCCAGTCATCATCGGGGACGATGGACGGGATGTTGCTGGTCTTGTCCCTTCTCTGAGCGGCGGAAACAGTGGCCAGGGCAAGGTACTGGTTGACAGCGTGCTTCTGTTCAACCAGACGCTCCAACATCGCCAGGGTGGAGTTCCAGCGAGTCGGAACGTCAAGGATCAGCCGATGGCGTGGCAGATCCAGCTCCTTTTGCACGTCTTCCAGGCTCGCACAGGCTGCAGCCGAGCGCCGGAAGTGACGCACAACGTTCCTTGCCATTTCCAGCAGTTCGTCTATCCCCTGGTAGGTGCGCAAGAACTTCTGCACTACCAGGTTCAGCACGTGGGCAAGACAGGGGATGTGGGTCAGGTTTCCCCTGTCTATTGCGGCAACCAGATTGGCCCCATTGTCGGCCACCACCTCTCCGACTCTGAGGCCTCTGGGGGTCAGCCAAATCCTCTCCTGCTCCTGGAGTTTGGCCAACACATGGGTTGCCGTCAGCTTGGTCTTCCCAAGGCTGACCAAGTGCAGCAGCGCTTGGCAGTGGCGGGCCTTCACGCTGCTGAGGCGGGGGGTTTGGCCAGGTGTGCCGGAGGATGGCAGTGGATCGGAGGAACCTGCTGCAGTTCCCCTGACCCTGCGGGGTGGCACCACCCACTGTGTTGCTGCTGCTGCTGTGCCCGCTGCTGCTCTCCCATCCTCACCCCCTTCCACCAAGCTGACCCAGTGGACAGTGAAGGACAGGTAGCGGCCTGTCCCGAAGCGGCTGCTCCAGGAGTCCATGGTGACGTGGACCCTTTCACCAACCGCGTGCTCCAGCCCTCGCTCCACATTGGCCATCACAAAGCGGTGCAGTGCAGGAATGGCCTTGCGGGAGAAAAAGTGTCTGCTGGGGAGCTGCCAGTCTGGGGCTGCGCAAGCAAGCAGCGCACGAATGTCGCTCCCCTCCTGCACGAGCGTGTACGGCAGGAGTTGGGAGCACATGGCCCGTGCCAGCAAGCCGTTCAGCTGCCGCACGCGACGGCTGCTGGGAGGCAGAGCCCTAACCACCCCCTGGAAGGACTCGCTCAAAAGGCTCTGGCGTGGCCTTTTGCTGGCACGGGAATCAGCAGACACAGCGGAGGAGGCCACTGAGGACTGGCTGCCAGAACAGGCCTCAGTGTCGGCGGCAGGAGTTGCAGAGGGGGGAGGAGCAGTGCGTTTCCGCACTCCTGCTGGTGCTGCTGGAGGAGCAGGAGGGCGGGTGGCTGCTGTTGCTGCTGCTGCTGAAGGCTGTGCAGTGATGGGTGTGGTGCCACTGCCAGCACCAGATGCCTTCAGCCTCTGGAACTCCTCATGCTGGTGGAAATGTTTCGCAGCAAGGTGGTTGATGAGCGAGCTGGTGCTGAACTTTAAGGGGTCTGCACCTCTGCTCAACTTCCGCTGACAGTGGTTGCAAGTGGCGTACTTGCTGTACACAGTGGGCATGGTGAAATATCGCCAGATTGGTGACAGAAACATCCCCCTACGGCATGGAAGCGCTGCTGCCTGTCTCCCTGTGGTGGTTGGGGGGGGGGGCTTGGGGGGCTTGGGTGCGGCTGGTGGTGGTACTGGCAGATGCTGCTGCTGCTGCTGCTGAGCCTGAGACACCAGCAGGCTGTGGGACCTGCCTACTGCTGCGAATGCTTGCAATGATGCGCCTCCTTGCAAGGCCCACAAGAGCATCCTCCTCCTCAGAGCTGCTGAGGACGACATCCCCTGGAGGTGGTGGCACCCAGTCTCTGTCTGTCACCGGGTCATCATCATCCTCCCCCTCCTGAAACATGTCCTGCTGGGATGATGACCCCCCAAACTCCTCTCCTGATGCATGGATGGGCTGCTTGACTGTCGCCACAGTCTTGCTGTCCAATCCCTCATCCCCCAAAGTGCCCATCAGCATCTCCTCCTCAAAATCGCCAACAACAGCAGACAATACCCTGATGGTGCCTGGGGTAAAAATACTGCTGAGTGACAGGTCGCCAACTTGTGACGGTGAACTGGCCTCCTCCCCAGACCCTGCTGGGCGGCTGCTGCGAACAGGGGTGGTGGTGGTGGTGGTGGTGAGGGTGGAGGCCTCGGATGCAGAGCTGATGGCGGGCTGCTCATCCTCCGTCATGAGTTGCACCACAGTGTCTGCATGCTTTTCCTCAATGGGACGTTTCCCGACCCGGCTGGAGGAAAATCGGAGCAGGTGCTACACGCTGCTGCTGCTGTGTCTCTGCAGCGTGAGTTGCAGATGCTCCTGCTGGGCGGCGCCCAAGGCGTCCACGGCCAGTGGCTATGGGAGGAATGTTAGCCACTGACGCTGCTGCTGCGGAACTGTGCATGGTGGCGCGGCCGCGGCCTGCCACAATGCTGCTCCCTCTCCTCCTGATTCCCTTGCTGCCCTTCCCCTTGCCCAAACCGCGCTGGCTGCCACTTCCAGACATCTTCGATGTTTTGGGCGTATAGACAAAAGTTTTTTAAAAGGGCGGGTGAAAAGTGGGGTACTTTAATGGAGTGGGTTGGTGGGTGAGGTGACTGAGTGAGTGTCCCTAGTACAGTAAGTAAGTAGTAACAGTCAGGAAGTACAACTAGCAGTTACAATAATCAGTAGTAATCACAAGTAAATTTAGTGTGTGTACACTACAGACAGTGAGTGCACGCACGCGCAAACACGCGCAGGAGCTAGCCTATGAACAGTGACTGAGTGAGTGTCCCTAGTACAGTAAGTAAGTAAGTAGTAACAGTCAGTAAGTACAACTAACTAATTACAATAATCAATCAGTTATCAGAAGGAAATAGAGTGTGTGTAGTGTGTGTACACAGACAGTGAGTGCACACATGCAGGAGCTAGTAGACTATGAACAGTGACTGAGTGTCCTAGACTCCTAGTACAGTAAGAGTAAGTAGTAACAGTAAGTACAACTAACTAATTACAATAAGCAATCAGTTATCAGAAGGAAATAGAGTGTGTGTAGTGTGTGTACACAGACAGTGAGTGCACACACGCAGGAGCTAGTAGCCTATGAACAGTGACTGAGTGTCCTAGACTCCTAGTACAGTAAGAGTAAGTAGTAACAGTAAGTACAAACAACTAACTAATTACAATAATCAATCAGTTATCAGAAGGAAATAGAGTGTGTGTAGTGTGTGTACACAGACAGTGAGTGCACACACGCAGGAGCTAGTAGCCTATGAACAGTGACTGAGTGTCCTAGACTCCTAGTACAGTAAGAGTAAGTAGTAACAGTAAGTACAACTAACTAATTACAATAAGCAATCAGTTATCAGAAGGAAATAGAGTGTGTGTAGTGTGTGTACACAGACAGTGAGTGCACACACGCAGGAGCTAGTAGACTATGAACAGTGACTGAGTGTCCTAGACTCCTAGTACAGTAAGAGTAAGTAGTAACAGTAAGTACAACTAACTAATTACAATAAGCAATCAGTCATCAGAAGGAAATAGAGTGTGTGTAGTGTGTGTACATAGACAGTGAGTGCACACACGCAGGAGCTAGTAGACTATGAACAGTGACTGAGTGTCCTAGACTCCTAGTACAGTAAGAGTAAGTAGTAACAGTAAGTACAAACAACTAATTACAATAAGCAATCAGTTATCAGAAGGAAATAGAGTGTGTGTAGTGTGTGTACACAGACAGTGAGTGCACACACGCAGGAGCTAGTAGCCTATGAACAGTGACTGAGTGTCCTAGACTCCTAGTACAGTAAGAGTAAGTAGTAACAGTAAGTACAAACAACTAATTACAATAAGCAATCAGTTATCAGAAGGAAATAGAGTGTGTGTAGTGTGTGTACACAGACAGTGAGTGCACACACGCAGGAGCTAGTAGCCTATGAACAGTGACTGAGTGTCCTAGACTCCTAGTACAGTAAGAGTAAGTAGTAACAGTAAGTACAAACAACTAACTAATTACAATAATCAATCAGTTATCAGAAGGAAATAGAGTGTGTGTAGTGTGTACACAGACAGTGAGTGCACACACGCAGGAGCTAGTAGCCTATGAACAGTGACTGAGTGTCCTAGACTCCTAGTACAGTAAGTAGTAACAGTAAGTACAACTAACTAATTACAATAATCAATCAGTTATCAGAAGGAAATAGAGTGTGTGTAGTGTGTACACAGACAGTGAGTGCACACACGCAGGAGCTAGTAGCCTATGAACAGTGACTGAGTGTCCTAGACTCCTAGTACAGTAAGAGTAAGTAGTAACAGTAAGTACAACTAACTAATTACAATAATCAATCAGTTATCAGAAGGAAATAGAGTGTGTGTAGTGTGTGTACACAGACAGTGAGTGCACACACGCAGGAGCTAGTAGCCTATGAACAGTGACTGAGTGTCCTAGACTCCTAGTACAGTAAGAGTAAGTAGTAACAGTAAGTACAACTAACTAATTACAATAAGCAATCAGTTATCAGAAGGAAATAGAGTGTGTGTAGTGTGTGTACACAGACAGTGAGTGCACACACGCAGGAGCTAGTAGACTATGAACAGTGACTGAGTGTCCTAGACTCCTAGTACAGTAAGAGTAAGTAGTAACAGTAAGTACAACTAACTAATTACAATAAGCAATCAGTTATCAGAAGGAAATAGAGTGTGTGTAGTGTGTGTACACAGACAGTGAGTGCACACACGCAGGAGCTAGTAGACTATGAACAGTGACTGAGTGTCCTAGACTCCTAGTACAGTAAGAGTAAGTAGTAACAGTAAGTACAAACAACTAACTAATTACAATAATCAATCAGTTATCAGAAGGAAATAGAGTGTGTGTAGTGTGTACACAGACAGTGAGTGCACACACGCAGGAGCTAGTAGACTATGAACAGTGACTGAGTGTCCTAGACTCCTAGTACAGTAAGAGTAAGTAGTAACAGTAAGTACAACTAACTAATTACAATAATCAATCAGTTATCAGAAGGAAATAGAGTGTGTGTAGTGTGTGTACACAGACAGTGAGTGCACACACGCAGGAGCTAGTAGCCTATGAACAGTGACTGAGTGTCCTAGACTCCTAGTACAGTAAGAGTAAGTAGTAACAGTAAGTACAACTAACTAATTACAATAAGCAATCAGTTATCAGAAGGAAATAGAGTGTGTGTAGTGTGTGTACACAGACAGTGAGTGCACACACGCAGGAGCTAGTAGACTATGAACAGTGACTGAGTGTCCTAGACTCCTAGTACAGTAAGAGTAAGTAGTAACAGTAAGTACAACTAACTAATTACAATAAGCAATCAGTTATCAGAAGGAAATAGAGTGTGTGTAGTGTGTGTACACAGACAGTGAGTGCACACACGCAGGAGCTAGTAGACTATGAACAGTGACTGAGTGTCCTAGACTCCTAGTACAGTAAGAGTAAGTAGTAACAGTAAGTACAAACAACTAATTACAATAAGCAATCAGTTATCAGAAGGAAATAGAGTGTGTGTAGTGTGTGTACACAGACAGTGAGTGCACACACGCAGGAGCTAGTAGCCTATGAACAGTGACTGAGTGTCCTAGACTCCTAGTACAGTAAGAGTAAGTAGTAACAGTAAGTACAAACAACTAATTACAATAAGCAATCAGTTATCAGAAGGAAATAGAGTGTGTGTAGTGTGTGTACACAGACAGTGAGTGCACACACGCAGGAGCTAGTAGCCTATGAACAGTGACTGAGTGTCCTAGACTCCTAGTACAGTAAGAGTAAGTAGTAACAGTAAGTACAAACAACTAACTAATTACAATAATCAATCAGTTATCAGAAGGAAATAGAGTGTGTGTAGTGTGTACACAGACAGTGAGTGCACACACGCAGGAGCTAGTAGCCTATGAACAGTGACTGAGTGTCCTAGACTCCTAGTACAGTAAGTAGTAACAGTAAGTACAACTAACTAATTACAATAATCAATCAGTTATCAGAAGGAAATAGAGTGTGTGTAGTGTGTACACAGACAGTGAGTGCACACACGTAGGAGCTAGTAGCCTATGAACAGTGACTGAGTGTCCTAGACTCCTAGTACAGTAAGAGTAAGTAGTAACAGTAAGTACAAACAACTAACTAATTACAATAATCAATCAGTTATCAGAAGGAAATAGAGTGTGTGTAGTGTGTACACAGACAGTGAGTGCACACACGCAGGAGCTAGTAGCCTATGAACAGTGACTGAGTGTCCTAGACTCCTAGTACAGTAAGTAGTAACAGTAAGTACAACTAACTAATTACAATATTCAATTACAATAATCAATCAGTTATCAGAAGGAAATAGAGTGTGTGTAGTGTGTACACAGAAAGTGAGTGCACACACGCAGGAGCAGCTAGTAGCCTATGAACAGTGACAGTGAGTGTCCTAGTACAGGTACAGTTACAGTATATAACTACAATACTAATACAATCAGTAGTAAAGGACAGCAGAAATACTGGTATAGAATAGAGAGAAATAAACAGAGGACAGGAGGACAGCTGCCCACACAGGCAAGGCCCTGAGGCCTAAAGCTGTAAGCCTGCAGCAGCTGGCCTGTCTCTATGTAACACAAAAGCTACTAACTAAAATACAATGTCTAACTAACTAACTAACAACAATATAGGTGTATATAGGAGGTGTATGTGAGCAAAAACGCTAGGTAAATGACCACAATAAAGCTCTTGCTAAGCCAAAGCACAAAGGAGCAACTCTCTCTCTATGCAAGTCTCAGGCAAGGACGGAGAAACGTAACATGGCGGCCGCTATTTATAGGGTAGGGGCTGGCCAGGGTCCCCCTCTGTGATTGGCTGCCGTCAGAGGGCCTGGGAGCCCTCTGATTGGCTCTAAGGACATCAATCTGGGCTATGACGCTATTCGAGCTCGGTACCGAGCTCGAATAGCGCCGTTTGCTCGAATAGCTCGAATAGTGAATGGGCTATTCGAGTGTACGCGAATAGCCCATTCGAATAGCTACAGCTATTCGGAGCTCGAATACCGAGCTCGAATAGCTGGAAAAGAGCTCGAATATTCGAGCTACTCGAATATTCGAGCTCTGCTGAGCACCACTGTATGCAACTACTCCCAGAAGAGTGATTATGCATTGCATTGTGTGACTCCCCAACCGACTTTTGGGGGGAGTCAAACCACCAGCAAAGTTTGAGTAGTTGTAATGCATAACATCAGTATCCATTCTTCTGCATATTGTGCCTAGTCCTCCATCACCTCCCCCAGAACAGGAAGGATGAAGGAAAAAAGGCTATCTCTTAAAGAAGCACATATAATAGTGAAGAAAAGAAAAAGTAATGTAGGACGGAAAACATTGTATATAGTATGCGCAGCTTATTATGTCCTCCATTATACTGCACAATAAAGCGTTTTTTGTCATAGGCTTTCCATAATGAGCAAACACGTGATAATTAGGAACTGTAATATAAGAAAAAAGAAAAGGAATATTTCAAACAAGAAAGCAGAATTAGATACAGTTCACCCATCTTCGGATGCCGCTCGGGATCTACGTCGGTTGTTGGAGGAACCCGCAACTTGCCAACGTTCTTGTTGAGGTAGAGGTGGGACAGATTCCACCAGGGGCCATTCTGGGAGACTCAAGTCAGTTTTGGATAGAAATTCCTTTACCTTGTCCAGGTCGTGGATACCTTGAAAAACAAAAGACTTGCCATCCAGTTTTATTAGAATACGAAATGGGAAGCCCCAAGAATAGAGTCCTCCTGCTGATTTAATGGCTTCCAACAGTGGTTTTGCTGCTCTGCGTAGCTGCAGCGTGTACCTGGAAAGATCAGGGAAAAACAGGATAGTGGCACCATCAAAATCCACTGACTGTTTGTCTCGTGCGGCGGCCATGATTTCCTCCTTTAGCGTATATGAATGCAGGCGACAGATCACATCACGTGCTAAGTTAGAGCGTACTTTTCCAAAAGCCCTGTGAGCCCTGTCAAGGACAATCGGAAAGTCATCTCCTTTTTCTAATAAGAGTCTAAAAATTGCCTGTACTGACACCATTAGATCTTCTTGATGTGTGGCCTCCGGCAATCCCCTGATACGCACATTATTCCTGCGGCCTCTATTCTCTAAGTCATCCATTTTGTAAACGTGTTCCTGTAAGGCCTGGTCTTGTGCTTTGGATTTGTCAACTAACTCCTCAATCTTATCCATAAGTGCGGCTTGAGTCTTCTCTAGTATATCTACTCTGCCCCCGAGTTCATGTACATCCTCTCTGACCTCCTTTATGTCTCGTTTGTAAGCGTTTTCAATATGAGTGGCAAAGGCCTCAAAGTCCCGCTTTGATGGTATAGAGCGTAACAGGGCCTTTATATCTAGTTCCTGTTCGCCCTCTTCGCCCTCCTCCTCACCCTCTGAACCCTCCGGGGAAGATTGTATAGGTGCAGATTGTGTAGACTTACGGGTGGGAGAGGTCCGGTCACGCTGGGCTTTTGGATTCTCCGATCTGGACGAAGATGGCGGAGCTGCGTCATTCTGGCGTCTGTTCGTGTGGCGGAAATAAGTGGCTATCTCTGCCCTCGGGGTTTCTCTTGTGCCTTTAGCCTTCTTGTCCTTTCCTCCCATCGTGATTCCGGGTGTTGGGTAGTCAATTTTATCTCTAAATCAGCGGCGGGAAGGAGCGGGTATCGGAGCTCTCCTTACTTGCGTCCCTCCACGGCCATAGCCAAGCCACGCCCCCCCAACTGGATCATTAATGCAGTGCCCAGAGCTGATCAGGCCAGCACTTCACAAAATCACTCAGTGCTCCTTGCAAAGTGGACTTTTCCCAGAAGAACGAAAGAAAGCAATCATAAAACCCCTCTTGAAGAAACCATCACTAGATCCTGATTCTGTAACCAACTACAGACCGGTGGCGAACTTACCATTCCTATCAAAAGTTATCGAGAAAGAAGTCGCCAACCAGTTAGAAGCCAGGCTTACAGATAACAACATCTTTGATACTTTTCAGTCAGGATTCAGGAAAAGGCACAGCACTGAAACGGCATTAGTCCGAGCAATGAATGATCCTACTTACTGCAAGGGACAAGGGTGATTGCTCAATTCTGATTCTTCTTGACTTGTCTGCAGCATTTGATACTGTGGATCATGAAATACTTATCCAGCGACTGAAGAATTACTGTGGCCTAAGGGGTACTGTTCTTAGCTGGTTTCAGACCTTCCTATCTGGCAGGACACAGCAAGTATGTCTGGGCACATACTACTCTAATGCAGTGCCACTTCCCTATGGAGTTCCACAGGGTTCTGTACTATCACCATTACTCTTTGCAGTCTACATGCTCCCACTGGGCTAAATAATTCAGAACTTTGGCCTAGGATACCATTGTTATGCAGATGACACACAACTGTATCTGTCCTTCAAGCCTGGCACCCCAGACCCATCAGCATCCATAAATCCGTGTCTAGTGGATTTACAAACCTGGATGAACACCAGCTGGCTGAGGCTAAACTCTGACAAAACAGAGGTGTTGGTGGTAGGTGGTCCACACATGATGGATAAAGTTCAAAATGCTCACCACCTAAAGCTAGCAATTGGGGGAGATACTGTACAATATAAAGACTCTGTGCGAAACCTTGGGGTGCTCCTGGATGGAAATCTAAAACTTAAACAGCTATTATCAGCTGTCGTCAAGTCTTCCTTTTTCCATCTATAAAATATAGCGAAAATCAAACACCTTATCCCAGCTGAAGACCTACCTGTCCTGGTTCATGCATTTGTATCCTCCCGCATAGACTATGTTATAAACTGTTCTTATCACCTTGCTTCGACACCATCGTCTCACAGACTGTGAGATCACTTGACTCTCCACACAGCAAACAGTAGATAGACTTTCTCAGGCTTCTTCAATGTTTACGTTATTTATTCAGGACTACAGAAATACAGATAGATACATTCATCATATCCTAGCCATGCCAATCTTCATGTTGCGTTACAAGCTCGTGATTAGACTCCCTACTGAAGTCACTCAGGCACTTCTTGCTAACCTACGTTCCACTAAACTACCTATGTACAGCAGACATTAGATCAGATTACATAAGGGAAGAACATGCTTAGAGGTCCCAGTCGGCCTTGCGAGCTTGTGCGGAAGGAAGAAGCAGAAGTGAGTTCTCCATTGCTCGCTCCAGATTTAATACCGACTAGGAAAGAGTTAAATATGACATCATCTTCGCCACCCCCTATATCAGTCTATTGGTGGACCCACTCGTGGTGTCATCATACCCGCCTACTCGATTAATAATCAATGAGGCATTTGACATACATGCAGGAATGTGGATATTTACAAAACATGGCTGATGTTTATTGTTCCATGTCCAGGTCAGGGAGACCTGCGGCCTTGTTCAGAACAGCTTCTTGGTATGTTCTAGTTCTGCTGACAGAACTGCAGATTTTCTCTCTACAGAGAAAATCCCCTTAAAGGACAGGTCTGCTCATCAAGCCTTTTTGACTAACTCAGTCCAAATAACTGAGGCCTACTTAAATTATAACAATCCCCCCTAAAAAGGCTTGATCCGCAGATCCCCACTTCTGAACCTAACCCGTACCTGGTTTCTTTTCTTTAGATTTCACTTTTCGATGTTCGTGCTCACACAACTTCTCTGCTCTAGGCGATTACCCCTGGAAGAGAGAGAGCAAGACCTCTTGGTCTTCCTGTAACCAGGCTCTCTGGGGAGGCCCTACTTCTAAGTCCCTCTATACCACATGCTCAGCATTTGCGTCACTCACGTATCACTCACAAACTTGCATGACCACAGAAAAGTGAAACTCGTTTGGTTGTTACTCAAGGGAGCAGTGCCAGGTGCCTTCTAAAAGAGCGCCTTTATACAATCAGCTCCATCACAGGTACTACTAAACCTATACCCGTAACCCTGTATATCCCTTAATTTAAACTATTGGTTCAGGAGATTGTTTATGAGGCACCAATCTCTGAACCAGGTTAATTTGTTTTACGTAATTTTAACACGCAACCTCACCTGGATAATGATGCCTAAAGTTGTCATCCCCATCCAGACGACCAGTGGGTGTAGAAAGAACTTTGGAACCGCAGAGGCCCAGTCCGAGTGTCCCTGGAACATCACCGGAACCTTTGTCCACCAGGTCAGACTGGAACTCACCTGCTCATTTTTGTATTCTACCTCGTGAAGATCACCTGTATCATGGTGAAATCTTACCTCTAACTTAGTGTACTGTTTGTTTAACCTTTGTAACAAAATGTGGTCGTCTTGGATCAAAACCTGTTCCCCTTTGTCCCATGTCATGTTCTCTTTCAGGACGGGAACTACCCGTGAAACTTTGCACTTTAGAGTTCTCTTAACAATTTGAGAAACAACGTCATCCAACCTGGATGACTGGATCCATATGGGATCTCCGCTCCCACAATATGTTCCCCTTGGAAACTCCCCCTTATCGGAACAATTATGAGAATATACCTTGAATGTATCATTAGAACTTATGTTAAAAAACCAAACCTTTCCTTCAGCCACCGGAACTATCGGTTGGGCTTCAGGGTGGATCTTTTGAATGGTAGCCTCGCATTCTGCGTTATTGAGCCTGCAGGCTTCTTCACTAAATTTGACTTGCCCCGGCCAACGCAGGTACTTCTGCAAGAATTGCCCGCATGAGGACAACTCTACTTGCTTCACCTCTCCGTCTAGCACCAAAAAAGGTTGACCTCTCAGGTCCTGGTGTAAGACCCGGGTTGAGGTGGGAACTAAGGAAGTGGCGGTGCCTAAAGGAATGTTGCACCGTTTCCATTTGTTCACCCAAACATCTCGAAGCTGCCATGCAAAAGATCCTTCTCCAGAAAAATTAATATACCTCCCCTTGTCCAATCTCTCGCTCACAAAATATGTCCCCAGCTGTCCTGATTGGACCTCTTCCCCCCTTATCTCCTGTGGCACACTATGTACCTGAGTTCGGGAAGATTGTACTCTCTGCAATCGTTCGATTAAGAGTACCTCTTCACTTACCCAACTATCATGAGGATAAGCTGTTGCATATGGACTGTGTAATATCGTCCCCTGTTGTGACCCGTGTGGTGTGAATGGGGTTCCCTGTGTGGGCTTTCCCTCCCCCGGGACCGCTCTCCCCACCCTCTTTGTCACCTGGAAATGTGGCTTGATCTCGATTTTTACTTCTTGTTTCGAGAACCACCCACCCTCGGCTTTCCAGCCTTTACGTGTGTAAAGTTGTTTCAGAGGCACTCTCTGTTGGTAGCTCCAGAGTGTGATGTTGTCCCCCGCGTCTCTCCGGCAGGAGAATTGACGCCTCCTACTCGTTCCTCTCCAATCTGGAACCATCTCACTCTGCATAACCAAGACAAGGTACCCCTGAATCACACACTCCACCTTTTGCACGTACCCATTGTACTGCAATGTACCTTTTAACAAACCTTTGGATCGGTGCGTCGATTCTGGGAGTGTGGCATTAAATAGCAGATTTACATTGCCATTCAATCCCCACTGCCCGCACACCTGACCCTTCAGACCTTTCACCCACATTGTGCCATGAAATTTGTTTTCTCCTGGCACAAGTGCTTTTTCCCTCCATCCCTGCTTGGTCCATCTGTGCCAATCAGAGGGAGGTGTGAAAGGATCAGTACCTTTGTCACCCAACATTAACATGCTTGGGCCTTGCATTCTCATTAACCCCTTATTATACATGAGAATGTCCTCTCTTCGTTCTCCTAGGACGGAATGGCAACCTAGGATCACCATCAGCATGGTACTCTTCATTATAAAAGCACCACCTTGGGAAAGAAAAACATTAGCACTTTGCATTATGCTTTGCTCTGACAGTTTTGTTAGTCTCTTTCCGATCTCCGAAATCTCGTGTTTTAGTCTCTTTCCAATTTCAGGAATCTCGTGTTTTAGTCTCTTTCCGATTTCAGGAATCTCGTGTTCCTCCAAGCTTAGATTGGCATCTGGAACCTTTCGCTTATCCGACTGATATCTCCATCCTTGCTGCCAGCACTGCAGCTGTCTCCATTCCATATTGCCAAACACCTGAAATCGAAATACAAACAAATCAATTCTTATTAATGATTTGGGATTCGCCCTGCGGCTTGTACTCTTTACCCTTTAAAATGATCAATATATACCGTAATTGATCTCGTTGTTTCATGGTTCTCATGAACTCTGTTTACTCTTATTGGTAGATTGGAGTTAAACTTCACCCCCCTACCTCAGTACTATCCTCAGTACTTACCTGTTTAAAATATGCTCCCGCAGACTTCACCTTTGGAAGCTCGCTTCACCTTTGGAAGCTCTCACCCCATTGCAGCTCACTCCACATCCCCCCTCATCTGTCCATGCGCGGCCGTCGCATGCACAGATCACGGATGCCACACCTGATGCTGCTTTGCAGGTGAGCCTGCAATGCTCTTACTCATTATCGCATTTACTTATCTAGAACTTCATCGCGATACCAGCTCTGCTAGAAGTTCTGTGTGTTGTACCCTCTGACCAATGTTTGCCGTGCCACTACCTAGACTACCAAAAAAAACGGCTGCCTCCCTGTAGGAAGGAGCACTTTGCACTTAAACTACACAGGGTGCAGGGCTAAGCATACCAGCGTCGCATGCCTGTATGCAGATCCCTGAATACCCACATGGTAGGTAGTCACATGGCAAACAGCGTACTGATACACTGTCACTCTGTACATGGCAATTCTATCATCTGTATAATTGCCCCAAGAACTGCGGTCAGTTTTTGTTCTTTGTGTTACAATTGATAGGAGCTGGAAAAAACATATTTGACCAATCAGTGGATGAAAAAAAACGCACAAAAAAAAAACAGCCCCAGCCCAGCATAGACCACTCAGTCAAGCTCTGGCCCTGTCCACGACAAAAACCGGAAAAAAAAATGTTACCGCTCTGCAGAAGCGGCGACGGAAACCCGAATTGGTCAACTCCCTTTTTTCCAACTCCGGCACCCCCTTGATGCACTGTCCCCCCCTATACTCTATTGGGAACTCATGCTGCACCACCCATTAAGGTGCCCCACTTACAGGAATAATCCCATAAGCAACTCAGTACAGACCCTTTCCTGATCTGCACTGCTACGTGTGTCCTTGCACCTAGCTGGGAAACACTTCCTATTCTGGCATTCCTTTCCATGGACCCAGGGAAAAGCTCTGGGGAAATACTTTGAGAACCGAGACACACAGGAGAATGTCTCTGTATTTCTACCCCCCTTCCTTTCAGCTGCTCTGCCCGGAGCCGCGAGCACAGCCTGACGTGACGTGGATCCCCCAGCCCCTCCTCCCCCCCTGCCATGACGTGTGGGGGCCATGACTCTCGGGGGCGGGCTCTCTCCACTGCCGCCATTTTGAGTCCTGGACTGCCAGCTAAGATGGCTGCTCCCATAGCAGCCTCTGGTTCCTATATCTTAGGAGAGAAAACAAACCTCACACAGACCAAACATTTTGTGCATAATTACAAAGCATCTATCCACAATGCAGTGTAAAAAAAAAAAATCATACATTCCTGGATGTCCGTAAAAACCTAAGGAGAAATCCTTGGGACGTGGAAAACTCCCTCTCTCCACAACTCATCTGCAGCTTATCTCAGCCATAACTCAGAACTATTACAGCACTATTACTGAGACGAACAACAGACGAGCTGGCTGAACAACATAACAGATGCAGATATTTACAAGCATGTTAGCAACTCTGACTGGAAACGCACGGAGAAAAAATAAACAAAAACCTCACCCATTATCTCAGCTGTCACTATGCGAACTTACACAGCTACCCAGAGACAAGGGCTGTCCACCCCTAACACTGATGGTTTCCCTCTGCCGCGGGGGACCCCTCCCCCCTTATCTATCATCCTGCCCAGTCTCTGGACAGGGAGAGAAAAACAAAACAAAACCCAGAGAAAGAGAAAACAAAACATCTGCCACACAGGAACATCGAATCCTAAGAAACAATCAAAGTGCATAAACTCTGAAAACACATTCTGTATTTATATCGGAGCTGCACCTCTCCTCACCCCTCCCTTCACGCACAGGAGAGATGAGAAGCCCGCAGCCTGCACACTGCAATGAACACAGAATGTACACATTAACACATTATCCTCTCCTTGTTATAACACCAAATACAACGTAAATCAAACTTGCCTGAGCAGAGGACTTCGTACGCCTGCTAATTCGACCAGCTTTTGGCAACTCCACGAAACTGAGTGGATCATCCCTGGAACTACTGAGCGTCATCTCTGTGTACCCACACTGGCTCAGCGGATCGATCTTCAGCGGCAGCTGCCAGCCGGCCTCGGAGCCTTCCAGTCACCTGTGATCCGGTTTAGGCTATGACTGCGTGCACTTACAGCCAAAGTTTAACATCCACGAGTTTCGCCGCTGGTTCCCTCGAATTGCAGCGCGTGTGTGCTCGGCTCCCACACACTCACACCAGCTTATCAGTATCAGCTTGATAAGCTTTACAGTCCGTGTCTGTCTATTCCGCTTGTTTTGCTGTGGAATATCTTGAAACCACTTTCTTCAGCCCCGGCCCCGTCTGCCTGTATTGCTAGGCAGGGAAGGATTTCAGCACCACTGTTATAAACTGTTCTTATCACCTTGCTTTGACACCATCGTCTCACAGACTGTGAGATCACTTGACTCTCCACACAGCAAACAGTAGATAAACTTTTTCAGGCTTCTTCAATGTTTACGTTATTTATTCAGGACTACAGAAATACAGATAGATACATTCATGATATCCTAGCCATGCCAATCTTCATGTTGCGTTACAAGCTCGTGATTAGACTCCCTACTGAAGTCACTCAGGCACTTCTTGCTAACCTACGTTCCACTAAACTACCTATGTACAGCAGACATTAGATCAGATTACATAAGGGAAGAACATGCTTAGAGGTCCCAGTCGGCCTTGCGAGCTAGTGCGGAAGGAAGAAGCAGAAGTGAGTTCTCCATTGCTCGCTCCAGATTTAATACCGACTAGGAAAGAGTTAAATATGACATCATCTTCGCCACCCCCTATATCAGTCTATTGGTGGACCCACTCGTGGTGTCATCATACCCGCCTACTCGATTAATAATCAATGAGGCATTTGACATACATGCAGGAATGTGGATATTTACAAAACATGGCTGATGTTTATTGTTCCATGTCCAGGTCAGGGAGACCTGCGGCCTTGTTCAGAACAGCTTCTTGGTATGTTCTAGTTCTGCTGACAGAACTGCAGATTTTCTCTCTACAGAGAAAATCCCCTTAAAGGACAGGTCTGCTCATCAAGCCTTTTTGACTAACTCAGTCCAAATAACTGAGGCCTACTTAAATTATAACAGACTACTGCAATGCCCCGTTCATCGGATCTACAGATAAGGTTCTGCGCCCCTTACAGCTAGTACAGAATGCTGCAGCCAGACTCCTAGCCAATGCCCCCATCAGCTCACTTATCACCCCAGTACTGCAAACTCTTCACTGGTTGCCAGTAAAATGGAGAATCAATTTTAAGATCTGCCTGCTGACATTTAAGGCTCTACACCACATGGGACCCAAATACATAGCGGATCTATTGGAACTTTATGCCCCTCCACGCACCCTCCGCTCTGCCAACAAGATGAAGCTGGTTTTTCCCAGGATACACTTAACATTTGGTGCGCGGGCCTTTTCCTATGCAGCCCCTACTCTATGGAACTCACTTCCACAATCAGTACGAGAGGCTCCTTCTCTGAACAGCTTAAAAAAAAGGCTAAAAACTCACCTCTTTTCCCTAGCCTTTGAGACTGCATTATGCAGGGTCACAGCGCTTTGAGTCCCCAGGGAGAAAAGCGCTATATAAATATTATTGTTATTGTTGTTATTGTTAAACAAAGACAATGAGGAATTTTAGTAAGTAAATACAGTCAATAATTTCTAGCTAGCTAACCACAGTCTTCCTGCCTTATCTCTCCTTTCCAAGCTTAGCAGCACATATAGCTGCAACTCTATATCCTAAGCTTTGCGGTTACTTACTGCATGTGGTACCCAACTTTTCACTATATAACAACAACTCCATAAAGAGCCACTGTGAGTTTGTGTCACTACATGAGAGGACTATCTTACTTTTTTGGGTACTAGAAAAAACAAGAGAAATTAGAAAACTCGTTAATCCTTGCCCCATACAATCTCCAAATAAAAGTTTTGGTGGAGTTAAAGTGCTCTGAGCACCATATCTATAGAATATTTTACATTAACCTCCCCTAAGAGTGGTTTGTAACTGATGGCTGCATCTTCTGGTCTGCATATGTAGTGGTTAATCTCCTGGAATGCACTAGGGGGCTGGGCACACTCATCTACAGGTATGCAACAGGCCTGGGAGCACAACATCTCCCAGCATACATCAGGGAACAGGAATGCGCTCTGCTCACGGAAACTTTGAAGTGCAGCTGTAACAGCTTCAAGATAGACCCCCTCGTCTACACAGGGACTATGGAGCATCCCCCATAGATAAGTTAAAGGGAACCAGAACTGAGTAAAATAATTTAAAATGAACACATGATGTAACTGCAAATGAATATTACATACTAACCTCATCGTCAGTTCATCTCAAAAAAATCATTATTTTCTTCTTTCAGTGATCCCTTCCAGTTCTGACAATATTTTGTCAGAACTGAAATATACCAGTTGCTGTCAGTTATATATCAGCAGCTGTCAGTTACAACTGAATGTGCAAGGTAATGTCCATGCTTCCCTATGGCTCAAGTGGGCGATGTTACAGTGCAACAGTGTGCTGAACAGGAAGCTGTTATGGGGTAATGGACATTTTTAAAATGGAGGACAGATAATTCCATTGACCACAGTGGACAAACAGGACACAGGAGAGGAGAAAGAGATTGAGTAGTAGGCTACACAGGAGGTAAGTATGACCTGTGTATGGTTATTTTGACTTTTTAGTTTCAGTTCAGGTTTTCTTTAATTTACAGCAGGCCCCCCACAAAGCTACCTTCAGTTATGAACCTCCCTTGGTTGGGCGTGATTCATTTTAAATATTTTTATAGATATGATGCTTGGGTCACTTTAAGCTTTAATATATGTGAAAATGATGAACGTCTATATAAACTGTATTTTCTCTCTCCTTTATACATATTAAAAAAATGGTGGAAATATTTTGACATGTGTAGAAAGAAATGTGGCTACATTTTTCTTCATTTCTTTAAATAGACTCTTGTCTGAATATAATTTTTATATTCTTCCTATGTTTGCATAGGTTACTTCTGGGCAAATGTTCCTTCTCCCATATCCCAAAAGATACTAGTTTATTATTTTCCTTTATTTATAAAGCACCAATATATTACACTGTGCTGTACAACTGTTTATTTAAGAGTGCAGATTTCAAATTCAAGAAAAAAACAAGGTTAACTTATATCAGAGTCAGACTTGTTTAGCCCCCCTGGCAAAGCACACTGTGTTAGTGGCTCATAGGTAGTGGATGAAGGGTAGTGGCACAAAGTAGTTGGCAGATAGTAGGGGCCAGGTAGTGACAGGTAATAGGTGACAGGTAGTGGCAAAGGCCTTGATTCATCAAACTGTGTTAATACTATCGTGCACACACAGCACGTGGTGGGTAGTAGCAGATAGTGGGTAGCAGGGGGTGACAAATAATGACAGGTAATGGCAGATAGTGGGTGACTAGTAGTGAAAGAGTAGCAGGTAGCTGATGGCAGGTAGTTACGGGTAATGGGTGGTGGCTAGTTAACAGACAGTGTAGGTGTCAGGAAGTGGGTAATTACAGATAATGCTGGTAGTGGGTAGTTACAGATAGTGGCTGGGTGAGAGATAGTGCAGGTAGTGGGTAGTTACACATAGTGAGTGGTTGCTTGGTTACAGATAGTACAGTTAGCAGGTAGTTACAGGTAGTGGGAGGCTGAAATGGCAAGGAGCCCAGGAGGGAGCCCTTTATGCTTTGCAGCACTCTAGGCGCAGGCCTGGCAAAAATGTGCCTAGAAACAGCAGTGACTTACGTGCAGGGGAATGAAAATGGCACAGCATAGACTTACATTATATAACGCTATTTAGCGTTATAAGTGTTACAAAATGGCGTAGGCAGTGTGCCTTACACTTATAACGCTATTTATAAGTCTTAAAAAATGCAGAGGGGTCGGGGGGGGGGGGGGGGGGATTGGGTGCAGAGAGGCAGCGGACACGAGGGAATAGGCATCGGTGGAGGATGTGTGTGATATGCATACATTACCTTGTCCTGGGCCGCCGATCGCTCCTTCACTCCGCTCCTTCACTTCTTCCATTAGTTTGCTGTAGTCCTGCAGCTGGCCAATCACCATGTGGTTTCAGTCCCCGCATGGTGATTGGCTGGCTGCAGGACTACAGCAAACAAACTAGGAAGTGAAGGAGCGGAGGGAAGGAGCGATCGCTGGCCGGGACAAGGTAATGTATGCATATCACACACATCCTCCCCGATGCCTATTCCCTCCAGTGTTCCGCTGCCTCTCTCCCCCCAAACCCCGCTGCCTATACTAGCCCCCTGCATTTTTAATGATGCACCATTCTGCAATAAATGTATCATAAAACGCTATTTACCGTTTTAATGTATTTACATTAAAACGGTAAATAGCATTTTATGATACATTTATCGGCAGAACGGTGCGCCATTTTTCTCCCTGCGCCATTTTAGGATGGATGCCTGACTTACGTCTCCCCAAATTGACCCTCAAGTGAGCTAGGCAGATTTGATTGTGAGCCTCTTTGAGGCATAGTAAATGATATAGCTAGTGCAACATTCTTTGTAATGGGATGTGGAAAAGGCGTCAACATGTCAGACATTTGGCCTGTATGGTAATAAATGGCCAGAACTGCTAATTTATAAGCTATAATCTTGCTATACAACATTAAGTTCTGCATGTGGAGTTTGTAGGTCCTTCCTATGTTTGTGTGGTTTCCCTCAGGCCAAACCAGTTTCCTCCCACATGCCAATAGCATGCAAATAAGTGGGCTTTCCCAAAATTGGCTTTAGACTATGCTGAATAAGAACATATGACTAGGAATTAGGCTGCCCAGGGCCGGGCCGAGGCAGAGGGGAGAGAGGCTCCAGCCTCAGGGCGCAGTGTAGGAGGGGGCGCACAACTCACTCAACTATCATACCCCTATTGTGTTTAAAGCAGAGAGAAATAAGAAAAGGGGATACATGGCAGTGACTGCAAGCCAGATAACTAAAGATTAGGGTGTCGGGGGCCCTGGGACGCCTCTTAGTCTAATAGCAATCCGTGTGTGATGGCTGTGGTTGGAGGGATGGGGGGCGCACTTTGGTGTCTTAGCCTTGGGTGCTGGAAGACCTTGTCCCGGCTCTGAGGCTGCCCCTCTGAGAGACAAAACTATATACTCAGTAAATTGCTGCAGAAGATGTCAGCACTATACAATATAAAATAAATAAATACAGAAGAAAACATCATTAAGCAATATCTATGGAGTGGAAAAAAATGACTTGTCTTCTCAAAATTAGCTAGCTATTCATTAACCACGTGTGCTTGCTCTATAGTTGAATCATGTCCTCTCTCTGCCACCAGTTGTAGCAGAAGGAGGTGATTGCTAGTCTGCAGTGTTGAGAGAACAGTGCATGTGCTTGCATGTGATCACCTGAGGCAACAAGTAGGGCACTAACCAGGGCAGGCCACGAAGACCAGTGCCTTGGGCACTGGAATGGCTGGGGCACTGGTGCAGTGCTGCGGTGTGTGCTAGTCCTGTGTGTGGTTCAGCTGTGCTGTTTGTCTGTCTGTCTGCCTGACTGCCGGCAGTGTGTATCGATTCCCTGGAAACCCAGTGGAAGTGGTAATGCTTTGGCCAGGGATCACTATACGGCCGCAATATGGCTGTATAAGGATCCCTGGAAACTTTACCTATTTCTTGTACAATTTTGTAGGAAATAGTGTTGAAAAGTGTGTGGGGAAAAAATGACGTGGGGTCCCCCCTCCTGAGCCTCTTTAACCCCTTGTCACCCTTGCAGGCTGGGATAGCCAGAATGCGAGGCCCCAGCCGCGTGGGGCTTCTCACCCTGAGATATATCAACCCACATAGTCCATGGTATGTGGGGGGGGGGCTCTGTAGGAGAGGGGTGACCCAACCTCCCCCTCTCCCCCAGAACCCTTGTATTGGACCCTTGTTCAGGGCATCTCTGCAGCCACAATTTCTTTAAAAATGGTGTAAAAAGTGAACCAAAACCCGGGCAGTGGCATGGTGGAGGAGGATCAACTGTGAAATAGTCGCCAAAATATACATATTTTGTGCAAACACTTTTTTAATGGTTATTTTTAAAGTCTAATGGCCGCCGTCCTTAAAGGTTAATAGCAAAGCCCCCGTACATGCTGGAAACACCGATTTTTCAGGGTATGTTAAAGAGGATAGTGAGAACAAGAGGGGACACTTTTTCAAAAAGGCCTTGTAGTTTGTTGAGAAAATCGATGTTAAAGTTAGAGGAAAAAAGTCTGTATTTAAATGCGGTAAAATGACAAATAATGTATAAATATGTATATAAATGCCAGCCTCCTACCCAGGAGAAATTAGTATAAGAGTACATAGTACCCCTTACACATTTCCACAGTTTGTGACATGATGGCAGGGATTAGATTGTATGCTCCAATGAGGTCAGTTGGGGCCCTTTTTCTCTACTTATTCTGATCGCTAACGGACCACAAAATACAGGGTACAACTAAACTAATGGAAACAGCAGTGGCCATTTCCATTAGTGCAATCTGATCATGTTGTGATTTTGCCGTGAGTGCAATTATCATCCTGCTACGTTTTGGATGCTGGCTATACATGCTTATGTGTGACACAATGAGCTGCATTGATCATAAGTGTGATGCAGTGCAATGCTGCAGTTGGTAGATTTTTAATAGACTGCATGGTGAATTTTCATCTATTGAACATCTGTGTGCTGTGTATGGGGGGAATAGACCTGTTTACCACTTTGGGCAAAAATGCATGGACAGCTAGTGACATCACATAGTGACATGACAACAGGTATTTTATGGTTACTATGCTACCCCCCCCCCCCCCCTCCAAAGCAGCAGGGTCCCCTTGTTGCTATAAAAATATATGGTTAGCTAAGGTATTTTATTCTCCTTTTTGCTCATGTGGAAACTGTGCACATGATGTGACATTCTTAAACTTTTATATTTTTAAAAAGGATACAGTAGAAGTAGTATCTCCCTCCGATGTTCCCAGCTTCAGTTAGGTTGTTTGCTAATTGCTATCTGATGCTTCCAGCACAGCTGTTTGCTGTCTATACTTCCTCATCTCATCCACAGATTTTCCCTCATGTCATTATTTACTGCAGTGAAGTGCCAATAAGTAAGTCTGCCAAAGAGGACTGCACAAAACAACTCTACAACAGGAACTGATGTACCGACCCATACCCCTGCTTGCCTTCAGTCAGAAGTGGAAGGTCAGTAGGTGCATCTGATCCCAGCTCCTAGACCTCTTGGACAGAATGACTTATTGACACATCAGTGCAGTAAATCCTGACATGACAGGAAAGCCATGGATGAGATGAGGAAGTATGCTCAGCAAAAAGCTCCACTGTAAGCATCAGACAGCAAACAGCCTGCAATCAGTGATGATAATTCGCTTTGAAAGCTCCCAGCTTCTGATGACATAGATGTCTTCAGAAGTCTCACAAGACTTCCTGACTGCAAGAGGAGCAAAAATAATATCTTCCTCACAATCCACTGAGCCTTTCCCACAATGCGTACATTTAAAAAAGTCGCGGTCAAATTTAGGCGTGATTTATTGGCAAAACAAAAATATCGTAATTTAGAAATATTGATTATTTAACTGTATTTGTAATGTAAAATTGTTAATTCCGATTATTATTATTACCATTTTAAAACAGATGTGAGTAGAAAACGAAAATATAATAACGCTAAATATCGTAATGTAATTCAACAATACAGCTTAACCCAATCCTACTCTCAAACAGAACCCTCCCTTGGTGGTGCCTAACCGTGACCACCCCCCTGGTGGTGCCTAACCCTAACCCCCCATGGTGGTGCCTAACCCTAAGTATACCTAACCCTACTCTGACACAGAACCCTCCCTGTACCTATCCCTAACCCCTAGACCCCCCTGGTGGTGCCTAACCCTAACCGTCCCCCTCCCCCTGGTGGTGCCTAACTCTAAAACTTCCCTGGTGTTGCCTAACCCTAACCACCCACCTGGTGGTGCCTAACCCTAACAACCCACCTAGTGGTGCCTAACCCTAACCACCTTCCTGGTGGTGCCTAACCCTAAATCTCCCCTGGTGGTGCCTAACCCTAAAACTCGCCTGGTGGTGCCTAACCCTAACCACTTCCCCTGCATAAACACCCTTTTAAACATAGAAAGCATAATATCGTAATAACACATATTATCGTAAATAAATCATTACATATAATGACCTATTATCGTATTTGAATCATTACACATATTTTTTTATCTGCAAAAATCATGGAGTGGAGGAGCACTCAGTAAAAGGAGAAATTCCTGCGTGCCCAAGCCAAAGGTCTCAGTACCAATGAGGCCCATACAGCATGCATATAAAAATGCTGGCACCACAGAATAAAAATAAGCTCTTTATTGAAATGCCATTAAAATTACATAATAGTCAAATTTGCCGCCAAAGCCTATTTTTTGACTATTATGTCATTTTAATGGCATTTCAATAAAGAGCATATATTATTTTTATCGTAATGTCACAATATATTGATATAATCCACATATATTGATATATTCATGACATTACATATAATGACCTATTAATTTAATTACATCATTACACATATTTTTTTATCGTAATGTCCCATATACCGATATAATCCACATATATCGATATATTAGTGAAATATACTAATAAACATACCGTATATTCCGGCGTATAAGATGACTGGGCGTATAAGACGACCCCCCAACTTTTCCAGTTAAAATATAGAGTTTGGGATATACTCGCCGTATAAGACTACCCCTCATCCAACGCACACCAAATGAAAAAAAAAAACAACAACATCATATACTGATGCAATGTATGAACAGATACTGGTGCTGTACTGTATGTGGTACCCAGTATATAACAGTATAACAGTATATAGGCGATTGACTGGTTGGATTGGTCAATTCTCCCTCTCCCTAAGTGAATTGGTCAGCTCTCCTTGTCTACCTGTTTATCAGAGTTGTATGGAAAAATAGATTGCACTGTACCCATAAAACACGCCTCTTTCACCCTTCTGGCCCACCCATGTATCCTATTTACCTCCTTCTTTGTCTCTCAGATCTTGCACATGTGCGCCGCTTCACTAGAGTCCTCAGCAGCCAGATCTGAGAGTCGGTAACAGGATAGGGCTTATCACCCAGCATCAATGACACCCGGTGTGTAAGACGACCCGTGAGTTTTCAGAAGATTTTCAAGGTTTAAAAAGTAGTCTTATATGCCAGAATATACAGTACTTAATATCAGACAATTATTGGCCTCAATTCACTAAGCTTAACTCCTGTCTTTAATAACTCTTCTGAGCTGTTTTACAGTTATCACCTGTAATGATCCGCTCAGCTGGCTGCACAGGCAGACAGCTGTTTGACCATTCCTTATGTCTGAGGGATGCAGGTCTCTGGAAAAGAGACCTGGCTTCATTTTGCAACTTTCAGAGTTGCTTTGCTGAGGGATTTGCATACATGCAAATTGCCCAGCTGTCTCCTTTGAGGGCTGGCAGTATAAAAGCCTTCTGCTCCCAGAATGCTTTGCTGGTCATAACGGTTTGTTAATACACTCCTGGAGTGTCAGCCTTCCCTGTTGGATTGTTTAAGCTATCTTAGAGTAATTCTGGGGGCTGTATTAGACACCCCTCTAGTTCAGTCAGGTTGTATTATTTGTATTGCCTGTTCTGTCTGTCTTCTGGGGGTGCTAACCAGAGCAGCGGTTGCTACTGGTAACTCCTTTTGTTCATCTGCTTGGATCGCACTTGCCTCTAGCGGTAGCGGCTGTGGATCCTTCTGATCTGTATTCTTGGAGGGTAAGCTGGAGCAGCGGTTGCTACTGGCTACCTCATCTTGCTATACTTGGTTCACACTCGCTCTGGCGGAAAGAGCAGTGGATCCTGCTAAGCTCTGTTTCTTTACTTGGATCGCACTCGCTCTGGCGGAAAGAGCAGTGGATCTTTCCTATCCTGTCCCTGAACCCGGATCGCACTCGCTCTGGCGGAAGAGCGGTGGATCGTATCTCTCATATTCCTGTTTCCCGTCCGTCTGTCTGTCTTGTCTGATACGAACGCTTGCTGTAGGCTCGGTGAGGTAACCGTTAAGCAAGCGCTCATGTTCTCTGTTTCGTGTTTGTGTGTCGGTGGTTAGTTAGGGTGGCGTGGTTGTCTCTGTTGCGCTTAACGTGCGGAGACCGCGCTGTAAACGCATTCACTGTTGCGAATGAGTGCGGTGTTCGCGTTTAGTTACCGTTTGTTATTTTCCTTATCATTCTCATTGTATGATTTGATGTGCCTTTGCTCTGCTCCTGGGTTTACCTCTGCTTAGTCTTGTGTCACCTCTGGTAATCGCCTCTCTCGCGATTGCGTTCCTACTCTGTTTCAGCTGTTGTGTGTGCACCGTCGCGGGTTGACGACTAGATTGGTGCACACATATACATTCTGTCCCTGTGCTCATTCTCATTCGCAATCGCTTCTCTTGCGATTGCGTTCTCACTTGGTTTCTTCTGTTGTGTGTTCACAGTCGCAGGTTGGCGACCAGATTGGTGGACATACATACATCCCTTTTCTGTGCTTATTTAGTATTGTGTCGCTATTAACAATCGCCATCTCTTGCGATTGCTTTCCCACCTGATCTTCACAGTTGTGTGTTCATCGTCGCGGGTTAGCGACTAGATCGGTGGATACACATACACCCTGTCTCTGTGCTCTCTCTCTTTAGGGGCTATCTTGCCCTGCTCGATTGCAATTCGGACAATTCCCATCTGGCATCTGTGGCAGCACAGAGGCTTTGCTCCTCTGCGCTCCACAGCTCCACCTGCCGGTGGGAGTTTCCCTCTACTGGTGCTTTGCACCAAAGCTGGGTTCTCTCCTTTCATACGCTTGTGGAGGTTTTCTGCCGTGTCGGCGCACGCCTTATGCGCTGATCACGGAGATAATTCCACAATCGTTACATCACCATGGTGATATAATTGTGATGACTGTAAAAAAGCTCACAAGAGTTATTAAAGACAGGAGTTAAGCTTAGTGAATTGAGGCCAATGAAAGTCTAGATTTAGTTTCACAAACCTTTATTTAGCGATCGTACTTTATCATTTTTGATAACATTTCAATATTTCGTAATGGCGCCCAAACTTGTGCAAAGTTGAACGAAAAATTTCAAAACCGATATTTAACATTGAAAAGATACCCGTGCCCAAATCTTTTAGCGCTATAATTAGCTGCTTCGCCCACAATGCCCGAGGTCATTGCAAATCTATAGAACTCGGCAACAGCACAAAACAGGGGTAGGTTAGGAAAAAATTAGGGGTACATGTTTGCTCCCCTATTAAAAAATTAAAAAAAGGGGTACACATACTATTTTAGGGCACAAGAAATTTTTTTTGGTGTTTTAACCCTCTTTAAGGTGGCCATACACTACTAGGTAGCCACCAGATCAACCATCAGATAGATCATTTTCTGATCAAATCCAATCAGAGAGGAATCTATTAGCTGCCCACACACTGTACACAGATTTTCAATAGATCGCAGAAGCTTTAACTTCTTTTCTGCAATGCCAGCTTGTATTGTCAGAATAGCTGAGCTGAAAAGAGTTGACTGAGCTAAACCGATTGTGCAATTTGGTGTGTCCAGTGAGTTTTAACTTCAGGAACTGGTAGGAAAAGAGAAAGATGTTGTGCAGTATTTTAACAGATGAGAGGTGTATAATAAAGGAAAGGTATGCCCAAAACTGGGTTGTGAAAAGGAACTATAGAGCGTGTGTAAAATATCACCTCCAAACAGATGTGTTGTATATTTCCTTGGCAATGTAGTAGTTCGCTCTCCCAAAAAAATAATAAAATAACAAAACCTTTGGATGTGGGGAGGATATCACAAGGGGATCCCCTCAAAGAGAAGTACCTCTTACCTGAAGCAAAGAAAATATGTAAACTATATAGTTTTCTTGGACATTAAAAGACTTTTAATGACCAAAAGTTAAAACTGTTTTTAACTATTTAATACTTTTTTGGGGGTGCCTCCTCCCATTCCAACAGATTCAGGCTTTACCACCAGATTGTGGCACTCTGCAAGATGGGGAATACATCCTTCCCAACAAAAGCAAAAGCAAAGTCCTCTTTGGGGGGGGGGGGGGTTGTACATCCATCTTCCAGCATTTTCAACTGTTCATTTCTTACTTCAAATTAAAGCTGTTCTTAATCTTTTCTTCTGTCTTCTGCTTTCTTTCTTTCTTCTGCTATCTTGGTCACAGAATCATCTTTGAAAACATGTGAGATTTTGGAAAGTGAAATAGGGAGCCAATGAAAGCCTATGGGGATTTTACTACTTTAGCACCCCTGTAACTCTGGTTTGCAGAGATGTAGGGAACCCATCTTTGGAGTCCAAGTCTAACAATATGTCTTCTACCAGCATGAGACATTTCGTGAGATCCAGACGTTGCTAACGGCCATGGCTGCGATTTATGTACGTCAGAATTGCCACCATTGAAATTGCCCAAATAAACAGGTTTTTGTGACCCTAGGCTATGACCTCTTCGGCCTAGGGGCCCGAAACTCACCAGTTATGATCCCCCTAACAGTTCATACAATGCTAGAAAATTTTCCACTGCTGAGCAATTGCCCTTTGAAAAGATGTGAGATTTTGGAAAGTGAAATAAGGAGCCAATGAAAGCCTATGGGGGATTTTACTACATTTGCACCCCTGTAACTCTGGTTTGCAGAGATGTATGGAACCCATCTTAGGAGTCCAAGTCTAACAATATGTTTTCTACCTGCATGAGACATTTCGTGAGATTCAGACGTTGCTAACGGCCATGGCTGCGATTTATGTACGTCAGAATCGCCACCATTGAAATTGCCCAAATAAACAGGTTTTTGTGACCCTAGGCTATGACCTCTTCGGCCTAGGGGCCCGAAACTCACCAGTCATGATCCCCCTAAGGGTCCCTACAATGGTAGAAAATTTGCCACTGCTGAGCCATTGCCCTTTGAAATGGTGTGAGATTTTGGAACTGTAAATAGGAGGCCCAATGAAAGCCTATGGGGGATTTTACCAATTTTGGACCCCTGTAACTCTGGTTTGCAGAGATGTAGGGAACCCATCTTTGGAGTCCAAGTCTAACAATATATCTTCTACCTGCATGAGACATTTCGTGAGATTCAGACGTTGCTGACGGCCATGGCTGCGATTTATGTACGTCAGAATTGCCACCATTGAAATTGCCCAAATAAACAGGTTTTTGTGACCCTAGGCTATGACCTCTTCGGCCTAGGGGCCCGAAACTCACCAGTTATGATCCCCCTAACAGTTCCTACACTGCTAGAAAATTTGCCACTGCTGAGCAATTGCCCTTTGAAAAGATTTGAGATTTTGGAAAGTGAAATAGGGAGCCAATGAAAGCCTATGGGGGATTTTACTACTTTTGCACCCCTGTAACTCTGGTTTGCAGAGATGTATGGAACCCATCTTTGGAGTCCAAGTCTAACAATGTGTCTTCTACCTGCATGAGACATTTCGTGAGATTCAGACGTTGCTAACGGCCATGGCTGCGATTTATGTACGTCAGAATCGCCACCATTGAAATTGCCCTAATAAACCGGTTTTTGTGACCCTAGGCTATGACCTCTTCGGCCTAGGGGCCCGAAACTCAGCAGTTATGATCCCCCTAACAGTTCCTACAATGCTAGAAAATTTGCCACTGCTGAGCCCTTTGAAAAGATTCGAGATTTTTGAAAGTGAAATAGGAGCCTATGGCAGAATTCAGCACTTTTGCACCCCTATAATTCTGGTTGGTTATCATCACCCGCCGACTTTAGCAGTTAATAGCACAAGCCCCTTACATCCTAGCAACATCAAATTTGCAGGATATGTTAAAAAGTTAGCAGGAAACAATATTTAACCTCCCTGGCGGTAAGCCCGTGCTGAGCATGGGCTATGCCGCCGGAAGGCACCGCTCAGGCCCCCCTGGGCCGATTTGCATAATTTTAATAAACCGCCAGGAGGGTTAAAGGACTTCCGAGGCCACAAATGTGAAAAAAGTTAAATACATTTTCATAATCCAGATCCATGGAGGACGCCATCCGCGCCCTCCCATTCATTCCCCCATGGCTCCCGCAGTAATACCGGCCCCGGTCGGGTCCCGACTCCCGACCCCTCCGAACAGGTCGGGTTTTCATTCCCCACTCAATATGGCCGCCACAGATTGCCGCGGCTGCCGCAGTCCGCACAGACGCGATTGCACCTGCGCAGCTCTAGGGCCTCCTCCTGCTGCGTCATCAATATGCGTGCATACATCAGACGCATCGGGAGGAGGACCTAGAGCTGCGCAGCCGCAATCGCATCTATGCGGACTGCGCAGCCGCGGCAATCTGTGGCGGCCATATTGAGGGGGGAATGAGAACTCGACCCGTTTGGAGGGGTCGGGACCCGACCGGGGCCGGTATTACTGCGGGTGCCATGGCAGAATGAACGGGGGGGGGGGGGCGCAGATGGCGTCCTCCATGGATCTGGATTATGAAATGGTATTTAACTTTTTTCATACTTGTGGCCTCGTAAGTCCTTTAAAAAAAAATATATGTGTGTGTATATATATATATATATATATATATATATATATATATATGTATGTATGTATATATATATATATATATATATGTATATGTATATATATATATATATATATATATATATATATATATATGTGTATATATACAGTGGTGTGAAAAACTATTTGTCCCCTTCCTGATTTCTTATTCTTTTGCATGTTTGTCACACTTAAATGTTTCTGCTCATCAAAAACCGTTAACTATTAGTCAAAGATAACATAATTGAACACAAAATGCAGTTTTAAATGATGTTTTTTATTATTTAGTGAGAAAAACAACTCCAAATCTACATGGCCCTGTGTGAAAAAGTGATTGCCCCCCCCCCCCCTTGTTAAAAAATAACTTAACTGTGGTTTATCACACCTGAGTTCAATTTCTGTAGTCACCCCCAGGCCTGATTACTGCCACACCTGTTTCAATCAAGAAAACACTTAAATAGGAGCTATCTGACACAGAGAAGTAGACCAAAAGCACCTCAAAAGCTAGACATCATGCCAAGATCCAAAGAAATTCAGGAACAAATGAGAACAAAGTACTGTAATTGAGATCTATCAGTCTGGTAAAGGTTATAAAGCCATTTCTAAAGCTTTGGGACTCCAGCGAACCACAGTGAGAGCCATTATCCACAAATGGCAAAAACATGGAACAGTGATGAACCTTCCCAGGAGTGGCTGGCCGACCAAAATTACCCCAAGGGCGCAGAGAAAACTCATCCGAGAGGCCACAAAAGACCCCAGGACAACATCTAAAGAACTGCAGGCCTCACTTGCCTCAATTAAGGTCATTGTTCATGACTCCACCATAAGAAAGACACTGGGCAAAAACAGTCTGCATGGCAGATATCCAAGGTGCAAACCACTTTTAAGCAAAAAGAACATTAAGGCTCGTCTCAATTTTGCTAAAAAAACATCTCAATGATTGGCAAGACTTTTGGGAAAATACCTTGTGGACCGACGAGACAAAAGTTGAACTTTTTGGAAGGTGCGTGTCCCATTACATCTGGCGTAGAAGTAACACAGCATTTCAGCAAAAGAACATCATACCAACAGTAAAATATGGTGGTGGTAGTGTGTAGTGTGATGGTCTGGGGTTGTTTTGCTGCTTCAGGACCTGGAAGGCTTGCTGTGATAGATGGAACCATGAACTCTACTGTCTACCAAAAAATCCTGAAGGAGAATGTCCGGCCATCTGTTTGTCAACTCAAGCTGAAGCGATCTTGGGTGCTGCAGCAGGACAATGACCCAAAACACACCAGCAAATCCACCTCTGAATGGCTGAAGAAAAACAAAATGAAGACTTTGGAGTGGCCTAGTCAAAGTCCTGACCTGAATCCTATTGAGATGTTGTGGCATGACCTTAAAAAGGCGATTCATGCTAGAAAACCCTCAAATAAAGCTGAATTACAACAATTCTGCAAAGATGAGTGGGCCAAAATTCCTCCAGAGCACTGTAAAAGACTCATTGCAAGTTATCGCAAACGCTTGATTGCAGTTATTGATGCTAAGGGTGGCCCAACCAGTTATTATGTTCAGGGGGCAATTTCTTTTTCACACAGCTCCATGTAGGTTTTGAGTTTTTTTTCTCACTAAATAATAAAAACCATCATTTAAAACTGCATTTTGCGTTCAATTATGTTATCTTTGACTAATAGTTAACGGTTTTTGATGAGCAGAAACATTTAAGTGTGACAAACATGCAAAAGAATAAGAAATCAGGAAGGGGGCAAATAGTTTTTCACACCACTGTATATATATATATATATATATATATATATATGTATATATATATATGTATATATATATGTATATAACCCCATGCATCCTGGGATAACCAGAATGCGGAGCCCCGGCCGACTGGGGCTTCGCACCCTGAGCTATACCAGCCCACATGGTCCATGGTATGGGGGGCTCTGGGGGGGGGGGAGGGCAGCCAAGCTTTCCTTTCCCCCTCCGGAGCCCTTGTCCAGTCCATGGTCAAGGGGCTCTTCCCCACCTCTGGTGCCCCAGGAGGAGGTGGGGGCGACGATTCCCTGGGGGGGGGGGTTCATGGTGGCATCTGGGAGTCCCCTTTAAGAAGGGGACCCCAGATGCCCACCCTCTCCCAGGAGAAATGAGTATAGAGGTACAAAGTACCCCTTACCCATTTCCACAAAGGGTTAAATGAAATAAAAACACAACTACGAAAAAAAGTCCTTTAATTTTCTTAATTAACCAGAAATACTTACCTGTACCTAAAAAAAAAAATTCCCACCCCAATATCCTCGGTAAATGATCCAACGAACTGTATCCTCTTATGTTGCGATCTTCTATTAAGTTGATTGAAGATCTCCGAAGCCCACATAGCAGAGAATGCATCCTTTCGGACGCATAGCTGCTAGCTCCCGCTGTCTCTCCCCACCTGCCTGCCTGCACATGTCAACCCCCACCTAGGCTGGCACCCAGTGCACCCATAGGTGCGCTGGGTGCCAGCCTAGGTGGGGGTTGACAGGTGCAGGCAGGTGGGGAGAGACAGCAGCGGGAGCCAGCAGCTTCACGTCCTTCCGAGGATGCATTCTCTGCTATACTAACGGCTCATGAATGAGCCGGATCTTTTTAATGAATCGGTTCTTTTTTATGAATCGACTCTTTTTTTTTTTTTACTTTAAAATCGATTTTATCAAAAACTATAAGGTCTTTTTGAAAAAAAACTTTTTCCTCTTGTTCCCACTGTTCTTCTTAACATTCCCAGTAATTTTGGTGTTGCTAGCTTTTAAAGGGGCTTTGCAATTAACCCTTAAAGTTGGCGGGGGTATATTTTCCCACGGTCAGAAGGAGAATTTACATTGAAACTTTAAAATTGATTTTCTCAAAAACTATACGGTCTTTTTGAAAAAAAAAATTCCTCTTATTCCCACTGTTCTTCTTAACTTTTTCTGCAAGTTTGGGGTTTCTAGCTTTTAAAGCGGCTTTGCTATTAACTGCTAAAGTCGGCGGGCGCTTAATTTTCCCACGGTCAGAAGGAGTTACTTTAAAATTGATTTTCTCAAAAACTATAAGGTATTTTTGATTTTTTTCCCCCCTCTTGTAGTCACTGAAAGATCTCAGGTATTAGGCACCTTGAAACATCTTTTCCATCACTTTTTTGGCCAGCATAAATGTTTCTAGTTTTCAAAGTTCGCCTCCCCATTGAAGTCTATTGCGGTTCGCGAACTTTTATGCGAACCGAACCTTCAGCGAAGGTTCGTGAACGGGGTTCGCGAACCGAAAATCGGACGTTCTCGACATCTCTACCTGCAACTCCCTTGTGCGGCGGTCGGTGGCGGATGGTGACATGAACTGTCCCAGCTTTCCCTTCAGACGCAGGTCCAACATGTGCGCAGCCATGGGGAAGAGGTTGGCATTGGTAGACTGTGACACACCTTCGTCTTCATCCCCCCGAGAGTACATGCCTGTCCTCGTCTTCCTGAAACTGCCAGCTCTGCTGCTCCCCCTCAGCATCAAGGTTAGGGACCTTCATCTCCTCCTCCACTGCCTGACATTCGTCATCCTACTCCTCCTGTGGGGTGAACTGCGCTGCCTGCTCCTGATCCAGCTGGCTCAAGGCTACCTCCCTCTCTTCCATCAGATCACATATTGCCCTGTCCAGCAGGCAAACCAGGGGCACCCACTCACAGATGGATGCCCGCTCCCAGCTCACTATCTTGGTTCCCTGCAGAAATGGAGTCAAGACCAGGCACACTTGCTGCATGTCTGACCACTGAGCTGCGGTGATCATCTCTTGCAGGTTGGTGGAGTTGTTACCGTAGACGTTATCCTCACAGATGTACCTGCGAAGAGCTGTCCTGGCTGCCACAGCCACTCCAACATCGCCAGAGTCGAGTTCCAGTGAGTTGGGACATCTATGATCAGGCGGTGTGATGGCAGGCCCTCAAGCTACTGCAAGTGGGCCAGGGTTGCAGATGCAGTGGCAGAGTGGCGTTAATGGTGCACAAGCTTCCGCGCATCTTCCAGCAGCTGGTCCATCCCCACGTAGGTGCGCAGGAAGCGCTGTAACACCAAATTGAGGATGTGGGCCAAGCAGGGGATATGTTGGAGTTTTCCCCTGTGCAGTGCAGCAACCAGGTTGGCCCCATTATCGGACTCCACATAAGCGATTTTGAGACCTCTGGGGGTCAGCCACCTCTGCTCCTGGATGTTCAGGATGTGGGTGGTCATAAGCTTACCTTCCCCAGGCTGACCCCAGGCTTTGTGGTGCTGCTAAGGCGAGCTTGCTTGCGGGGTATGAAGGGAATGAGATCAGAGGAGCCTGCTGCATCCCCCCTGATTCCGCGCGATGGCACCACCAACTAGCCTGCTGTTGGTTCAGCTGCCGCTGCTGCGTTCTTCTCATCCCCTTACCCAGTGCGCGGTAAAGGACTGGTAGTGGTCTGTCTCTTATTGACTGCTCCTGTTGGCCATGGTGATATGGACCCGCTTGCCCATGGCGTGGTCGAGCGAACGGGCCACGTTTGCCACCACAAAATCTTGCAGCGCTGGGATGGCGGTCCTTGAAAAGTAGTGACGGCTGGGGATTTACCACTCTGGTATCCCAAGCTGGAGCAGTGCACGCATATCACTCCCCTCCTGCTCCAGAGAGTATGGAAGGAGCTGGAAACACATGGCCCGAGCCAGCAAGCTGTTCAGCTTCCGGATGCACCTGTGACCGGGAGGCAAAGGCTTGGTCAAACTCTGAAAGCTGTCGCTCAGCAGGGTCTGCCGATGTCCTGCAGGGGAAGTTGAGGAAGCTAATGAGGACTGGCTGGCCCCACCAGCCTCAATGTCTGTGGCATGAGCTACCAAGGGAGCACTGGAGGGAGAAGAGCATTTTCGTGCTGCAGTGGGGGCTTCATGACCATGAGGGAGAGATGATGATGCTGCTGATCCTGAATGATGCACGGTGGATCTCCTGCTCTGACCACCCCCTTCCTGGTCCTTCAGCCTCTTACACTCTGCAAAATCATTACAGTTATGGCTTCAAGTAGGCCTGGAGGGATGAAGTACCCATCTTGGACGCGTTGCGCCCACGGCTCAAGGTTTTTTGCAGGGGTTACACGGCTGCATAGCTTACATCCAGGGTGGACACATGGAAAAAAATCCATATTGGGGATGTAAACTTTCCCCTACAGTGCGAAGAAGGTGTGGCCGCCCTTCCTCTGGTTGGCGGTTGCGTGGTGGTGGTGCTGCTGCTGATGCCGGATGAAGCAGAGGCTTGTTGCTCCTGCCTTCCATGCCCACTGCTGGACCTGCCCCTGCCTGACATGTGGTGATACAATTGCCTACGCTCCTGTGCCTGATCCCCCTCCGAGCTGCCTTTGAAGACCTCAGGCACATAAGGATGGTCATCCTCGTCACACTGAAACACTTGACCCCCACCACCTCTTCTGCCCCAACATCCCCAGACATAGACCCCTCCTCATCCTCAAAATATGCTTGTGCTGGCCTGTGCCCATCCTCCTCCACATCAGGTCCCATGACCTCATCATAGGTAGCCATCAAGATGCTCCCAGATGCCATACTGAGGGACAGAATAGTCTCGTCCATGGAGGGCTGACCACTGGCTGCTGGGGTGGATGTCACAGCAAGCGGGGGGCATTGGCTGCTGCTGCGGCTGGGAGTGCTGGTTACAGCGGAGGTCTGGAAAGAAGTAATGGGCTGCTCCTCTGTCATCTCCATCAATGCCTGTGAGTGACTCCCCAGAATGATGACCTCACGATGACCCAAGGTGCTGAAAATGGGTGCCACTGGCACTGCCAATGGAATCGGCTGTGCTGCTGATGGACGTCTCTCTGCTGCATGCCCTACAGCTGAGCATGGCCGTGGACCAGTCCCAGAAGCGGTGGAGGTGATGACACTCCCTCTCCTGCCACGCTCGTGACCCCTGGCAGACATTCTGTATGCACAATATTTGATAGTGTAAAGCGTGCTGATTTTTACTGTCAATAATATGTGTGTGGGCCTGGGGACAGACGGAAAATAACAGTGGGCTTTATTTATTGATTTTTTTTTTAAATAGAAAAGGAAAAAATTTGCAGACAGCGCAAATACTGAATACAGTAATAGAGCAGTAAAATCAGTAAACAAGTGCCTGCCTGCACTACGCACAGCACAGTAACTGCGCACTGGCACAGTACACTGTCACTGACTACACTGAGTGACTACAACTAACTTAAGTTGATTAATGCTTCTGGCTGGCTAGCTAAATATAGTAATACAGCACTAAAATCAGTGAACCTGCCTGCCTGCACTAAGCACAGCACTAAGTACACTGTCACTGACGACTACACTGACTACAACTAACTTAATTTAATCACTGGCTAGCTAGCTAAATACAAGTATCAAATACAGTAATAGAGCAATGAAATGAATGCTGGGTTTAACACCCAAAAACTCTCTTGCTTTATACAATATGGCCTGGAGATGCTCTAAGTCCACAGAGTCTAGCAAGGACGGAGCTTTTAACATGGCCGCCACTTTATATACAAAAGGGGAGGGCAGAGTCATCCCATCCTATGATTGGTTGCTCAGGGCCTATGCTGGGGGCCTCTGATTGGCCAAGGGACGTCATTTCCGCCAATCACGGATTTTTAATGCGTAATCACGGCGGCGATCATGGGCCGAATTCGCACAACCACGGCGGAATCCGTGATTGAAATTGCTATGCGATCATGGATTCAGATCACGATTTCGGATAGTGAAAAAATGCTTATGAATCACGGCTATGCCGTGATCATGAGTTTGTGATGAGCAACACTAGTAGCCAGTACAAACCAAATGGAGAAAGTATCACCCAATGTTTTATTCTGTGGAAGGTCACAAATGTTATGCTACTTTTTATTCAGTAAAAATTAAGTTTTAGATGCATAAATGCAACAAAGGTGAACAGAAAAATTGGCTCCGGTAATAACGATAGTAGAATATATGCAATTTTACCTATATTCTACTGTTACTAATATCCTACAAACCCTCTGTACTCCAATGATCACACTAAAGGTGGCCATACATCTTTTGACTTGGCGTCCGATCAACCATCCAATTCGATAATTATTAAAGGATGGGAGGAAAATCGGTGCTGCCAAATACACGCACAGTCAACGATGCAACCAGTTTCAGGCTGAAATTATGTCAATTGGACATGCTGCAAAATGTCAGGCCCTCATGGTCGATCAGATACATTAATGGCAAGCAATATCGGGATGAGCAACAGATGTGCAAAAACCCCTGGCGCTGTTCCCCCATTGTATAAATGTACCCCAGTATGTGCATTTATAATCTACCTGGCCTGTGTAGCAGTGCCCATCTGCACCAGATGGGCACTGCAACATAGGACAGGTAATGTATAAATGCACACACAGGGTGTACATTTATACACTAGTTGGGCAGTGGCAGATAAAGCAGACAGGGTGGAGGTGGCTAATCAAATCGGCCTGCGGTGTGTGGGCAGCCGAGATCTCTCTCTAATCAGATTTGATCAGATAGAGATTTGTCTCTTGGTTGAATCTACCCATCATTGATAGATGTATTATGAAGAAAGATGATGAATTCTGGCTCAGGACACTCAGGAACTCAGGACACCAAGGCTCCTCTATTGATAGATGTATGGCTACCTTTACCCTCCCCCATAATTGCCTAAAACTAACCATCCCTACCTACCCCTAACATGAACCACCCCCACCTACTCCTGACACTAAAGTAGTCATAGTAGAAGTATAAAAAAGAAAGTGTTTCAATGTCAAATGCTTTTAAAATGAATCAAAAGCTATTGAGTTAATATATACAAAATTATTTTTTTGTGTGGGATGAAATGGTACAAATAGCACATACACAACCTTGTAAAAATACTATGCAACAATAATTCTGACCTCTAGGTAGCATGTGTCAAGCATCACAGGTTGGTTCTTAGTGGTGTGTGCGGTTAGGGATGGGAGTATTGATGTGAGCGGCATTACTTACCTACGAAGAGTGGCTCCTGTGGCATCTTGTCTGTATGGAGGGTGCTATCCTCTCTCAGAGCTGCATTCTATTTTCATTTTCATCTCGGTGCTGGCATCCATGGACTACATCTCCCAGGATGCATTGCAGCAGGCAAAATTAAAATTCAGCAGCTGTGACAGATCCATGGATAAGATGGCAGATCCCACACAGGCTGGGGGCCAAAAGAGCAGCCTCCAGTAGTTAAGAAATGCTGCTACACTACATTGAGAACCTTCTTTATGGGGAGGTTCATTATAGAAAAAATAATTCCTCGGTTCACTTTGAAATGTAATTTAATTTTTACTGTAGTAAAAAGGTATTCTCCTTAGGGTTTGTTTTTTTCTTTACCCAGAACAAAATTCATGAGTCTAAGTTATCTGGTCCTGTGATATATTTACATTTAATTTACATTTAATTAAATTATTTTGAAGGCATTGTTACTTTTTGAGATCAGAAAGAGGGACACTTAAGCCACACCCCTGCCACACCTCTAGCCACATCGCCTACACACCCCAAATCATGCATACCATTAAGATTTCATAAGAAAAATATACTGTTTTATAATTCAAACCACACTGGTCCTTTCTATCCTCATTCATTTTTCTTCATATTAACATTTTAAAAAAAGAAATATATCAATATCAATTTAAAAATAAGAAATACAGTATATCAATTTAAAAGATAGGATTAAAGTTTAGATTCAATTAAACACATTTTTTTTCAGTTGAAAAATACATATATTTAAACAGATCTGTACATCAGTCCTAATAAAGGGACAAATGAGGTAGAAAGAGGGACAGTGGAACTGGGTTCCCAAAAAAGGACTGTCCCTCCAAAAGAGAGACAGGTGGGAAACAGCGCTGCTCCAATAGTGGCAGCACCGCGTTCATCCAGCTGATGAACGCGGCGCTGCCACTATCGGAGCAGCGTGGATTTCGGGATTACAGCAAGTTACTGCAGGCTCCTTTTCATCTATACACAGCGTATGTCTGTTTCACTCCCTGCACTGTATCTATAGGATAAGGTACTGTAGCCTTTTGTATGCAAACCAGCGGCAAGTTGCTATGGTCTCAGGCTGTCCTGTATGATCTTTCTTGTTGCGCTGAGGTAACGTTGTTTTTTTTTCAATTCCTTGCTCTGGGTCTGGAGCCGACCCTCACCTCATATCAGCAACCCTGCCCGTCATTGCGCTACTCTTTTATCGTTTTTTTGCGATTTTTCACAATGCTGGCCATACCAAATATCAGTGTTTCACATTTTTATTGTGTACACATAGATAAATAGTTATTTTTTATTATTGATTGTAATGAGTAATTTCAAGAAATTTTGCATAATGTTTGCAATTACGATTTTGTTCTAAATTACAATTTCATGGGCAATCTTGATTTGGGTTATTTCATGTAATTTTGCAAACCAATGCATTGACATTTATCAGAAGTAAGAAAACACATTTTTGCATATGAGAAAACACATTTTCTCACAAATGCATTGAAGTCTATAAAGCATAAGAAAACATATTTTCACATATGTGAAAACACATTTTTGCATTTTTGCATAAATGCATTAAAATCTTTCGGCATGAGTAATATTTTTGCAAAATTACAGATCATAATTATGATTACATGCAAAATGTATTTCCCAGTAGACAATAGAAAATTTGCATTGCAATTTTGCATCATAATTCTGATTTTAGCTGCAAAATTACTACTATGTAAAATTTGCAAAAAGACCCAAATATATAGTACATATACCATATACTAACAGGTGCTATTGCAGGGTCTTCCTAACATAAAATGCTAAAATGGGATAATCAGTCTGCTTTAATATTTTGATTGGTCCCAGACACAGCAAAAAAAAAAAGACATCTGAAAATAAACTGATGAGATAAACAGTTACATATTAAGTCAACCTCATACATGGGATTTTCTTGGAATCCCACATTCTTCTTTTATGCATTATAGCTAAAATGATTAAAATTTTGATTTTAGTTGTTTTACAACCCCCATCTTGAACTTTTGGCTTTCAACCTTTGGCAGGTTTCAGAGCGAAATTGCATTAAAGGTGATGCCCCCATACATGCTATAATCACCACATTTTCTAGGTATGTGTAGTTCTTTAGAATGGTTTACCTGCCTAAAATGTTTTTATGTGCCGCCACTGTAGCTGAGGCCTTAAATATTTGGCATTTACCTGCCTAATTTTTAAAGTACAGTACTCTGCGATCACAAAATATTCTGCTTGTGCAGTGTGGGCCTAACACTCAACAGTGATGTGAAAAAATGTGTGTGACAAAGTCAGGTGACACAACATTTTTACAGTGCAGTCACTCATAATGTACTTATGCATCAAACCACATCCAGTATTATGTTTTTATTTCCTTTCCTAGCAGCTTCTACTTTTCAGATGGACAACCAGGGAGGTAAGAACATACAAGTGACTCTCCTTTCTTTTTATTTTCCAGATAAAGAAGAGTAAACGAGCCAATAACTATCATCCTTTTAGCTGAGCTTCTTCACTCTGTTCCTACTTCCACAAGACATCTCTCTTGGGAACAAAAGGCATTAGCTTTATAAGCAAGGCATCCACTGGTTACTTAACAGATAAAGACTAGTTTTTTGTGATTTTTTGTTTTCTTTTTGAAATAAACATGTCTTGGCTTTTTACACAACAGGCAAAATGAGTGGGGAACTTTAAGTCAATGTTCATTACAAAATGAAATCTAGACTTTATTCTGAAGCCTGCACTGCAGCAGCTGTTTTGGATATTAATTTCAGATATCTCAGAAGTTTTGGCAAAAACACATTTGCGCATGTGCTTGTTTAGGACAAACCAGGGGATTTCCATCCTTCACATAGACAGAACTACACTGATTAAAGGTTCTCCACCATGGCTTGACACTTTTTTCACAGGGTTAAACAATGTCTGTCCTAGTGTTAATGTTATGTTCTACAGATATACTAGAGTTAATTTTATCACCGATGGTTTATATTTTATTATTTTTTCATAATGCATATTTAGTAAAAAAAGAAAAATACAGACTAATAAATCATGTCTAACTTAATGTCGAAATTTAGAGATTATTCACAGATTATTTCGGAGTCTTCCATAAATATTGATTTCTAATGGCAAAATATGCTGGGAATGGGATATTTCCTGCATCTCATGATGTTTATACATTTGCCAATGCACTGAAATGATCAAAGACAGAAGAAGCTGATAAAGTGGATATTATGGACTAGAGTTGCATTAGATTTAGTTAACTTTTGTTATTTTTTTTTAAATGAGTATGAATAATTTGCTGCACATGTTTTCTCCTACTGTAGGAGATGCTAAGTTCTACTGAAGCAGTTTAATATTTGATTGCCCATAGTGGACAACAATACTAAAACCAAGTTGCGCGTGCTTGGGAAAGCTATTGCTTAGTGGCAACTCTTTGGCATTGCTGCATGTTGTACAGATGCTGGTGTTCACTTTCAATGGGGCCTATTCATTAAATGTTTCCTATGGCACAAAGATACTATGTAGTCAGCTTAGGCAATGCTTGATCTTCCAGCTGTTGCAGAACTGTAGATCCCAGCACACTACATCTACTAAACAGTCACAAGTTAACTTCCCCTGCTATACAGTTTCAGTAAATGAGTAACTATATTTTTTTATAAGGTTTATGGTGATGCACTTTATTTATTAATCTTATGCTAATGGTTATTTTGAATATCCCACCATTGTTGTTCACCAAATTTAGGCAGTTCAACAAGACAAAAAGCACAGCTGAACATAGCTCCTGTGATGTCTGTTATTACTAACTTGGATTTCTGAAAACAGAACACTAGATGCAGATGTGTGTCCATTAGCTGTTTGGCTTTCCAGCTAGCTTTCAAGTAATCTACTGGGAGGTCCTGCCAAAAACAGCAGCATTAATCATTGAGCTCTCTTCACTGCATAGTTTATTTTTTATTTATTTTAAGTATTTATATAGCGCTGACATATTACACAGCGATGTACAGAGTATATTGTCTTGTCATTAACTGTCCCTCAGAGGGGCTCACAATCTAGTCTGTACCATAGTCATATATCTATGTATGTATCATGAAGTGCATGTATCATAGTCTATTGGGGGAAGCCAGTTAACTTATCTGTATTTTTTGGGGATGTGGGAGGAAACTGGAGTGCCCGGATGAAACCCACACAGATACAGGGAGAACATACAAACTGTTGGCCTGGTTGGAATTCAAACCAGGGACCCAGCCCTGCAAGGCGAGGGCGCTAACCACTACGCCACCGTGCTGCACATAGTTTAAACTATGTAAGCTGTGCTAAATTTGAAGGGCCACTATGCAGAATGCTTGGTAAGTGTTTAAATGTACTTAATCCTTCAGGCACTTACTCATTAACTTACTGTAATTGAGTTCTCCCCACCTCCTCAAAGTGAGAATTAAGCTTAATAGTAATACCCATGTGAATTCTTATATTATAATAATAATAATCTCAACATCTGTATAGCACCTTGAGTAGGTGCTGGCTTACTGAACAGGAGGAAAAGCTGCGATTAGAACCCTGGTCTCCTGTGGTCAGAGCCTTTAACCAGTACGCTATCCAGCCACTACTGTAATAAGTAAGCTTTCAAAATTAATGTAATGAATATATTTTCTCAATCTCCTAATTAGAGAAGAACTAGGATTGTTATTCATTTGGGTAAGGTGCCAAATTTGTACTAGATTTTGCAGATGATGTTCTAAAAAGCAATAACCAAACATCAGTAATGTTCAAGTTTTCAGATTTCAGTACAAAAATGCTGAAAACTCCATGCACCATGCATAATCATATGAACATCAAATACATCATTAAAGTCTGCTAATATCCATTCCTATGGTAAAATTATAATCCATCACACAGCTGGTTTATAATTTGGCAAGTCAAATTCTGATATAGTGAAATACTTGACCAAGTCTCTTGAAAATTACTATAAAGGGATTTTACTGTATGGGAATCAAAGGTGAGCATGTTCAAACATCATCAAAAAAACAAATCAAGATAACATCTGTCATAAGTATAATTTGCCTTTAAAATGAAAAACAATTCTTCCAGGTACACAGTTCAGGGTTATGCAGGCATTTGGTCATATGCATCATTAAACAATTACACATGGCTAAAGATCAGGAAGATAGGTTAAAACAAAATCATTAAATCAAACAGGATCAGCGCTATACAAAGGATGAAAGTGGGCAAGCTATGCTCTTCAACAAGTTGAGCTATCTAAAGTAAGCTCAATGAAAAGCCTATTGCGCACATCCAATTTTGATTAGCCAATCACTGGGCAATTTTGCCAACTCCAGATAGCATGAGGAACAACTTATTTTGAATCCTATGTGTTACAATACAGATTACTATTATTATTTAGTATTTATATAGGACTGACATCTTCTGCAGCGCTGTACAGAGTATATTGTCTTGTCACTTAGCTGTCCCTCAGAGGGGCTCACAATCTAATCCCTTCCATAGTCATATTTCTATGTACAGTGGGATGCGAAAGTTTGGGCAACCTTGTTAATCGTCATGATTTTCCTGTATAAATCGTTGGTTGTTACGATAAAAAATGTCAAATAAATATATGATATAGGAGATAGAGATGGCCAGAAACTCCGATTTCCGGTTCGCGAACCTCCCGCGAACGTTCTGTTCGCGAGAACTTTCGCGAACCGCAATAGACTTTAATAGGGAGGCGAACTTTGAAAACTAGAAACATTTATGCTGGCCACAAAAGTGATGGAAAAGATGTTTCAAGGGGTCTAACACCTGGAGGGGGGCATGGCGGAGTGGGAAAGATGCCAAAAGTCCCGGGGAAAATCTGGATTGGATGCAAAGCAGCGTTTTAAGGGCAGAAATCACATTGAATGCTAAATTGCAGGCCTAAAGTGCTGTAAAACATCTTGCATGTGTATACATCAATCAGGGAGTGTAATTAGAGTACTGCTTCACACTGACACACCAAACTCACTTTGTAACGCACCGCAAACAGCTGTTTGCGTAGTGACGGCCGTGCTGGACTGGTGCGCACCATGGCGAGATTGCTCTTCCTCACTCAGTGATGTCAGGTAATGTCTGACTGCCTTATCAACTTTCTCTAACATTGTTAAAGCTTACATGTATTTTTTTAAATACTTGTTCTGCTTGCTGTTCAGTACCTGCATCGAGAATCTTTTATGGAGGGCAAGTCTGCCATTGTGAGTGACCACGGTTAATGGCCGGGGAATCCTGGTTCGATTCCGGTCTGGAGTGGGAGCCTAAGAAAAAGCTACCACCACCACACATCCAAGGAAGGCAGCAGGCATGCTGTGGGCAAAGGAGCAGGGACAGCAACCACACATCCAAGAAAGACAGCAGGCATGGCATGCACGTCCCGAGGTAGTGACCAAAAACAATGTGCACCTGTCACACACAGACAGGTAGCGGACAGGCACAGTGACACTGCGTGCGCTCAGGTAGGTGGGTGGGTACACTGTGGGTGCACACAGACAGGTAGCAGACAGGCACAATGACACTGCGTGCGCTCAACTCATGTAGGGAGGTGGGTGCACTGTGAACAACAGGTAGGTAGGTATATGCAGTGATGGGTATTACAATGTGCACCTGTCACACACAGACAGGTAGCGGACAGGCACAATGACACTGCGTGCGCTCAGCTCATGTAGGTAGGTGGGTGCACTGTGAACAACAGGTAGGTAGGTATATGCAGTAATGGGTATTACAATGTGCACCTGTCACACACACAGTCACTGAATGTGCTGGGCCTGGCAGTGGCACACACAGTATGAATTATCAAGGCTGTCTATGTAACACAAGTGTCAGTGGGACACACAGACAAAAAAATAGATCACAAGAACAAGATTCGCTCTCAAAAGAGCTGTTGTGGGGTGCTTTTTTTAGCAATAAGAATCAGCAAGGAGCAAGCTAACAAGCCTACCAGAGCCTAACCAAGCTTTCCCTATGAGAGTCTGCAGCAGCTATCCCTTCACTAATTACTGCAGGCACACGAGTGAGTCCACTGCTTGATGCTGCCTGCCTTTTAGAAGGGGGGGGGGGGGCTCTAGGAGGGAGTGATGCCTAATTGGCTACAATGTGCCTGCTGACTGTGATGTAGAGGGTCAAAGTTGACCCTAATGGTGCATTATGAGGGCAAACCGAACTTCCTGAAAAGTTCGCGTTCACTGGCGAATACGACCACTGGAAGTTCGCTGGGAACCGTTCGCCGGCGAACCGTTCGGGCCATCTCTATTAGGAGACACACACAGTGGTATTTACGAAGAGAAATGAAGTTTATTGGACTTACAGAAAGTGCACAATAATTGTTTAAACAAAATTAGGCACGTGCATAAATGTGGGCACTGTTGTTATTTTATTGATTCCAAAACCTTTAGAACTAATTATTAGAACTCAAGTAGGCTTGGTAAGCCCAGTGACCACTGACCTACATACACATGTGAATCCAATTATGAGAAAGAGTGTTTAAGGGGGTCAATTGTAAGTTTTCCTCCTCCTTTAATTTTCTCTGAAGAGTAGCAACATGGGGGGTCTCAAAACAACTCTCATATGACCTGAAGACAAAGATTGTTTACCATCATGGTTTAGGGGAAGGATACAGAAAGCTGTCTCAGAGATTTCAGATGCCTGTTTCCACAGTTAGGAACATATTGAGGAAATAGAAGACCACAGGTTCAGTTCAAGTTAAAGGGGACCTGAATAGAGAGGTATATGGAGGCTGTCATGTTTATTTCCTTTTAATCAATACCAGTTACCTGGCGGCCCTGCTGGTCTATTTCTCTGCAGTAGTATCTGATTAAAACCAGAAACAAGCATGCAGCTAGTGTTGTCAGATCAGACTTATAAGTCTGAACCACTGAAACACCTGATCTGCTGCATGCTTGTTCAGGGGCTATGGCTAATAGTATTAGAGGCAGAGGATCAGCAGGGCTGCCAGGCAACTGGTATTGTCTAAAAGGAAATAAACATGACAGCCTCCATATACCTCTCTCTTCAGTTCCCCTTTAAGGCTCGAAGTGGCAGACCAAGAAAAATCTCGGCTAGACAGAAGCAACGAATGATGAGAACAGTCAGAGTCAACCCACAGACCAGCACCAAAGACCTGCATCATAAATTTGCTAAAGATAGTCACTGTGCATCCTTCAACCATTTGGCGCACTTTACACAAGGAGATGCTGTATGCGAGAGTGATGCAGTGGAAGCCTTTTCTTCGCCCACAGCACCAAGAGAGCCACTTGAGGTATGCTAAAGCACATTTGGACAAGCTGGCTTCATTGTGGAATTAGGTGCTGTGGACTGATGAAACTAAAATTGAATTATTTGGACATAACAAGGGGCGTTATGCATGGAGGAAAAACAACACAGCATTCCAAGAAAAACACCTGCTACCTACAGTAAAATATGGTGGTAGTTCCATCATGCTGTGGGGCTGTTTGGCCAGTGCAGGGACTGGGAATCTTGTCAAAGTTGAGGGACGCATGAATACCACTCAGTATCAGCTGATTCTGGAGACCAATGTTCAGGAATCAGTGACAAAGCTGAAGCTGCGCCGGGGCTGCATCTTTCAACAAGACAATGACCCTAAACACTGCTCAAAATCCACTAAGGCATTCATGCAGAGGAACAAGTATAACGTTCTAGAATGGCCATCTCAGTCCCCAGACCAGAATAAAATTGAAAATCTGCGGTGTGAGTTAAAGAGAGCTGTCCATGCTTGGAAGCCATCAAACTTGAATGAACTAGAGATGTTTTGTAAAGAGGAATGGTCTAAAATACCTTCAACCAGAATCCAGACTCTCATTGGAACCTACAGGAAGCGCTTAGAGGCTGTAATTTTTGCAAAAGGAGGATCTACGAAATATTGATTTCATTTCTTTTTTTTGGTGCCCAAATGTATGCACCTGCCTATTTAGTTTAAACACTTATTGCACACTTTCTGTAAATCCAATAAACTGCATTTCACTTCTCAAATATCACTGTGTGTGTCTCCTATATGATATATTTAACTGACATTTTTTATCATAACAACTAACAATTTATACAGAAATATCATGACGAATAAAAAAAGGTTACCCAAACTTTTTATACATCATGCAATGTATGTATTGTTGTCCAGGTCCAATTTTTTTTTTTTTTATGGGGAAGCCAATTAACTTATCTGTTTTAGGGATTTGAATACCATGTGCTTGAATACAATACAGATCGTGTTGATAATCTTTCATACTGCATGTAAAGGTGGCCATACACTGGTCGATTTGCCATCAAATTCAACCAAAAGATAGATCCCTCTCTGATTGAATCTGATCAGAGAGGGATCGTATGGCCACCTTACTGCAAACAGATTGTGAATCGATTTCAGCCTAAAACCGATCACAATCTGTGGAGCTGCTGCCAAGCTCCCCCCCCCCCCCCCCCCTCTGCATACATTAAATGTTCCGGCCGGCGCGAGTCCCCTGGTCCACCACTGTCTTCTTCTCCGCCTGGTCCCGGCATCTTCTTCGCATCGGCTCCCGGCTGGCATCTTCTCCCATCGACATCCGCGTATAACTTTCTGTCACTCCAGTGACAGCGGAAGTTCAAATAGAGTGCCTTCTATTTGTACTTCCGCTGTCACTGCAGTGACACAGGAAGTTATACACTGATGCCGTGATGCGGAAGGTGATGGGAGAAGATGCCAGCCGGGAGCCGGGAGGTGACAGCGGTGACAGCGGGGACTCGCACCGGCGGAGCAAGTAATGTATCTCCGCTGTATTGCGTCAGTCGTCGGGCATTCGAACGCCGCTATCAACGCACTCCCAACCCGCTCCTGACCCGAGAAAAATCTTCCGCACGGATGGATCGACGGGAATGATGGATTTCAGACGGAAATCCATCGTTCTGTCAGCGCCGTGCGTGGCGATTTCACGGCCGCTTCGATTACAGTGATCGAAACGCCGTATTTCGGCGGGAAAATCGTTAGGTGTATGGGCCCCTTAAGTAATACAGTTGGCCAATTAACACTGAATGTGTGTACCAGGTCCTTCCTCTAAGAACAAGATCTGTTTAGATGAGATAATACAAGGGAGGCAGGTGTTTCCAAATGTGTTGTCCAAGCTCTTCTGCAGACACAGAGAAACAGGCAACATTGAGGATCATAAATGCAGTGGTGGTCTCTTCAGAGTTGAAAGCTATTCAGTGGCAGAAACCATTGGGACACTGCTATATCCATCCACAGTTTAGGGAAGTTTGGTGATAAATGTCCTTCACAGAGGATTGTAAAAGATTTTTTACTTACCCAGGGCTTCCTCCAGCCCCATAAGCACACATGCGTCCCTCGCCGTCCTCCTGCAGTCATCCATTTAGCGGCAATCAGCCCCGGTATCTGACTCAGTTGCGTCAGTCAGGGTCTTCTGTGCATGCATGGACCTCCTGTCAAGAAAATTACAGCAGGCAAACATTTGGTTATCAGTGTTGCTCGGATACAATCCGTGATCATGGCATAACCGTGATTCGCAAGTATTTTTTCACTATCCGACATCGTTATCCGAATCCGTGATTGGGAATCGATCACAGCAGTCAATCACAAATTCAGCCATTACTCCAAGTATTCAGCCCGTGATCACAGGAAAAATATCCGTGATTATCACCTGAAAACCCGCCGAATTTAGCGGTTAATAGCAAAACCCCCTTAGGGCCCATTCACACTAGAAGTGCTTTTATGAGCATTTTACAATTGATTAGTGTTTTTTAACATCGCTCCCATTCACTTTCATTAAAATCGCGGGGAAAATTGCGCTGTGATTTTCGCGTATGCGATCGGGAAATTGCGGCGATTTTTCCGCGGTTTTAATGAAAGTGAATGGGAACGATTTTAAAAATGCTAATCAATCAAAAAACGCTCAGAAAGCGCTTCTAGGGCTTGATTCACTAAACCATGTTAACTCATATCGCAGCCTTTTCCCGAGCATTTTTGCATTTGCGCACTTTCGCAAATTTTCACGTGCAATCGCAAATTTTTGCGATTATCGCCCTAAAAATCGTGATATCGCGTGAAAATTCACGGCCGTGATATGAGTTAGCACGGTTTAGTGAATCAAGCCCCTAGTGTGAATGATGCCTTACATGGTAGAAACACCACTTTTGTCAGATATGTTAAGATATGATCAGATATGTTAAGAAGAATAGTGGGAACAAGTGGAATTTTTTTTTGCAAAAAGACCTTATTGTTTTTGCAAAAATCAATTTTCAAATTTCAAAGGAAAAATGTATACATTTAAATGCGTAAATGACAGTTAGTTGATGAAGCCAAACCCGCCGTTTTTGCTATTAACTTATGTAGTTAATAGCAAAACCCCCTTACATGCTAGAAACACACAATTTGCAGGATATGTTAAAAAGAACAGTGGGAAAAAATAATCTTTTCCTTTTTACACCAGCATATTTAACCCCTTGTCCCCATGCAGGCTGGGATAGCCAGAATGCAGAGCCCCAGCCAACTTATACCAGTTATACCAGTCCGCATGGCCCATGGTATGGGGGGCTCCGGGAGGGGAGGGCCGGCCAAGCCTTTCTTTCCCCCCTGGAGCCCTGTCCAATCCATGGACAAGGGGCTCTTTCCCACCTCTGGTGCCCCAGGAGGAAGTAGGGCGACACCTCCGGGGATTTCATGGTGGCTTCTGGGAGTCCCCTTTAAGAAGGGGACCCCAGATGCCTGCCCCCTCCCAGGAGAAATGAGTATAGGGATACTAAGTACCCCTTAACCATTTCCACAAAGGATTAAATTAAATAAAAACACAACCACGATAAAAAGTCTTTTATCAATCTGAATTAACCATAAATACTTACCTGTATCTTTAAAAAAATATTCCCATGCCTATATCCTCAGAAAGGTCCCATGCCAATATCCTCTATCTGCTTCCCCAATCCTCTATCACACCAATGTGCTTGGTAGGGGGGAACACACGTAATTTTTTTTCCCACTTTCTGAACATAAAAAAAGGAAAATATTATTTTTTCCCACTGTTCTTTTTAATATATCCTGCAAATTTCGTGTTTCTAGCATGTAAGGAGGCTTTGCTATTAATTGCTAAAGTCGGCAGGTTTTGCTTCATTAACTAACTGTCATTTACGCATTTAAATGTGTACATTTTCCTTTGAAATTTTAAAATCGATTTTCTCAAAAACTATAAGGTCTTTTTGAAAAACTTGTTCTCACTATTCTTCTTAACATATCTGGCAAATTTGGTGTTTCTACCATGTAAGGGGGCTTTGCTATTAACCTCTAAAATCAGCGGGTTTTGGCGGTTTTAATCACAAATACTTTTTTTTATTTGAAACTTTAAATTCGATTTTCTCAAAAACTATAAGGTCTTTATTTATTTTTTTTTAAGTTGTAGACACTAATCACCTTTATAATCCATGCAATTTTAGTGATTGTAGCATGTATGGGGGCTTTGCTATTAACGTTAAAAGTAAATCCGGATCACGACACGTGATCACAGATTCTAATGGTAATAATAATTTGTAAGTCAGTTTCAAATCTGGGTCACATCGGGGGTATCCGAGCAACACTGTTGGTATAACAAAAATCAATTTCTTATCTGAAGGTCTGGAGACTTGGAGGAAGGGGTATACACATTTACAGGACTACCTATGCAACATAAATACATGGAATATAAGTGTGATTTTTTTTCTGCGAACTTTCAGGTATACATTAAAGCATACTAATTTGAAAAAAAATCACACACTACCACCAATATGCTGCATTGTTGTAGGCTATTTCCTCTGTTTGCCCTCCTCCGTATTTGGCTATACAATTTTATACAACATTTGAGCATTCTTCATGTACATCCACTTCTTCCTCCCCGTGGCTAACCATATTTCTAGGTATTTACTGTGAATTAAAGTTCAGTAACATCTAAATACAGTAATCAGAAAATTCTCGGTTAAAGAATACCTAAATTATAAATTACAGTTTGCTTTAAACCTAATAAGTTGCTAAGATAAATAAAATCACACATGATAAAGTGTGATTTTCTCACCCCTAGGGTCCATATTCTATATAAAGTCTTGACATCCCCGCCCCCAGTGTGAAATTAGGCCCTAGGCCTTTTTTTTTCTTTCCAAACCATAGGTGCAAAGGATGCTGGGGGATTAATGTCATAACTTGACCCCACATGTCCATGTGATCTTATCTAGGCAGACAGACATACATCTGAAATTTGAATTATAGCAGACATTCATGATAAGACAGGCTGCAGCAGTTTTCCTGTGTCTTCTCACTCCTAAACACTGTGAAACAATAAGTAATTTGATCCAGGCAGGCAGACAGCAGGGGAGGGGGGGCAGGGGAGTTAACCAGACTGAAGAGGTGGGCTCAATGCTTTCAGCTTCAGGAGGAATAAGGACGTGCTACTTACAGATATAAATGTGAGTCTGTTCTATCCACTATGATGTACCAGAGGTAAACTTTATATGTTCATCTAACTGTACACAGTGCCTAGACTACATATATGTATTGCCATTCAGCCCTTTTTTTTGGCTGGAGGGGGTCTTTAAATTATGAACAACTCATTATACAACATTATATGTCAAAGAAGACCATCTAGCATTTTCCACAAGTAAATAATGATGGAGACTTTTACTCATAATAGTATTGTAGCTGTATTTTAATGTAAACAAGAGACAGGTCCATTCAAAGTCGCTGAAGGAGCTTAATTACCACTTCAATGACTGTAAAGGCTGGGGAGAATGATCAGGGTCTCTCTGACAGGGTTTGAGATTACCTCAGCCGGTTATGTCCAGAGTATATCGGAGTGTGCCACTTTTTCCCAGTTTTTGCTTTTTACACATGCCCTAAAAGACCTATAAGGCTTCACATCAAGTCAAGAAATGATGACAATAACTGTAGATCTTCCATTTCCTTTGCGGAGACAGAGAATACGAAGTATGCTTTTTAGATAGTGTAGATGCATTTTTTTTTTATCATCAGCCAACAATGCCCATCTATTAATAAAGGAATCATCTGTCCACTGTGTTATTTTTTTTAAAGTAAACCTGATTATATGAAAGTAAAAGGATTTATATTTGCAGTATCTGGGGCGTCCTCCAGTCCTCTGCTGTCCATTAGCTACCTCCATGTTGGTCTGGCCCCCTCTGTTACGCCGCAGTGGAGTCTCGCAACACAGCCAGGTTGTGGGCCACTGCACATGCATGGTCTTGCCCGTGCGCACCCCACTTTCCCCCTGACCACGCTTCCAAAGCTTGGAGTTTTGCTCAAGCACAGTTACAGTTTTAACAAACTGAGGATGTGCGGAATGTTTCTGGCTATGGGAGCGCAATCTAGGGGTGCACACAGCCATGACTGGCTCAGTAGGGACTTTTTTCCGGAGCTAACAGTGGTGCAATGGAGGGGACCGGGTGGATGTCAGGGGAATGGATGGACTACAAGATGCTGGAGGAAACCCCAGGTAAGTATAAATACTTTTACTTTATCTCAGGTACACCTTAAAATGTCTAAGTGTAAGCAATCATTTTCTAATGTGAAGGTCTTGCTACTACTTACACGTAAATCAATATTTCTTGTGGCTGCTCAGCTGTTCATAACTCTGCTCAGAGGTAATGCAGTTGCATATTCTCTTCATAACCACCACCCATTCTGTTTTAGTAACAATTTGGTCTTACATTTTTTTACATATTCTGAAATTCTGACGGGCAGTAATTACCTTCTGTTTTAGGAAGGCATTCCTGCACTTTACAGTGCACATCTTTAGGTTTCCTTTGACTCCCTACATAAAATCCAGGAGGCCCTTCATAACATAAATGGAAAACCTACATCATTAGTTCCAACAACTCTTTTGAATTGTTATTTATAACTAATTTTAGAATTTAAAAATTGTAAAACAGAAAATGAGAAGCCATTTATTGTTTTAGAAAGAAAAAAAATCAAAAAGATTGCTGTTTTCATAACCGACCGTTTGAAAGATAAAAATAATATTCAAGAATTGCATTTCTGGTTATGTATCTTAAATATTACCAGCTTTTCATTAACCATTTAAGGGTCCCTTTGTACATTGGAATGCATAGGCTCCACTGAATGTCAGAATTACAACACATCATAATACACAGCTGTACACATTTTTCTAGCTGCCTGTCTTATAATAATCATATATTTATATCAGATATAAATGTCTAAACACAGAAAACGCTTATCTAGTGATGTAAGCCAGGTTCACATAATGTTTATCTGTTTATAGAGAAAAATAAACTTTTTTTAGAGATAACGTGCAGACTGTTGATTATAAATGTAAATATATTTATATATATATATATATATATATATATATATATATATATATATATATACCGGTATATATATATATATATATATATATATATATATATATATATATATATATATATATATATATATATACATATGTATGTATATATATATGGTTGATCTTGAAGGGGAACACTACCTCATTTCTCAAGCCCTCTCCCACTTAAAGTTTCTTATATTGCAAACTCTTATATTTTTTGCAGAAACTAGTGTTAATGTAAAGTATCACACATGATATGCAATCTTCCTTTTAAGGGGTGCTGACACACTTTAAAATAAAAATAAATAATTAAACAATCACTCTATTGTGAGAATATTAAAATCAAAATGTCACTGTTTTGCTTTAATTTATTTGTAAAGGTTTACTCACACTGAAAACACTGCTGAATAGAACTAGAGATGGCCCGAACCTCCGATTTTAGGTTCGCGAACTTCTGCAAAAGTTCGGTTCGCGCACACTTTCGCGAACCGCAATAGACTTCATTGGGAAGGCGAACTTTGAAAACTAGAAACACCTATGCTGGCCAGAAAAGTGATGGAAAAGATGTTTCAAGGGGTCTAACATCTGAGTTTTTGCATGGATGAGTGCAATAGACGCCAAAAGTCCCCGGTAAAAATCTGAATTTGACGCAAAGCAGCGTTTTAAGGGCAGAAATCAGATTGCATGCTAAATTGGAGGCCTAAAGTGCTCTAAAACATTTTGCATGTGTATACATGAATCAGGGAGTGTAATTAGAGTACTGCAGTTGGCTGATGGTGTAATGGTTAAGGGCTCTGCCTCTGACACAGGAGACCAGGGTTCGAAACTCGGCTCTGCCTGTTCAGTAAGCCAGCACTAATTCAGTAGGAGACCTTTGGCAAGTCTCCCTTACACTGCTACTGCCAATAGAGCGCGCCCTAGTGGCTGCTGCTCTGCTCTGGCGCTTTGAGTCCGCAAGGAGAAAAGCGCAATATAAATGTTATTTGTCTTGTCTTGTCTTGCTTCACACTGACACACCAAACTCACTGTGTAGCGCACCGCAAACAGCTGTTTGTGTTGTGACGGCCGTGCTGGACTGGTGCGCACCATGGCGAGAGTGCAGGCCATAGTGGTTTTCAAGCCCATATGGTCGCCAGGCTGAGGTAGCTCAATGACAGAACAACAGTGATTGTCCAGCTGATCGAATTTGGTCTGTCACAATGAAGCAACGACCTTATTATCTTTGGTGTGCCACCCTGAGACACTCATATAGCCGGTGGTCATTGCTTCATTGTGATACGCAAGCCCCTTCACCGTGGCAAGGTAACGATCACGAAGGGGAATTGACACATGTACATGCCTTTTGTTTTGTTGTTGCAGCCGCAATGCAGCCAGAAAAATTAGGCATGCATGTACACGCACCAGAAAAATTATTATAGCGGACGCTGCTAGCAGCAGCCTTAAAAATGCAGGAATCCGCCTGGAGTCCTGGTGGACCCTGTTGGTGGTGGCGGTGAAGGCAGTCAAGCGGCCTGTGGCAGAGATGCTGTGTGGGGAATGACTTAGTCTTGGGGCAGGCAGTCACACGGCGTGCATGTAGAGAGGCTGTGTGTGGGGAATGACTTAGGCTTCGGCCAGGCCTAAGCGTACTGTGCAGACCAGGCATCCGTGGTCAGTTGGACCCTTGACCCAACGCTGTGTGCCAGAGATGTCACCACTTGCCTTTCAACATCATGGTACAGTTTAGGTATCGCCTTTTTTGAGAAAAAATTGCGGCCTGGTATCTTCCACTGCGGTGTGTGGCTTTGCTTTTGTGTGCTGCTTTTCCTCAGGTGGTCATCGCAATGCAGTTTGTGCTTTGTAATTATGTGCCTTCGTAAGGTAGTTGTCCCTATGTGGGTCTTGGTCTTTCCACGGCTCAATTTTTGGTGGCAGAGAGTACAGATGGCATTGCTCTCATCTGAGGCAGACACACACAAAAAATTGTACACCGCTGAGCCCTGGGGTGATGGCACTTTGGTGGTGGCGGACGACTGAGTGTTAAGTCGGGTGCCAGAATGAGAGCAGGAGCAGGAAGATATGTCATGCTTCCATGCGGAAGCTGAGAAAGATGAGGTGTTCTGTGTTAAATAGTCAACTACGTCCTGACAATATTGGGGGTTTGATGGCACGTGCCTTCTTCTGAACACTGTACTTTGGTCGAGGGCTGCACGAAATCACGACAGCGCGACCTCAAACAGACTTGCCAGGGGGCCTGCCTCTGGCTCTGCCTTTTGTTTTGTCCATATTGGGGGGGGGGGGTGAAGTGAAAGGTATGCACTGACTTGACTAATACAATGTACAGTTACACAGGTGCAGTGGACAGGTATGCAGTGACTGCTGGTACAACAATGTGCGGTTACACAGGTGCAGTGAACAGGTTGCAGTGGCTGGTATTACAAATGTGCAGCTGCCTGTCACACACACACACAGGTACCCTGAACAGATGCAATGATTGGTGGTATTAACAATGCCCGCGCTCACGTAGGTATAGGTAGGTAGGTGCACTGAACAGTGTACAGGTGCAGTGATTGGGATTACAAATGTGCAGCTGCCTGTCACACACACACAGACTGCAATGACAGGTGCAATGACTGGTGGTATTAACAATGCCTGCGCTCATGTAGTTATAGGTAGGTAGGTGCACTGAACAGTGAACAGGTGCAGTGATTGGGATTGCAAATGTGCAGCTGCCTGTCACACAAACAGGTAGTCACTGAATGTGCTGGGCCTGGCAGTGGCACAGTAGGAATTAAGGTGCCAAAGGCCAGCTGCGACTGATTGACAGGGCTGTTTATAATGCAAGTGGGCCACACAAAAAAAATATATATAGATCACAAGAACAACATTAGCTCTCAAAAGAGCTGTTGAGGGGTGCTTTTTTAGCAATAAGAATCAGCAAGGAGCAAGCTAACAAGCCTACAAGAGCCTAATTAAGCTTTCCCTATGAGAGTCTGCAGCAGCTCCCCCTTCTCTAATTACTGCAGGCACATGAGTGAGTCCAATGCCTGACGCTGCCTGCCCTTTATAAGGGGGGGAGGGCCTCCAGGAGGGAGTGTAGCCTGATTGGCTACAATGTACCTGCTGACTGTGATGTAGAGGGTCATAGTTGACCCTAATGATGCACTATGGGGACGAATTGAACTTCCACAAATGTTTGCGGTTCTCTGCGAACGCGAACCACGGAAGTTGGCCGGCGAACCGTTCCGGCCATCTTTAATTAGAACACACCAGTCAGTACTGCTGCTATCCATGATGGTGTGGCCTCATTTAATGTGTTTGAATAGGGCCACACCTTAAGTATTTCAAAGTACAGCATGCTGCATTTTTCTCACTATACCTTTTTGATCTTGATGTGCACAGAGGAAAAAGGGAAGACCTTGAGCGTTTAAAGGGAATGTTCAGTTTTCTTTCATTAAAACCCATTTTTTTAGACATGCGTTAACTGGTGTGTGACATAATGAGATAAACGTGGGTACATACAATATAGTACCAATCTGACTAGGATATTGTCTGTGTTCCCGTTTAATTATTTTAAATGCAATTTTTTAATAAACCAGTGATAATTCTTTGCTGATTAGGCAGTTGAATTAGCAGTCAAATGCAGTGGCAGCTTTCCTAAAAAAAAGTAATCAGAAAACTAATAATCTTTATCTAGCTGAACATATACTCCTGATAGTAGGATAATGCTGAAATCAAAAGGGAATTATTTCTCTGTGGGAGCTAAATTAACTAGATTTTATGCCACATTCATCTGGTGGCTGTTTATACTTCATACTTAGAATTGCAGTCTTCAAACTAAAACTAAGAATTTAAGACTCTAGACAACTTTTGTTTATTATTACTACTAAGCATCCAATTAATTATCTAAGATGTTTATTTTTAGCTCAGGTTTGTTTTAAACACTACAATAAATATTTAAAAATATAAGAAACACATGATATATTCCAACTTAGGCCCCGTTCACACTTGCGTTTTGGCAAGTAAACGGACCGGATCCTGATCGGATCCTGATCGGATCCTGACCTGATCCTGATCAGAACCATACGGTTCCAATCCGGATCCGGTCCGTTTGTATCAGGCATGCATCAGGCTGCCATCCGGATCCGTGGGCAAAAAATAGTTAAATATAAATAAAAAAATGTTGGGGTCAGCAGAAGGTGCACCTGGTGCACATGTACAATCAGGTTCATCCGCTGTAGGCATCACCTCCACCTCCGATATTCTGCCAAACAGCTCCAGCACGTCTGTCACTGCTGCTCCACACCAGATATGCTGGGCCCATGTGTCCCCATCCGAAATGGCCGCTTGGATACGCATAGGAAGTGGGGTAGAACGTCAGGTTTTTGTAGGCAGTGTGTTCTGTGCCTTCCGTTTCCCATTGGTTTCTGTGTTCCTGATGGTGCTGTCAGGCTCAGGTCAGGCTCCGGTCAGGATGCGTGGGCCAGAGATCCGGACACAAAAAATTGCACATGTTGGAAAAGAGTCCGGAGTCCGGATCCGGTCCGACTCCGTACTGTACGGAACGTACGTATGTGAACGCCCGCATAGCCTTTGCATTGCTATGCGGAACGTACGTACCGTTTGTACAGTATGCGGTCCGGATCAGATCCGGAAAATCCGGATAGCGAACGCTAATGTGAACCGGGCCTAAGCAACTCAGATGCGCAATCTGCACCTCGCCCAGGTATTTTTTTGCGAGCAGAAGGGAGTGCCAAATTGCTATTACAATTAAAATAAGGCAATTTTTGTTCTAGTTACAAAGCTTCACCGTGAAACTAGCTCTCTGGGGCCCATATGCAATTCTCTTTTTCTCTAGAGTTTTCTCCTAGGTGATATTTTCAAACTTGACAATAAGATGTCTTTTAAACTACCAGCAAGCATGAACATACTCAATATAATATTGATAGTGCTTTTCCACCTACTTTTTGGTACTTTCTCAATTGCAAAGTGCTGAAAAGTTACACATGGCCCTGGATCTCAACGTGAAAGTCAAGTTTTCATGTGTGATATTTCATAGGTTTCAGGTTAAAAAATTATACTTTTTACTATTTAATTAATACAAATTCTATAATTTTTTTCAGGAATTAATGAAATAGATAGAAAAATTTTAAAATAAATGCAATATTAATTTCTTTGTTGATCTATTTACTATATTAAACAAAGTGGAGGGTAAACAGTCACCCTGGAACAAAAAAATAGAGAGACACCGGCAGCCCAAATGGTGCAGAATGTCACAAATAATAGAAGAAGCAAAAAATATAAACAGGGTACTCACAAAGGGAGGTTGCAAAAGGGCAGACCAATGACAGTGCTCAAGGCTGCACCTGAAATGAAAACCAACAGAGGCATGCAGAGCCCCACTGGTGCTAAATACATGCCTTGAATGCAAAACAGATGCAATTATGTACTAATTCTAATCTACAATATTTTGAATACAGATTGAAGCAATGAATGCAGCTAGCCACAGATATACTTATGTACAGATATATACTGTAGGGGGGTTGGGGGAAAATGAGTTGAACTTACCCGGGACTTCTAATGGTCCCCCACAGACATCCTGTGCTCACGCAGCCACTCACCGATGCTCCAGCCCCGCCTCTGGTTCACTTCTGGAATTTCAGACTTTAAAGTCTGAAAACCACTGCACCTGCGTTGCAGTGTCCTCGCTCCCGCTGATGTCACCAGAAGCATACTGCGCAGTCACAGACCATACTGGAACCGGAGGCGGGGCCGGAGCATTGGTGAGTGGCTGTGCGGGCACAGGATGTCTGCGGGGAACCATTAGAAGCCCCGGGTAACTTCAACTCATTTTCCCCCTGACCCCTACAGTATTCCTTTAAAGGGGCAACAAACCACTGCATGCAGTTGGAGATCAATAAACCCGGCTCCACTTGGGGGTCCAGGCTAGCCGGAGATGCACTTTTAGAGAAAAATTCCCTATGGGGCCCATAAACGGGGTACAAGGAGTATCCTCTACCCTGAGCCAGAAGGGAGGGGGGGGGGTATACAATGCACAACAGGATGAAAAGGCGCCCATAAAATGATAAAATAAATTAAAAAAAATAAAATAAATAATGTTTGAAGACAAATTCATATAAAAATAAACTGTAACGGCACTCGCAGCACGTTTCGTGGGTCCCTGCCCACTCCCTCAGGCCAAATCAATTGCCTCAATGTGTTAAGAGCCAAGGATTGAGTGCCTTTTGAAAAGCGCTCAAACCTTGGATCCTAACACAGTGAGGCACTTGATTTGGCCTGAGGAAGCGGGCAGGGACCCACGAAACACATTGCCAGTGCTATTAAAGGTGATTTTATATGAATTTGTCTTCACTGAGGTAAACCACCTCAAACTTTATTTAATTGTTTTTAATTCATTTTATCATATTCTGGGCACCCTTTCATCCAGTTGTTCATTATATTAAACAGACCATAATGGTTTAGTCAGGGACCATGAATATATATTACAACGTTTCAGATTTATAAAAGTAGTGGTCGATTTAGATTATCACTTTTTTTTTAGGAAGAGCCTCTCTTCTGTGATTGCCAAATTATTGTTATTTACCAGTACTTTATTTATGATCTGCATGTTTATAAATTGACAGTCAGCTTGATTGTTATTTTATATCGCCAGACAGCATTCACCACTTTTATTGGGCCAAATGCCATTGGCTACATTGAAGAATGGTGGTAGCCAATGGTGGTAGCCCAAGCACAGATGTCCTTTTATAAATGTGATGTTATAAAAGAGGTGATCATATTCTATAAGATGGAGAACAAAACAATGTCAGTCTTTCTTTTCTCTCCATTTTTTATGTTCATTTTAAATTCTAGGTAGCAGATTTACTTTCAAGCAGAATTCCACTATCCTCGAGAAAGAAAGAAATTCCAGCCAGAAACCGTAAAGACAAGTAGTAAACTTTATTTCAGCTTGACTATGTTTGTCTATTGAGCAAAACTATTGCAGAGTGCTCCTAGCGGAGTTCTGATGCCATGCTGAAGAAGTGCAATTTCAGCTACTTGTTGGTTTTAGAAATCCATAACCGTCTGAAATCTGAAATGGCCAGATAAAAGCTTTGCTGGAAAATTGAAATATTTTCTAAAACTTGGCTTTTAAGTTTGTTCTCCATAAAACATATTCCATCAGTCCAGTTATTTGCGTCCACATCAAGGGTGCCAAATATCGGGAAAAGCTGTGATAACTTTGGGGTTTAAAAATCAATATCCATTACCTTGCTGATTTATTTACTAGTCTTGTCTTGACAGATTACAATGACGCAGCTTTGGATCACCATCAAGTCAACATACTTTTAAAACAACCTGTTCTACTACAGATGTCAAGTACATGTTTCTCTTGTGCTACTGGCAACATTGTGCATGGAAAGGAAGTTGAAAAAAAGGGTCAACTAGTCTTTGATATAACAAATATCTATACAATAAAATGTTCAGAAAAAAGTTCATTTGGAAGTTCATTTGGAAATAACAGAATAGATCCGTTACCAAATGAGAGGAAATAAAGAGTAAAGTTATATCTCTAAATAATTCCCTGTAATGGATTAATAAGGGATTGACCATCTGGGCAAAAAACAAATTGGATATATAAAGAGGGCATTAATTAATTAGGAGGTAATTAAATATTATAGCAGTTAAGTGATTTTTTTTTAGCTAACAAGACACATGCAGAAAACAAGAACACACTAAGAAAAACAAACACCTTTTATGGAAATCTTTTATGCAAATACATACAAAGGCAGTGTGTGAGATAAGTATCACCTGGCCATCTACGTTTCTGGATGGGAGGTTGCTTTCCTTGCATTTAAAGACACCCATGGCTATAATTACTAAGTAATTCCCAGTGGTGTTGATCCAGGGATTTTATCTGATTGCCATCTAGAGCCGGGAAGGAATTTTTTCCCTTTTGGGGCTTATTGGATCATGCCTTGTAAGGATTTTTTTGCCTTGCTCTAGGTCGACAGGAGGGTGCTGTCTAGTGTTGTACTTTATTTTCTGGTTACTCAATGGTTGTATGACTTTTCCCAACCTAAATAGCTATTTAATAACTATGTAACCTACTGGCTAATCCAATTGCCAGCTTCACTTTTGCGATGGTCCTGTGCTAAGAGCATCAATCAGGTGAATATTAGCCATTTGCCTAAACAAGGCTGTCGTATGCCATGTGATTGGGAGCGAGGGTTTATGCTGTGGAGCTGTCCTTCAGCACCATAGCATTGCTGCGAGACTTCCCCTGGAGAAATGCGTGCACCCATCGATGTCACCCAACATCCATCGCTAAAGCCAGCAGGCTAACAACCACTTACCCGGTGCTCACCGCAGCATGCCAAGTATTGCTATCATCGTCACTTACTGCGGCCTCCTGTTGCTCTGCACATGCTGTGACTGCCGCTGGTCTCCTCTTCTTTGTCTTTCAATGGAACCCCAGGGAAAGCACCTTTGAAGCTTCCACAAGGTGGACTAAGGACAAACATCCTGATTCTCCTTGAGTCTGGTGCTGCGAGGCGAGTAGCAACTATGGACTGACAGGGAGCTCTGGGAGTCACCTTAGTAAAGAAGGCTCCCAAATGCTTAATTGTTCTGGCGGAAGACATGCATTATGGACTTCATACTTTTCTGATAAGAAGCATCGCTTCCTGGCAGCATGAAAGGGTCTTAGGGAAATAGGATGTTCCTAAAAAAAAAAGCAAAACTTTGTTAATATGTGTTTAAGACAAGTGAAAAATAGTTGTTTTTTTAGCCCACAACAAGCAAAAAGTTGTGGCATTGACTATCATTGTTACGGTATATACAACTATAATGGAATGCAACTGTTCAAATATATCGGTGCACCCAAATTATGCAGGCTGCACCTAGAATAATATTATACCATACCGGTAAAATAGCATTAAAAGTACAGCCATACCCAAATTACCTTGTACTACTGTTAACTGATTTGAACTGGCAGACAGTAGTTAATTGAGTAGAATAGTTTAAAGAGGACATATCTTCTCCTTAAGACTCTTCAAGCAAGCTGACAAGATGGCAACCAACATGACTGGAGCCAGGATGCAATCAAGGCTTTTGATGAAGATGGTGGCCCAAGTGAAAACTTCCAAAGATTTGTAGCTTTTTACAGATAGGGAAATATCCTCAAAACCTGGGTCTTTATTGTATGGGGTCTTAGGAGGACCCATAGCATTCGTGGGAGTGGGGGTGCATATATTTTTGGCCTGATTTCAGTGCAGTCAAATACCACCATAAACCCTCATTCCCATTATTGGCCACCTCCCTGAGTGCCCAACACTGGTGGTCAAGGGACTATACACTCTGTGGAAGCAGTTTGTCCCACAAAATGTGTTACAATGGAGTTCTTACCTGTAATTGTATGTATGAACAATAGATTTTTTTAAATATAAACATCCAGAGTCCTACTACCTGGCGTTAAGTCCACCTCTACCTCCCTTTTAAACTTTTTTTTTAATGTTATCCTGCACTGGCGTCTCTGTTTACTACCTGCAAAACTTATTATCATCCACCCTTGGTGAAACAATGCCTAGCCTACCTTCCTGCTACAGAGAGCAACTTCTTAACTTGAGTGGGGACAGGTCTCTACCCCATCTGCCCATAGAGTGGTTGCTTTGGTGGTAACCTGTGTTTGTTAGTATTACTCCTTTCTACACATTTAATGGTCATCTGCCTGGACATACTACACTATACTGGGCTCTCGATTTCTGTTTTGCATTTAGTTTACACTCTGGAAAATTTAGAGGGAGGCTATGTTATTCCCCCATTTTGAAGCCATGCCACCAATGCAAATTGGAGTGGACCTCCTCAAGGAGTGGTGGGCAGAGGCGGATCAAGGTCCTCCAGCACCCAAGGCTGAGACACCAAAGTGCGCCCCTCCATCCCTCCCACCCCAGCCAGCACACACTGATTGCTATTAGACTAAGAGGTGCCACAGGGCCCACAACCTCCCCAACACCTTAATATCTAGTTATCTGGCTTGCAGTCACTGCTATGTATCCCCTTTTCTTATTTCTTTCTGCTTCAAACACAATAGGGGAATGATAGCTGAGTGAGATGTGCGCCCCTCCTACACTGCGCCCTGAGGCTGGAGCCTCTACAGCCTATGCCTCGGCCCGGCCCTGGTGGTGGGGCAAACTTATGTCTTTCTGCTTTCTATAAAGCTGAACATTTTCAGTGTCATGAAAATTTTCTTAAAGTGTACCAGAGCTGACAGTTAACCTCTTTGTCCTCCTTGACGTATTTATACGTCAAGGAGGACAGGCGCGCTCCCGCGTGCTCCCGCGGCCGATCGCGCGCGTGCACGCGCGCTCCCAGCCGCGGATTTGGTAGTCCGGGAATCAGTGAATCGGGCTATGGTGCCCGATCACTGATTCCTCTTCCCCGCAGAAAAAGCGACAGCTTCTCTCGGAAGCTTCGCTTTTGCTAATTCCCATGTCCCTCTAAGCGTACATTGTACGCTTAGAGTGACGCAATGTAAACAAACTCAAGGTTGGTATCTTGTGGCCAAAAAGTAAAACTACATCTAAAAGTAAAAAAAAATTAACACACTCATATATTTCCCTAAATCAAACCCTATTTACATCCCACCCTCCCAAAAATGCCCACATAAAATGTTTAATAAAAAAAAACAAAAAAACATTACAATAAAAAATAAAAAAAAAACACATAAATATTTACCTAAGGGTCTAAACTGTTTAAATATCTATGTAAAGATTAAATATTTCTATTTTTTTTTTATAAGCTTGGAAATAGTGATGGATGCAAAACGGAAAAAATGCACCTTTATTTCCAAATAAATATTGTCGCCATACATTGTGATAGGGACATAATTTAAATGGTGAAATACCCGAGACAAATGGGCAAATACAATACGTGAGTTTTAATTATGGAGGCATGTATTATTTTAAAACTATAATGGCCGAAAACTGAGAAATAATGAATTTTTTCCGTTTTTTTTATTCTTCCTGTTAAAATGCATTTGCAGTAAAGTGGCTCTTAGCAAAATGTACCCCCTAAAGAAAGCCTAATTGGTGGTGGAAAAAACAAGATATAGATCAGTTAATTGTGATAAATAGTGATAAAGTTATAGGCTAATGAATGGGAGGTGAACATTGCTCGGATGCATAAAGTGAAAACGGCTGAGGGCTTAAGTGGTTGCTAAAAGTTTTATACATACCCGGGGTTTCCTCCAGCCCCATCCGCATGGGTTGCTCCCATGCCGCCATCCTAAGTCTTCTCCTGCTCTGGTACCGGGTCTTGTAACTTCAGCCAGTCGCAGCCAGCCTGACATAAGAGAAGTGCGCTCTTTACGTATCTCTCCAGCAGCCTCCAGAGAGATACCTAGAGGGCGCACTTCTCTTGTGCAGAGTGCAGACTGACAGCAACTGGCTGAAGTTACGGGACCCGGTACCAGAGCAGTAGAAGGCTGAGGATAGCGGCATTGGGAGCAATCCGTGTGGATGGGGCTGAAGGAAGCCCCAGGTATGAATAAAACTTTTATTAATTGTCAGCTCTGGTTTCCTTTAAGCAGTGGTCATTGAGCAGGCCAGGTCAGCCAGGTAGAGCACATAGTGACTGTCCACGAGTCAAAATTCACACTATTTTTTTTTCTTTATTGAACAAACAGTAAGCTACAGTACCCATCAATTATATCTACAATCAACCGACAACACCATTTCTTTGTCCATTGTTTGTCCATTGGCTGAAGAAAGTCAACTACTACTAGTGGGCACAACAGAAGTCCACCATAATTCAAATATATACTGCCATCAGCAGGTAACACACTGTCCCTCACACATTCTCAATTCCCATTCCTGTGCCCTCCATTGCTGATGTTTCTGGAGGCAGGACCCAAGGAAAAGCAAATTTGAAAATAATTCTAACTCTTCCACACTCTAAAAAATAGTAAATTAAATTTTGCCCATGTGCCTGGTTGAGGTGTTAAAGGACAACTGAAGTGAGAAGAATATGGAGGCTGCCATATTTATTTCCTTTAAAAAGTGTACCTGAACTCAGAACTTCCTCTCTGCTCTAGAAGATATGCAACAGCATAATAACCTTTGAAAAGAACCTGAGGTGGTGCAAGGGGGGGACACAGAGGCATGTTTCCTGCCTCATGACATGCCTCTGTGTCACCCCACCACCGCTCTCTTACACCCCCCCATTGCCGCGATATAGCCCCCCAACGCCACGCTATAGTCCTCCCGAAATTAGCCACAATATTGTCGCTATCTCGGAAGGTAATGGGAGGAGAGGAATTCCCTGCTGAAACGCCCACTTGCAGAGCTGTCATTGGGCAGCTCTCTCTCCCTGGCCGGGCCCCCTGCTGCCCCCCCACCTCCCTGCATGCTGGGAGAGAGAGCTCTTTCTCCTTCCAACGTTGTGACCCAGAGGTCACGAAAGTGAAAGTGGAGCATTGCAGGCAAATGGAGAGGCGGAGAGCGGCGTGCATTGCGGCTACCTGATCCAGCCAGCCCCCCGGATCAGGTAACCTTTAATTATATGAGCCCACCTTGGGCTGTCTTTAAAGAAAAACATTTCTTTGTTACAACATACAAATCCTAAAATAAATCTCCAGTGTTTCTACTTCCTGTTTTCATGGAAGCAAACATATTGTTAACATCCTGGGCTTTCAAATGATCTTATCTACAGCAGAAAACAAAGCAAGCGCTCACCAACACGGGCCGCATCTGAATGACTCATCACCTCATATGCACCGCTTAAATAGCTCAAATACACACTCAGCAATCAGACAGATGCAAAACATATGCAAAACTAAATACTTACCATGCAAAACAGGATAGCACAATGGGTGCTGCTAGCCTGGTAGTTACAGAACTGTGGAAACAAAATATAGGTAAAAGGCTGCGCATCCCTGACCCAATACTGTACAATTGAATGGTTGTATACAATGAACAGAGGCGCCAAAAGTATAAGATTAGATTAAATGAGCTTAAAAACCAACTTAAATGGCAAAATTGAAGGAGGAAGTGGTGGTCTTACCTCCCTCAAGCAGACACGACAACGACTGCGATTCAGACAGTCAAACACATTTATTAGGAACTCCAAAAAGAAATGCAACGCGTTTCGCAGGTTCAACCCCGCTTCATCAGGCAATATAGGGAGGAGTATCAAACAATCTGCACAAGGATTCAAATTAAGCGCCTCTCTGACAGAGGCGCTTAATTTGAATCCTTGTGCAGATTGTTTGATACTCCTCCCTATATTGCCTGATGAAGCGGGGTTGAACCTGCGAAACGCGTTGCATTTCTTTTTGGAGTTCCTAATAAATGTGTTTGACTGTCTGAATCGCAGTCGTTGTCGTGTCTGCTTGAGGGAGGTAAGACCACCACTTCCTCCTTCAATTTTGCCATTTAAGTTGGTTTTTAAGCTCATTTAATCTAATCTTATACTTTTGGCGCCTCTGTTCATTGTATACAATTTTGAGTCCACCCTTGGTGGAGGGTTGCTACCCTTTCTTCCTGTCTACAGAGAGCGACTTCTTAATCCTGAGTGGGGTCAGGACAATCTCCCCACCTGCCTTTACAGTGGTTGCCTGCTGGTGACCCTGACTTGTGAGTATTTAGCAATACAAACTTATTGCCACCTTGTCCAGTACGAATTACACTATTGGGGCTCTTGGTGTTCCCTGTTTTTATCTCTTTGCAAATTGAATGGTTAATCGCTGTGGCGCACACCGCCCCCCCTGGACTGAAATGTACGCCCGCATCCAAACAATGCAATACTGGTCTATGGAGAAATTTTAGCTTCCATCATAGTTTTGCATGCAAAAATATAGATATACTGGACATCTGCACCAACGTTGAGGTAAATCTCCAAGGCAGATGTCCTAACACTAAACTGACCTAAGTTAAAAGCAAATGTCTTTGCCCTGGCAGCAGCTAACGCTAAAATGTGTAACTTACATTCAATACAGACAGCAGAAAACAAAGCAAGCGCTCACCAACACGGGCCACATCTGAATGACTCATCACCTCATATGCACCGCTTAAATAGCTCAAATACACACTCAGCAATCAGACAGATGCAAAACATATGCAAAACTAAATACTTACCATGCAAAACAGGATAGCACAATGGGTGCTGCTAGCCTGGTAGTTACAGAACTGTGGAAACAAAATATAGGTAAAAGGCTGCGCATCCCTGACCCAATACTGTACAATTGAATGGTTAATCGCTGTGGCGCCCACAGCCCCCCCTGGACTGAAATGTACGCCCGCATCCAAACAATGCAATACTGGTCTATGGAGAAATTTTAGCTTCCATCATAGTTTTGCATGCAAAAATATAGATATACTGGACATCTGCACCAACGTTGAGGTAAATCTCCCGCAGCCTTTTACCTATATTTTGTTTCCACAGTTCTGTAACTACCAGGCTAGCAGCACCCATTGTGCTATCCTGTTTTGCATGGCAAGTATTTAGTTTTGCATATGTTTTGCATCTGTCTGATTGCTGAGTGTGTATTTGAGCTATTTAAGCGGTGCATATGAGGTGATGAGTCATTCAGATGCGGCCCGTGTTGGTGAGCGCTTGCTTTGTTTTCTGCTGTCTGTATTGAATGTAAGTTACACATTTTAGCGTTAGCTGCTGCCAGGGCAAAGACATTTGCTTTTAACTTAGGTCAGTTTAGTGTTAGGACATCTGCCTTGGAGATTTACCTCAACGTTGGTGCAGATGTCCAGTATATCTATATTTTTGCATGCAAAACTATGATGGAAGCTAAAATTTCTCCATAGACCAGTATTGCATTGTTTGGATGCGGGCGTACATTTCAGTCCAGGGGGGGCGGTGTGCGCCACAGCGATTAACCATTCAATTGTACAGTATTGGGTCAGGGATGCGCAGCCTTTTACCTATATTTTGTTTCCACAGTTCTGTAACTACCAGGCTAGCAGCACCCATTGTGCTATCCTGTTTTGCATGGTAAGTATTTAGTTTTGCATATGTTTTGCATCTGTCTGATTGCTGAGTGTGTATTTGAGCTATTTAAGCGGTGCATATGAGGTGATGAGTCATTCAGATGCGGCCCGTGTTGGTGAGCGCTTGCTTTGTTTTCTGCTGTCTGTATTGAATGTAAGTTACACATTTTAGCGTTAGCTGCTGCCAGGGCAAAGACATTTGCTTTTAACTTAGGTCAGTTTAGTGTTAGGACATCTGCCTTGGAGATTTACCTCAACGTTGGTGCAGATGTCCAGTATATCTATATTTTTGCATGCAAAACTATGATGGAAGCTAAAATTTCTCCATAGACCAGTATTGCATTGTTTGGATGCGGGCGTACATTTCAGTCCAGGGGGGGCGGTGTGCGCCACAGCGATTAACCATTCAATTGTACAGTGCTGGGTCAGGGATGCGCAGCCTTTTACCTATATTTTGTAAATGATCTTATCTGCCGTGGCAGTAAGCTGTCACAGGAGAGAGATCAAATTACAACTTGTGATTAGACAAATGAGGGGCAATTAGACAGGCTAAACTCTCTAAATACATACAGGGTGCATTTTACTCTGTTTTCCTTCTCTCCTGTACAAGAGTTCAGGTCCACTTCAAACAATACCAGTTGACTGATCTATTTGGCTGTAGTGGTGTCTGAATAATACCAGAAACAAGCATGCAGCTTATCCTGTCAGATCTGACAGCAATGTTAGAAACACCTGATCTACATATGCTTGTTCAGGAGGCAGAGGATTAGCAGGACAGCCAAGCAACTGATATTGCTTAAAAGGAAATAAATATGGCAGCCCCCCCCCCCCAGTGGTGTAACTATAGCCCCTGCAGCCCCTGCGACTGCAGTAGGGGCCTGTCTGAGATTTTGCAGGAAGGCTTCTTCTAAAATTTTGCAGGGGGGCCTAATGACTTCTAGTTACGCCCCCACAGCCCCCCATCCCTCTTGCTACAGTTGTCCTTTAAACCGCTTCATGTCAGGATAAGAAGTAAAGCAAATTTATGAGCCAGATGTGGATACAGATCCCAAGAAAACCTGAGGCAATTTCATCACTTTCAGAAGGAGAGAAAGAGCACTCCTATGGTGTAATATCATTTATTTCAGTGGCAAATTGCGTAGTAATGCACGCACAAAATATCAATAAACTTCAAGCATATGTTACATGTCCAGAATTTCATTATCCTCTGGCATGCGTGGCCATCAGGACTTCAACTGAGGTACTGTGTGGGGTCACTCTGTCAGCAGGCTTCTTGTGCTGGGTGGATAGGACAAAGCGTTTTGACATGGCTGTGTGTGTCTTCCTCAGGTCTGAACACATTTTAACTTCTTTCCACACCATCCAAAATGTTTAAACCCTTGATGCAGTAATGTTTTTATTTATGCATTTAGTAGTTTTATTTTTTTTACCTTTAACCCAGTGCAGTTTCTAGGTTAAATTTCTCCCAGGGCGAGTGTCAAAAAATACGCCCCCCCCCCCTTACTCCCAGCTCCCCCAAAGAAATTGTGTGACAGTCACCCTAGCACCCAAGCTGGCCAACAAACCTCCTTTAGCTCAAGAACCCCTCCCCTCAAAATCCCCTCAACCAAAAAGACAATGGGACCCCCCCCCCCCACCCCACCGTCCCAAGTAATTATGTGGCACTGGCAGCCACCCTAGCACCCCAGGGCCCTGACACCCCAGGCGGATCAGGGAGTCAGTCACACTGAAATTAATTTCTCAATAGTGTAGGGCAGAGAGCGCCCCCCTCCCTGAGAGGCGAGCGACCACATCGGAAGACAGAGCCAGCTGCGAGAGGGAACGTCAGGTAACAGTCAGTCACCAGTAGTAGAGCAGGCAGCTTTCCACCAGGGGAGGACTGGGAGCTTTTGGCCTGGGGGGAAAACACAACCCGGTGGCCCTTGCATGGCAGCTCCAGCCCTAATGCTTATCTTTCTTGTGTGCAAATGTATCAATGGCAGAGTAAAGGCGCATTATATTTTACAGTTACATCTCCAACTGCAGGAGCGTAATAGGTCTGGGCCCCCTTCCTGAGTAAAGGTGTCATATACCTATTGATCTTCCCCACTGATTCCCGGCAGATCAGTTAACAAAGATCGATACATTTTTTTAAGCAAAAGGGGCAGAGATGTATCTATGGAGTTATGCCAGACTGTGTGTGACTCTCTGGGAGCTCTGCTAAGGAGAGTGAGTGTGAGCTGCTAGCCAGAGTGCGTACGTATGTACTCGTCGCCGGTGAGTTGGCCGACAGGAGAGCCAAATGAATCTCCCCCTGCTGCCACAAAACTTCCCGGCGGTGTTAAATATACTATTCCCCTCAGAGTTGTCACAACTCAAAGTGAGATGTAATTCGGGGTCCAACAAGCCCCTAATTATGCTTACGCGCCCAGCACACCATTATATTGCTGCTATGGGGAACCTGGTTTTGGCGCCCGGCGGTGAGCTCCATGTGCTGAAACCACCTATTTAGAGCAGTATATATGGCCCTAACGGTTCACCCGGCGGGTAGTTAGAGCGGATTTAAGCTATCTGCGCCGGGTAGCGGACACATAGCGCATTCGACCCACCCCCTATTGTCATTGTCATATAGGCACCGCCAGAGTGGCTAAAGTTAGACATGGCTGGGAGGGGGGAAAGCGGTTACGCATCACCAGGGTGACTAAAGTTAGACATGGCCAGGGGGGAGGGTTATACATTGCCAAGGGTGATTAAGGTTAGGCAGGGGGAGGGTTAGCGATCGCCCGGGTGGCTAAAGTTAAACATGGCCATAGGGAGGTTTAGGTATTGCCAGGGGTGGTTAAGGTTAGACATGGCCAGGGGAAGGGTTAGGGTAAGGCATTGCCAGGGGTGGTTAAGGTTAGACATGGCCAGGGGGATCGGTTAGGCATTGACAGGGAGAGCTCTTCAGAAGGTTAGGCCATAGTAAAAGATTGATAAAGATTACCAAGATTTTACTATTAACTAATTAGGATATTGGTAATTATATCTATATTTTACGATCTGTTACTCTTTTCAACCTGTGGCTTTTTCAAAGGTATGCCTGATGAGCAGCTTTTTGAAGATGTGTTGTACATAAATATCAGGGGAGAGAGCATATATCAGCAGCAGTGGACATTGCTGCAATCAATAAATCTGCTTGCAAATAAACTTGGTACACAAAAAAGTAATTTCAATCACATGATTAGCACAACAGCACAGGTTCTTACTGCAAGTAAGCATCAGCAGTTCTCTCCTTTCTGGATGTATGTATTAAATCCTGCACTGTCCCAGTGGCTGCCTGACCAGCGACCCCAGAAGCCAAGGTGCTCCATCTGTCATTTGTCACTAGCCTGCTTAGGAATTTGACCTCTATCCTGCATATAAACGCTGCCCTGACAGATCTTTCCATCCCAGGATCGCCCCAGCACCAGTACGCAGAGACTCGTGTGCTCTATCCATCCATCCGAAGGAAGCTTGGATTTTGACTGGCAACTGCACTATCTATCACTGACCTTTTAACCTCAGGGTCCCCTGGCATCCGAGAGCAGAATAGTAGAGTAGCGTGCTCTATCCTCTGCCTTTGCTGCAACTACTGACCAGAACACTGGAGCAGCTTGCCAGGGGGCGATTGAAGCTCTGTCGGGAGTTTTCATTTCCTGAATGGCCTTACTTTCAGTGAGAGGATACAAATCACTCGCAAACCTTTTAGCTCTGCTGATTGGCCACTGTAATAAGAAGGGTTGAGTCACGTGTGATGGAGCAGCGTAGAAGTTGCAGAATCCATCCGATCCCAGCTCTGCTCTGCAATCCCCTAGCTGCTCAGTGGCTGCCACTACATGCACCCGGCCACTCGCTCCCTTTCTCATTCTGGCAAACGGCCCAAAACATAAGGCAGAAGCAGCAGGGTGATCGCGCTGGTGTACTTTAATCAGCCTGCACCGCGCGTCACCAGCTCCCTCTAGCAGTGTCCTCCATTCTGCGCCCCCCTTCCTTCACCTGCCAGCCTGCGCTCAGTGCAGTCGCACGGCTCGCACAGTGGTAGAAACGGCCATGCTTTAACCATTACTGTCAAGTCTAGAGATGCGAGAACGAATGCAAACTTTGAGGCGGTTCGACCCGCCTCCTATAATACATCATTAGGGTCAATTTTGACCCTCTACATCACAGTCAGCAGGCACATTGTAGCCAGTCAGGCTACACTCCCTCCTGGAGGCCCTCCCCACCTTATAAAAGGCAGGCAGCGTCAGGCATTTTACTCACTCGTATCCCTGCAGTAATTAGAGATGGCCTGAACGGTTCGCCGGCGAACGGTTCCAGGCGAATTTTGAGTGGTTCGCGTTAGCAGTGAACCAGGAACTTTTTTCAAAAAAAGTTTGGTTCGCCCATAGACTTTAATGCCCACCGACTTTAGCAGTTAATAGCAAAGTCCCCTTACATAGTAAAAACACCAAATTTGCAGGGTATGTAGAGGAGGGCAGTGACTACAAGGCACATTTTTTTTTCAAAAAGACCTTATACTTTTTGAGAAAATCGATTTTAAAGTTTCAAAGAAAAAAGAGTTGATTCATAAAAAAGAACCGATTCATTAAAAAGAACCGGATGATTCATGAACCGTTAGTATAGCTTAGAATGCGTCCTGAGCAGGACATATAGCTGCCGGCTCCTGCTGTCTCTCCCCACCTGCCTTCACCTGTCACCCTCACCTAGGCTGGCACCTGGTGCATCCATGGGTGCACCGGGTGACAGGCTAGGTGAGGGTGACAGGTGAGGAGGTGGGGAGAGACAGCAGGAGGCGGCAGCTGTGCATCCCAAAGGACGCATTCTCTGCTATGTGGGGGCGTCAGAGATCTTCAATCAACTTAATTGAAGATCGCAAGATAAGACGATACTGCATTTGTTGGATCATTTACCGAGGATATTGTCGAGATAAATTTTATTTAAAGGTACAGGTAAGTATTTATGGTTAATTTAGAATAATAAAATACTTTTCTTGTGGTTGTGTTTTGATTTCTTTTAACCCTTTGTGGAAATGGGTAAGGGGTACTTTGTACCACTATACCCATTTCTCCTGGGAAAGGGGTGGGCATCTGGGGTCCCCTTCTTAAAGGGGACTCCCAGATGCCACCATGAACCCCCCCAGGGAGTCGTCGCCCCCACCTCCTCCTGGGGCACCGGAGAGGTGAAGAGCCCCTTGTCCATGGATTGGACAAGGGCTCCGGGGGGGGGGGGAGACGAAGGCTTGGCCGCCCCCCCCCCATACCATGGACCATGCGAGCTGGTATAGCTCAGGGTGCGAAGCCCCAGTCGGTCGGGGCTCCGCATTCTGGCTATCCCAGCCTGCATGGGGACAAGGGGTTACAGAGGCTCGGGAGGGGGGACCCCACGCCATTTTTTTTTTCAGATTTCCCACACTCAGCACATAATAATAATAAAAATACCTGCATGAGACATGTCGTGAGATTCAGAGTTTGCTAATGGCCATGGCTGCGATTTATGTTCGTCAGAATCGCCACCATTAACATTGTGAGATTTTGGAAAGTGAAATAGGAGGCCCAATGAAGCATATGGGGGAATTTAGCACTTTTGCACCCCCATCACTCTGGTTTGCAGAGATGTAGGGAACCCAGCATTAGAGCGCAAATACAACAATATGCCTTCTACCTGCGTGAGACATGTCGTGAGATTCAGACTTTGCTAACGGCCATGGCTGCGATTTATGTTCGTCAGAATCGCCACCATTAACATTGCCAGAATGAACAGGTTTTTGTGACCCTAGGCTATGACCTCTTTGGCCTAGGGGCCCGAAACTCACCAGTCATGATCCCCCTAAGAGTCCCTACAATGCTACAAAATGCACCACTGCTGAGCCATCGCCCTTTGAAAAAATGTGAGATTTTGGAAAGTGAAATAGAAGGCCCAATGAAAGCCTATGGGGGAATTTAGCACTTTTGCACCCCTGTAACTCTGGTTTGCAGAGATGTAGGGAACCCAACATTGGAGTGCAAGTACAACAATATGCCTTCTACCTGCATGAGACATGTCATGAGATTCAGACTTTGTTAACGGCCATGGCTGCAATTTATGATCGTCAGAATCGCCACCATTAACATTGCCAAAATGAACAGGTTTTTGTGACCCTAGGCTATGACCTCTTTGGCCTAGGGGCCCAAAATTCACCAGTCATGCTCCCCCTAAGAGTCCCTACAATGCTAGAAAATGTGCCACTGCTGAGCCATGGTCCTTTGAAAAGATTTGGGATTTTTGAAAGTGAAATAGGAGCCCAGTAAAAGCCAATGGCAGAATTCAGCACTTTTGCACCCCTATAACTCTGGTTGGTTATCACCCGCCGACTTTAGCAGTTAATAGCAAAGGCCCCTTACATACTAGCAACACCAAATTTGCAGGATATATTAAAAAAATAGCAGGAAACAATATTTAAAGGACTTCCGAGGCCACACATGTGAAGAAAGTTAAATACCTTTTCATAATCCAGATCCATGGAGGACGCAATCCGCGCCCTCCTGTTAATTCCGCCATGGCTCCCGTAGTAATACCGGCCCCGGTCAGGTCCCGACCCCTCCAAACGGGTCGGGTTCTCATTCCCCCCTCAATATGGCTGCCACAGATTGCCGCGGCTGTGCAGTCCGCATAGGCGCGATTGCGGCTGCGCAGCTCTAGGGCCTCCTCCCTCTGCATCATCAATATGCGTGCATACATTGGATGCATCGGGAGGAGGTCCTAGAGCTGCGCAGCCGCAATTGTGTCTATGCAGACTGTGCAGCGGCGGCAATCTGTGGCGGCCATATTGAGGGGGGAATGAGAACCCGACCTGTTCAGAGGGGCCGGGACCCGACCGGGGCCGGTATTACTGCACGAGCCATGGCGGAATGAATGGGAGGGCGCGGATGGCGTCCTCCATGGATCTGGATTATGAAAAGGTATTTAACTTTTTTCACATTTGTGGCCTTGGAAGTCCTTTAAACATATTTTTTTTAATTATTATTATTTTTATGTGCTGGGTGTAGAAAATCTGAAAAAAAAATTGGTGTGGGGTCCCCCCTCCCGAGCCTCTGTAACCCCTTGTCCCCCATGCAGGCTGGGATAGCTAGAATGCGGAGCCCCGGCCGACTGGGGCTTCGCACCCTGAGCTATACCAGCTCGCATGGTCCATGGTATGGAGGGGCAGCCAAGCCTTCCCCTCCCCCCCCGGAGCCCTTGTCCAATCCATGGACAAGAGTCTCTTCCCCTCTCTGGTGCACCAGGAGGAGGTGGGGGCGACAACTCCCTGGGGGGGTTCATGGTGGCATTTGGGAGTCCCCTTTAAGAAGGGGACCCCAGATGCCCACCCCCCTCCCAGGAGAAATGAGTATAGGGGTACAAAGTACCCCTTACCCATCTCCACAAAGGGTTAAATGAAATAAAAACACAACCACGAGAAAAGTATTTTATTATTCTAAATTAACCATAAATACTTACCTGTACCTTTAAAAAAATTCCCACGCTAATATCCTAAACGATCTAATGAACAATGTATCCTCTTATGATGCGATCTTCAATTAAGTTGATTGAAGATCTCCGACGCCTCCCACATAGCAGAGAATGCATCGTTTCGAACGCATAACTGCCGCCTCCTGCTGTCTCTCCCCACCTCCTCACCTGTCACCCTCACCACCCATGGGTGCCAGGCTAGGTAAGGGTGACAGGTGAAGGCAGGTGGGGAAAGACCGCAGGAGCCGGCAGCTATACGTCCTGCTCAGGACGCATTCTAAGCTATACTAATGGTTCATGAATCATCCGGTTCTTTTTAATGAATCGGTTCTTTTTTTATGAATCGACTCTTTTTACTTTGAAACTTTAAAATTGATTTTCTCAAAAAGTATAAGGTCTTTTTGAAAAAAAAAAATGTCGTCTTGTAGTCACTATCCTCCTCTACATACCCTGCAATTTTGGTGTTTTTACTATGTAAGGGACATTGCTATTAACCGCTAAAGTCGGCGGTCATTAAAGTCTATGGGCGAACCGAACTTTTTTGAAAAAAAGTTTCTGGTTCACTGCGAACGCGAACCACCCAAAGTTCGCCTTGGAACCGTTCGCCGGCGAACCGTTCGGGCCATCTCTATGTACGAACAGTTGAGAACACCGCAGCTGGACTTGATGGCGGCAACCAACAACAAAAAGTGCCGGCATTTCTACTCGAGGTGGAGGTCCACACAAGCGTTGGCGACAGACGCTCTAACAGCAGAGTGGAGTTTCGAGATAGCGTATGTTTTTCCTCCAATACCACTGATCCATCGGTTGCTGATTAGACTTTTAACAGAACAAGTGACACTAGTAGCAGTCATACCCTTTTGGCCGAGGAGGCCCTGGTGTCCACTACTATGGAAACTAAGGACTCGCCAGCCGTTAATGTTGCCAAACCAAGCAGATCTTCTACACCAAGGGCCTATTCTTCATCCCAACCCGGCCAAGCTAAACTTAGCTGCTTGGACATTGAGAGGAGGAAGCTGGAATCACTAGGATATTCAGATACAGTAATTAAAACTATGCTGAGTGCCAGAAAGCACATGACTAATAAGATGTACAGTAGTATCTGGAATCGATTCTTAATATTTGCTGAGGAGATTTAGATCAATCTCTTACGTCCACAAGTTAAGGAGATTCTAAATTTCCTTCAGTCAGGCTTATAGAAAGGTCTTGGCTACCATTCATTGAAGGTTCAGGTGACGACGTTATCAGCATTAACTGATCAAAGATGGGCGCTACATCCTCTTGTTGTTCAATTTCTAAAGGGGGTTATGAAGGAAAAGCCTCCCAGGAAAGCAGTGTTTCCTAAATGGAATCTGCCTTTAGTGCTTGATGTACTGGCAAAGCCTCCTTACTCACCTTCAAGTGACTGTAATTTACTCCAGCTCACACATAAAGCCGTCTTTTTGGTGGCAATGTCATTGGCCAGACGAGTATCAGAGCTACAAGCTTTAGACTGGGAAGCGCCATCGCTTACCTTCTTCCCAGACAGAGTGGTCCTGCAGCCCATCCAACCTTTCATCCCTAAAGTATCCTCTCTCTATCACTTCAACCAGGAATGGACACTGCCAACATTGTGGGAAGAGGATAGGGAAGCTCCTCACCCAATAGTGGTGGGAAACACCTTAAAGGAATCGTGGTTGTGGTGTCTTGGCACCATATGGAAAAAAATACAGGAGACAAAAAAGGGAGCCCGATAGTGCAGTATGTCAATAATAGGTGTGTGGAGAAATCAATTGATTGAAAGGGCTACTCACAAAGGAGGGTTGCAAGGGGCAACCGACCACAGAAAGAAGGTGGAGACCATCAACCCGACTCCACTCGGGGTGGTCCTGGACGGACCTGGTTGCGGTCGCTCTCTTAGATGAAAAAGGATGGACAAAACATTAACTATGGTAAAACAACGGGTGTTCTGTCACCACCCCTCGGACAAACATGTGCGGGGCTATAACTATGCACAATAAGGGAAAGAGGCGCCCTGATTTGAATAAAAGCTTTTAAAGCCAGTTTAAAAAACGAAAAAGAAAAATGAGGTATCTTACCTCAATGACAAAATCTCTGTAAACTTTCAAAAGATTTTTATTTGAGCACAGGCAACTCGTTTCGCGGAACTGAGTCTGCTTCCTCAGGCCAATACAGTGCCAAATGACAGAATCATGTAGCATAGGGAGCCCCTGAAAGAGAGGCTCCCTATGCTACATGATTTCTGTCATTTGGCACTGTATTGGCCTGAAGAAGCGGGCTCAGACCCGCGAAACGCGTTGCCTGTGCTCAAATAAAAATCTTTTGTAAGTTTACAGAGATTTCGTCATTAAGGTAAGATACCTCATTTTTCTTTTTCGTTTTTAAACTGGTTTTAAAAGCTTTTATTCAAATCAGGGCACCTCTTTCCCTTATTGTACCTTAAAGTAATATATTGAAAAGACTGTAACTTTTAGGAAGTACATCAGGGTACAGAAAAGGAGAGCCAGCGTCATCAAGAACAATTCGCAAATTGGCTTGTCAGGACAATTCAGCAAGCTTACAGGGCTAGCAACTTGACACCACCACAGCAGGTCACGGCACATTCTACAAGGGGCATGGCAGCCTCGTGGGCAGCATTTACAAAGGTTTTCCCGGAGAAGATTTGCCAAGCTGCTAATTGGTCTTCAATAGTTACATTTATGAAACATTATAGAGTTGATCCAGCTGCCAACTCTACCTTACAATTTGGAACTAATGTTCTAACTATTAATTCTGTTTCTGTGTGAAATGAAAGTGTGTATTGCACCTCATCCCTCCCTGGTTTTTATTGTCTAGTTATCTCCCTATCGTGCTGCCATGAAGACATATGGAAAACGGAAAATTGGATACTTACCTGCCAGTGATTTCCTTTCCAGATGTATCCATGGCAGCACGAGGCTCCCACCCTAGTTCGGTGATGACGAGCTGACAAGACTAGAGGGGCGAGCTTTAGGGCTTTAATTTATACATTCATGGTCCTAAGGGGGTGAAGTGGGCGGGACTTAACCCTATCGTGCTGCCATGGATACATCTGGGAAGGAAAATTACCGGCAGGTAGGTATCCAATTTTCCATGATTAGGTACAGAATAAGTGGGTATGCACCCATGAAACGTGTTGCCAGTGCAATACAATTCTATTAATACGTGAATTTGTCTTCATTGAGGTAAGCCACCTCACTTTTTTTTTCATTCTATTTGTTTTTAACACATTTTATCTTCTCTGGGCGCTTATTTCCACTTTATCTTGTGCCTTCACCCTTCTTTCGGAGGGGGATCATCCCTCTTTGACCAATTTAGGTCATTTGAGGTTTGCTTTTTATCAAGAGTGCGACCATTTCCAGCTCCATCTGGTCACCCGAGTGGAGTCGGGGTTATACATCTCCACTTGCTTCTAGTGGTCGGTTGCCCTTCTGTAACCCACCTTTGTGAGTATAATACATCCGCATATTTTATATACTTCTGGTGCTTTAACATACTGCACCATTTGGGCTCCTGTTGTCTCTGTGTTTTCTTTGTACAGGGTGCAATTTTTATTATCTCTACTTTTTGCCATTCCTGATAGAGCTTGTTTCTCCCCCTCAATGGCCTGGGGCAATCAACAAAGAAAAAATAACCTGATAACATGAATCTGATTGTGATGGTTTACATTTTTTTCCATACTTTAGCCAATAGTCTTTTAACTTTGTTTACCTCTGGACCATTGAAGAATTTAATTACTCCATTATTCATTTAGTTTTTTGTTTTGTTTTGCCGAACGTCACTTTGACTTTACTCAACAGTAGCACCCCATAACCTGACCTCTTCTAGGAGTAGAAGATACCTGGGAAGGGTTGACCTGCCACAACAGGCAATCTGCAGAGAGTTCCTGTAGAATTAGATCTGGTCGGAAAAGGCGCCTGGACAACACACTTGCATTTAAAAAATTAGTATATCTGCATAGAAAACGGGTACAGCAATTCTCCCTAATATGGGACAGGTGGAAGGATAGAACCTGAACTAAATTAATACCAAGGAGGCCACCCACAGACACTTTGCCTCTGGGAATTAGGTGTGCTAAAGTGGTTATTTAACCTATCCTTAATTGTGGAGAACAATATCCTACATGATATACCACGAAGGCACTGTATAAATAATGTCCATGTACCTATGTCCGTTCCCATGAGCTGTAAATGTATATTCAACACCATACCTGTATCTTTTCTCCCATGTTGTGCAACAGAATTGACATTGTATCTAATGCTGATGTATTACACTAATCTTTTCACTGTGACCTTTGAAAATATGCCAATAAACGAATTTTTTGGTTTAAAAAAAAAGAATTAGATCTGGTCAAGCCTAAGTAGCCAGTGCGCAATCCCTCTGCGGGTCACCACTCCACACACGATATCAATATAGTAAATACGAAGGAGGCACTCAATTGGCTTTGAAACTTGTGTTTTATCAAATCTCAGTAATTCACCTTTCAACCCTTGAAAGCCATTACCTTTCACAAAGGTAAATGGCTTTTAGGTAAAAGCCATTTACCTTTCACAAAGGTGGCTCGGTGGCCCCTCTCTAGGGAATTCATCAAGGTGTGTACATGCCCTGTCCACTTTGTGCAGGTACAACCTGGTAAATGCACTTCTGAGCCGCACCACATGTGCAATACACCTGCATGAAATCTACGGGGGGCCAAAGCAGATGAACGGAGGGGACCCTGGCAATGCAAAAGTAGCCATTTATCTTTGGGAAAGGCCAGCTTGGTATGACCACATCAAATTATCATGGACTTGCAGCACTTTACAAAATACAAAATCACTGGCTCTCCTCACTGGAGCACACAATCTAATCCTACCATAGTCATAGTCTATCATACTACCATAGTATTATTATTTTGTATTTATATAGCACTGACATTTGCTGTAGACATTTTCTGTTTCTTTACAGAGTACACTGCCATGTCACTGACTGTCCTCAGAGGAGCTCCCAATCTAAACCAGTCATGGGCAAACTTGGCCCTCCAGCTGTTAAGGAACTACAAGTCCCGCAATGCATTGCAGGAGTCTGACAGCCACAGTCATGACTCATAAAGGCAAATGCATTGTGGGACTTGTAATTCCATAACAGATGGAGGGCCGAGTTTGCCCATGCCTGGTCTAAACCCCACCATAGTCATAGTCTAATAGAAGCTTAAAAACAAGAAGAGAATCGAGAGCCCAATATGGTGCAGTATTGTCAGGTAAAATGAAGAGTTCAATACAATTTTATGTATATATACTCACAAACACGGGTTACCCATAGGCAACCACTTTAAATGCAGGTGGGGTGCATTAGGACCTGACCCCACTCAGGTTAAGAAGTCGCTCTCTGTAGATAGTAGATGGGAATGCACCCCTCCACCCAGGGTGGACTAGAAGATCAGCAAAAACTCGGTATACAGAGGTGCCAGCGTAGAGTAAAACGTTTTAAAAACCGCTTAAAAGCGGAGGGGGATGTTAAGGTGGACTCACCTCCCTCTTACAAAAAAAGAAAACTCACTTGAGTCTCGATAAAACAGAATTGACAAATAATTTATTCAACTCCACAAATGCAAGGCGTTTCGCGGGCGCGACCCCGCTTCCTCAGGCAAAAATGGGAGCACAACTCAGTGGGTCAAGCAATAAGTTTGAGCCTCAGAGGCGCTCAAACTTTCAAACTTATTGCTTGACCCACTGAGTTGTGCTCCCATTTTTGACTAAGGAAGCGGCGTCACGCCCGCGAAACGCATTGCATTTGTGGAGTTGAATAAATTATTTGTCAATTCTTTTTTATGGAGACTTAAGTGAGTTTTCTTTTTTTGTAAGAGGGAGGTGAGTCCACCTTAACATCCCCTTCTGCTTTTAAGCGGTTTTTAAAACGTTTTACTCTACTCTGGCGCCTCTGTATACCGAGTTTTTGCTGATAGTCTAATGGAAATTTGGACGCCCAATTTCAGCTAGGAGAATATCTGTAAATTTACAGATTATCTATGTTTTAAAACCGTAAATGACCATAGTGAAATATTGGTAAATAATACCGACAATTTACCACACCTTAACCTTAACCCCTAACTAAGTTTTTAGGTAAATGCATTCCAGGCCATTACCTGGAGTGCCATTGGTCCTGGGGGGCACTGTGCCCCTAGATTAAGCCCCACCCCCAAACGAAGCCCTACCCCCAAACTGAACCTCAGCCCCTAATGAACCTCCACCTACCACAGGTTTTTGATTACTTGCTTCTGCTGTGTATGTGCAGCAGCAGGACCTTCAGAGTCCTGAAAAGCAGCCAGCCTCCACTCTGTCCCTCTGTGCACACACCCCCATGCCTCCTTCTGTTCCTATTTGTGCTTCCTTTTTCCCTTTTCTACCTACGTCTGTTCCTTTGTGCCTCCTTCAGTCCCCCTGTGCCACCTCCCCCCTTGTGTCTCTCAATCCCTTGTGCCGCCTTCAGTCCCTTGTGCCTCCCTCTGTCTCCCTTTGTGCCTCTGTAGGGATGCTCATTCGGATTTCGCGCAATTGAAATTTCCCAATTTCCGATCGGAAATCAGAAAACGTAACTCGGAAATCGAATTTCTGCAGAAATATTGCGTTACTGTAATTCGGTAATTTTAGCCTAATCACACAACTCAGAAGCATTGGACCAATCAGAGAATGCAGTCAACTTGGAAGTGTTTGGCCAATCAGAGAATGCAAACAATAACCCCCCCAAAAAACTACTCGGAAATTGGAAACCGATCGGAAAATCCGTGGAATCGGTAATCAGCATTGGCGGAAATTGGAATTTCTGTGGAATCAGAAATTGACATTTCCGACCATCCCTATGCCTCTGTCTGCCTCCTTGCGCCTCCCTCTGCCCCCCTGTGCCTCCTTCTGCCCCCCTTTGTGACTCCTTCTGTCCCCGTGCCTCCTTCTGTCCCTTTGTTCCCCCTTCTGTCCCCTTGTGCTACCTCTGCCCCTGCGCATCCCTCTGTCCCACTGTGCCTCCTTCTGTCCTGTCCCCTTTTAGCCTCCTTTTCTCCTCCTTTGTGCCCCTTTCTGTCCCCGTTTGTGTCTCTTTGTTTCTCCAATGTGCCTCCTGTTGTCCCCTGTTCTTTCTTGCGCCTCTTTCAGTCCCCCTGTGCCTCCTTCTGGCCCCATTTGTGACTCCTGGCCCCTTTTGCCTCCTTCTGTCCCCTTGTGCCTCCTGCTGTCCCCTTGTGCCTCTTTCTTTCCCTTTTTGCTACTTCTTCCTCTGTGCATCTCTTTGTCACACTGTGCGTCCTTCTGTCCTCTTTTGCACCTCCTTCTGTCCTCCTTTGTCCCTCCCTCTGTCCCCCTGTGCCTCCTTCTGTCCTCTTTTTCTGCTATCTGTCCCTATCTGTCCCTATCCCCCTTCTGTGCTCCCCCAGCTTAATGTGTAAATGCAGAGCATAGTGCAGCAGAAGCTGTGCTCTCACCTCCCCGCCAGAGTCCAGTGCTGTGCCTATATGACCATCCTGTCTGCCTCCTGCTAGCTCTAGTGCTGATACCTCACTCTCCTCTTGTTGCAGGCAATCAAGCTACATGAGGTCTGAGATGCAAGGCACTAGGCCGAGTGGTGAGCGGACAGGTTGAAGCAAAACACTGGACTCGGGCAGAGTGGTGAGAGCACCGCTTCTCCTGCACTATACTCTGTATTCACACACTGGGATGGAGTAGTGCAGGAAGGGGGTGTGCAACAAAATGCAACGGGTTTGGTAGAGAATGGTGTGTTTTTTGTATTTCATAAACTCCCTGTGCCTCCTTATACTTTGGTGTGTGGGGTTTTTCTTTTGGGGGGGGGGGGGCACATGACTGGCGTGACAAAAAGGCTAGAAATGGCCCTGCCCTAAGTGGCTCAATGCACTAGCTGAAGAAGCCAAAATCTTGCAATCCTGTCAGTAGTCCTGCGCTTACCAGCTCAGTTGCTGTTTCCTCCGCTGGTAGCGCATCTGGGGCTTCTGGTGCGGCCGGCCGCAGTGGCAGGGATGATGTCAGCAGCGTGCCTGTGGGGATCCGGCCGCATGATACTCTGACTGAAAATGAGGGCGGACTCATGCGCTGGCAGCGCCGCGCTCTTATGCTCTAAGGAAGCGGGTAAGCTGATCAGCTGTCAGCTGACACGCAGGACACCACCTCCGGTTTCTGATTGGCCAAGCGGCTTGGGGGCGTGTTCTCCTGCTTAGCCGGGCTATTTAAGCTCTGTTCTGACACTTGCTCACTGTCTGCTCTAGGTAACACTTCACAGTGAAGGCTTCAGACCTTCGTCAGTTCCTTGTGTGGCTTGAACCGGCAGGACCCCGGGGATTCCATACCAGCTAGCCTATTATTATTATTAATAATATTATTACTGATTGTTATACTGAGTCTGACTTCTGCCTGATTCTCTGACTACTCTTTGCCTAACGATTCTGTACCTTTGCCAATCTGATCTGTTGCCGACCTCTGCCTGAACACTCACTTTGCTCTAGCCTGCCGATTTTGTACCTTTGCATATCTGATTGTTGCCGACCTCTGCCTGTTCACTAACCTTGTATTTGCCTGTCGATTTTGTACCGTATCTGTCAGATCTGTTACCGACCCTAATTGCCTGACCATTCTTATTATTTGTACTCAGTGTTAGTGCTGCCTTCTACTGACACTGTCTGTAAGACAATTCCCGTTGAGGGAACGTCTGATATTGTATGTCTGCTAGTGCTCACACACTAGCAGATCGTTACATTAGAGCAGACCAATATCGATATGGAAGAGCTTTGCAAGCATGTACAAGCTCTTACGCTGGTGGTTGCTAACTTGAGCACCACTGTTACCAACCAACAGCAACAGTTGGACAGTTTGTCCCAGGCTGTTTGTGGACTGCAGCCACAACAGCAAGTTCAAACTGCTCCACCAGTCCTCCTGGTACCTGAGCCCAACATGCCGTTGCCAGAAAGATTTTCAGGACATAGAAGCGATTTCCGCAACTTCAGGAATCGCTGTCAGTCCTATTTTGAAGTAAGACCGATTGCTTCCGGCAATGAGCATCAGAGGGTCATCCTGGTAAAAACTCTCCTGCAGGGTGATTCCCAAACTTGGGCCTATGACCTACCACCTAATCATGAGGCTTTAAAATCTGTCAGTGATTTCTTTGACGTCATGGCGGTCATTTATGATGACCCTGATACAGCTGCTACTGCTGTACGTAAGATCCGTAACCTCCGTCAGGGTCACCGTTCTGCAGAGGATTACGTGGCAAATTTCGAAAATGGGCTAGCGGCGCTCTGTAAGATCAATTTATGCTGGGTTTATCTGATAAAGTGTCCGAAGTCTTGATTGGTCATCAATTGTTCACGAAATCTGCCATTACACACTCTATGTCTGTCTGTAGAGGGGGCAGTATGCTCTCTTCTCTGATGTGTTCTCCTCCCAATCAGCGGACAAATTGCCTCCACATCGTTCCTTCGACTGCCCTATAGATCTACGTCTAGGTACAATGCCTCCTAGAGGTCATATCTACCCCCTGTCTGGTCCTGAAAAGAAAGCTATGAAGGAGTACATCAAGGTTTTATTCGCCCTTCTAGTTCTCCGGCCGGAGCAGGGTTCTTCTTTGTTCAAAAGAAAGATGGAGGTCTTAGACCATGCATTGATTATAGGGGTCTTAATAACATCACTGTTAAGAACAAATATCCTTTGCCTCTTTGTAACGATTGGTGTCAGCACACAGAGAGAATCTGATTATTGATGATCTGCAGAATCATCAATAATGCAGATGTATACTTGATTATGGATGATCTGCAGAATCACCAATAATACAAGTATGACTAACCTCTGGACACCTAATGAAGTGTAAGTGTTTGGTGTAACTGTAGGCTATCTCCTGTGAGGCGGGAGACACAGGCAGCTCGGCCAGTAACCACCTGAGGGGCAGGAGGTTAAAAAACTATGTCAACAACATATAAAATTAACTCTCAGACATCTAAGGCGCAGATGGAATATTTCCACTTTGGAGTCATATAGAGAGGCACAGGTGTTACCCTGGGGGATTCGGGAAAAGATTATTCCCGCAGAACACCTCCGGAATGATCGTTTTCTTCCAAAGTGGAAGGCTGCTAGCATCGCACATGGATTTGTGGTGCTGAGCCTAATCATTGAGGAAGAGATTAAAGAGGCTGTTGAATTGAGTACTAGGAACCTGGATCCCTTTAATGAAAATCCAGTATTCATGAAACTCAACGATTTATTAAAAAGGGAAGTAGAGAAAACACAGAAAAGAATTAAGAAAGAAAAACAGGAAAAATACTTAAAAGACATAGTGGAGTGGAAGGAGGGGGAATATTTTCTCTATTTACCTGGCAAACCAAGATCAAGATCAGGCAGTAGACCAAGGACCCCTAGTGGGGGAGAAGGAGGAAGGGGGGGATCGGGTGAGCAGCCGGACTCTCCTGGATCATCGGCCTCTGCAAAATCAGTTGTTTTTTTAGACGAGAGCGACGGAGACAGCGACGACGTAGTAAAAAAGAGGCAAGAAAGAGGAAACAAATGAGGCAGAAACAGGGAGAAAGTGCAGCCTTCAAAGCCTATATTACGAGTCCAGCCGCCACGGCAGGGCAAGAACAAATAGGCAACAACATGGGGGGCTTTCTGAACGTATATGAGGAGGAAGTAGCCCCTGAACCTGTTCAGAGCCAGCCAAATGAAGCGACATTGAACGTAATCAATCTGTCTGATTTTCCTCTGGGCCCAGACCACATTTCCCTCCTTGGTAAGGGGCTGTCTTTCTCTCCCACTCAGGGGGGTGATGAATTTATGGTCCAAAAAGATCTACAAATGATTGTTCGCAAACTCTGTCTAAAAGCAATGTATGATAATAAAAATGAGGAAAGGCAAGTGAATACCCAGGACAATGAGGTTTGGGGGGTTGACACTTTAAATAGTGAGAGAGGATGGACTTTGGGGGATTGTGAGGCTTTAAGGAATCTTGAAATATTGAAGGATCAAAACTTAGAGGAATGTCAGGGCGATAGCCAGGAAGGAATCAAGGAAGTGGGACTAATTGATCATGTGGATTGTCATTCTAAATCTAGCTACATGCCCTCATCACATACCTTCCCTTCACTAGGAATTTTCTTGGATCTAGTATCTCAGGATCTGAAGAAATTGTCATGGAACAAACAAGTCAGGGATAACTTGACCAGTGGCGAAAGAAAAGCACTAGAGGAATTAGGGCAAGCAAAGGAAATTATAGTACGCCCAAGTGATAAGGGGGGAAATGTGGTCCTATGGTCCAGAGATTTATATCTTGAGGAAGCCGATCGACAACTAAAAGATCCAAATACCTATCAACCACTTAGAAGTGGACCGTATGATAGGATAGCGCTTGGAGTCAACCAATGGGTTGATGATGCAGCAGAGGAAGGTGTGTTAGATGAAAAGGAAGAAAGCTTCCTAAGAATTGGTACATACAGGGTTCCAGTATTCTACCTAATCCCAAAGCTCCATAAGAATTTAAACAAGCCACCAGGCAGGCCTGTAGTCAGTGCTATCAATGGCCCTACAGAAAAATTGGCCATCTGGATTGATGGCAAGATTAAAAAACTGGTGGCATCCCTACCCTCCTATGTACAGGATTCAAGAGATGTCTTGAGATTGATCGGGGCGATGGAAATTGAACCAGGTGATTTCCTCGTGGGGATAGACGTAGAGAGCTTGTATACGTCCATCCCGCACGAGGTGGGGCTTGATGCCCTGAGATTTTTTCTTACCAATGCCTACCCTGATGTGCCCGTGCACAACGATTTTGTAGTGCGGGCTATGAGATATGTACTAGAGCACAATTGTTTCATGTTCAATGATACCCACTATAGGCAGGTGCGAGGTACGTCCATGGGAGCGTCGTGTGCACCTGCCTATGCCTGTTTACATCTAGGCTTGTGGGAAAGAAAAGATGTCTATACGCTACCCCAGTTTGATGCGCATGTGAAAATGTGGCTCCGTTTTATAGATGATGTGCTGGTGGTGTGGAGAGGGTCAGAAACTGAATTGGAGATGTTTTTGGATCGCCTAAATTTGAACCAGCGAAATATACATCTCACATATGTTCATAGTCTGACTGGAATTTCCTTTTTGGACTTGAACATTGTGAAAGATGGCACAGTATTGCGGACAACTTACCGCAAACCTACAGCTGGAAATACCCTTCTCCACGCCACCAGTCACCATCCACCTCATTTGATTAAGGGGATCCCAGGGGGGCAGTTCCTCCGTATTAAGAGAAACTGCTCCAGGAATGAGGATTTTCAGCGTGAAGCCACTGAAATGTGTAAACGGTTTAGGGATTGCGGATATGGACATGAGACATTGTGCTCTAGTGCTCAGAAGGCCCTCCAGACTCCACGTGTTGAACTGCTGCAGCAACAAGCATCAAATCAAGTGAAAACTAGACGGGAAAGATTTTCCTGTCCCAGCTTTATCTCCTCCTATAATGCGAATTGGTCCTGTATCCGTGACATACTGAGCCAGCATTGGTCGGTATTGCGGGTCGATCCGGCACTTGGGCCCATTGTCAGTGAGAGACCCTCTTTGGTGGCCTGACGTGCACCCAGCCTGCGGGATCGACTGGTGCATTCCGATCTGTTACCACAATCAAATTGGCTGACTGCATTTAGTACCAAAGGAATGTATAAGTGTGGTGCATGTTCTGCGTGTGAATATGTGGATCTTGCAAAAATGTTCAGGGCACCAAATAAAACCAGAGAGTGGAAGATTCAATCTTTCATCAATTGCAACTCTGAGTGGACAGTATATATTATACAGTGCCCGTGCCCTATGTTATATGTAGGCATGACCACGAGAAAACTAAAAAAGAGGATTTCTGAGCATATAAGCAATATAAATTGCGGAAAAAAACTTAATGGAGAATATCGTAGCTCAGTGGCGGAACATTTCTGCGAGGTCCATAGCGGTTTACATAATGGTTTTTTGTTCAAAGGGATATATAAATTGCAGAGCAATCGCAGAGGAGGGGATAGAGAAAAGTGGCTGTTGCAGCAGGAAGCAAAATGGATTTATTTACTTAATTGTTTAGCGCCGACAGGCCTGAACCAAGAGTTGAACTTTGCCCCCTTCTTATAATATAGACGCATTGAGTGTGTCTGGTGAGGGAGAGGTTTGGCCTCAATTATGAGAATGGACCTGTTGAACTTACCCTGTGTACGGAATCTAGTATATGAGATGCTGCTGGAGACATTAATAGGACAATCGAAATTGTTAAAAAAACAGTGATTATACTGTGGATCCAATTGACTATAACTGTGGACTCGCTATGCAGGTTCAGTCATCTAAGTGCTGAAGCCAGAGTGAGAATAAAGGGGAGAAGTTCTGGAGTCATTGTCAGTAACTATGGTGACTGATGACGTCGATTGGAACGCCCTATGAGAGCGCACGTAATGGCGCATAAATTGCTGCCCTGTCAGTCACGCTGCGTATCCTGACGAAGCTCGCAGTGGGCGGGCGCAACGCGTCGATGGGAGGGGCTTCACCGTGACATGCGTTTGAGCGCTTCTTCTAGTTCCTACTAGCCGGCCAGCCGAGCTGCAGTAAGCGGAATTCCGTTCTCATCACTGCTCCCCTGATATACCTGAGACCCGGGGTAGAGCAAACAGCTGTGTGTGGCTCCCCTTGTGAGTTGTGGAGAGGGTTGAGCTGAAGAGAAAAAGGAAAAATCCATCCAGCAGGAGCCTAGTATGGAACAAGAGCCATGTATGATCGGATCTGATGTGCTGACCGGGTGGTAAGATCATGTGGCTCCAATATGGTGTCTTGTTAAAGCTGGAAGATTTATGTGCAGCTTGAGCATAGCAGCGGCTTGTGATTACATTTATGCCTATACAGCAGTCACTTTTCCTCAAACACTCTGAAGACACTACTGGATTAGTACCAGTACCAGGGTGGAAGGGTTGAATGGTAGTGTGCTGTGTGGCATGGTGTGGGTTTTTGGAGCGCTCCACATTCATTTTAAGTGTTTTTAGGGCAGGTGTAGTGATTTTTCTACTAATTCTCAATAAAGGTATATATATATTTAAGACCAAGAGCGGCAGCAAGTGTTTATTTACAATTGAATTGCAACTGCTTCCTACTTGCAGCTGCTCCTGTAAAGAACATATACAGTTATGGTCGATGTCAAATGGTAAGTGAGATAGACAGGTGATTTATAATTGTTGGCTTAATAGAGAGAACCTGGCAACCAGTGATACTTGGTGATCAGATAATAGACTGTACTGCAGCCAGGGGACTCCAGAGGAGTAGAGGCCACTGGCTGCTAGCAGGCTGGACTCTCTGAGGAGCAGGAGTCCTAACAGCTAACTGACACTTGGTGGAATAGTGTCACAGCTAGTACAGATAGACTGAGCACTCAAGGGATGAGTGAAAGCCTGGAGGGTCGGGCAGGCCAGGTCGGCAACACATGAGCAGATAAGGTACAGAGACAGAAGGCTGATTCGGTAACCGGGTACAGGCAGGGTTTGGCAACAGGTAGGCAGATATGCAGAGGTACCGAATCAGAAAGCAAGAGAGAGGTCGACAGAGCAAATAGTCATAACAGATATAAAGCACAGTCCTAGTCTGAGGTGTGAGGTCCTTGGTCTCGACACCCAGGAACTAGTCTAGAGCATAACTCAGCAATGACACAGTGATTCTAAGCTTGGGTGTGAGGTCCTTGGTCTCAACACCCCGGAACTGGTCTAAAGTATAACACAGTAATGACACAGTGATCCTAAGCTTTGGTGTGAGGTCCTTGGTCTCAACACCCTGGAACTGGTCTAAAGTATAACACAGCAGTAATCTGGCTAATTGTGAATTCCCAGGTCCACCTGGTTCTAACACACTGTGGGATCTGACTGAGGTCTGAGTGCTCACACGTAAGTATTCGCAACGGCAGACAACCAGAGACTGACCAGCAAGATCTTTATATACTGCAGCGCTCCTCCGCACCGCCCTGCGCCACTCAGCCAATCAGTAACCGCGCTTGGATCAGCTGATCGACCTGATCAGCTGATCGCTCTCCTACTGGCATAAAGGGCTTGCCTTCTAGCGCGCGCGCGCGTAGCTCTCCATCTGTGTGCACTAGAAGGCCCAGGCAAACCAGAAGCATGCTGCTGTGCGGAAACCACCGGTCTGAACATGGAGACAGCCGCCCCGCTGCCAGACCACGCGGCGGCGTCTCCGCAACCCATTACAGTACCCCCCCCCCCCCCTGAGGAGTGGACTCCGGACACTTCCCACCGGGCTTCCCAGGATGTGAGTCATGAAATTCTTTCTTTAATTCTTCCGCATTCTGGCACCCAAGTTCTTTCCTCCACATCATATCCTTTCCAGTGGACTAGATACTGCACAGAATTCTGCACTAATTGAGAGTCCAGTATCTTTTCAATCTCGTATTCAGATTGATCATCAACCACCTCAGGGGGGGGGGGGGGAGAGGAATCCACGTGCACTGCCGGCTTCAACAGAGACACATGGAATGATCTCACACCTTGCATGCTGGCTGGGAGATCAATTGCATAAGTCACATTATTAACTTTTCTGGTCACTGGGAGTGGTCCTATGAATCTAGGACCCAGTTTAGGTGACAGTTGCTTCAGGGCCAAATGCCGAGTGGACACCCACACCAAGTCTCCCGGAGAAAATTTCCACTCTACGGACCGCCTCTTGTCTGCCTGTTTTTTCTGGGTCTGGAAAGCTTTCCCCAAGTTCCTCTTAACCATTCCCCAAATCTGCTCCAAAGCCCTCTGCCAATCCTCCAAGGCTGGGAATGGTGTAGACGCCACAAACTTGAGTGACCTTCCTGACACTACCTGGAATGGGGAAAATCCTGAGGAGGAACTTTTCAGGTTGTTGTGCGCAAATTCCACAAACGGCAAAAATTTTACCCAATCAGACTGAGCATCTGCAACATAACATCTGATAATTGTTCTAGAGACTGTTTAACTCTCTCGGTCTGGCCATTGGTCTGTGGGTGGTAGCCTGATGAGAATGCAAGGTCCATATCCAGCTGATGGCAAAAAGCTTTCCAAAACTTAGATACAAATTGGACTCCCCGATCTGACACTACATTTTCCGGAATGCCATGCAGCCGGAAAACGTGCTGGATGAAGAGATCAGCCAATTCCTGAGCTGAGGGGAGTCCTTTCAATGGAACAAAATGAGCCATCTTACTGAATCTGTCTACTACCACCGAAATGTCCGTCTTGCCCTCAGACCTGGGGAGTTCTCCTACAAAATCCATGGACAAATGAGTCCATGGTTCGCTTGGCACTGGTAGGGATTGTAAAGTACCAGCAGGAGCCTGGCGAGAAGGTTTACTCCTAGCACACACTGCACATTCTCTTACAAACTCCTTACAATCTGTTGCCAATGTAGGCCACCAAGCACATCTGGCCAGTAAATCCTGAGTTCTGGTGTCCCCAGGATGACCAGCATTTTTGTGGGAATGAAACAGATGTAGGAGTTGCAGACGAAAAGGCAGTGGTATAAACATAACCCCACCGGGCTTCCCCTCTGGAACATCCTGTTGGTAGGGACTCAGACTGACTTTCCAATCCTTCCAGGTCTCAGTGGCGGCCAAAACTACCTTCTGAGGTAGAATGGTCTCAGGGGCTGAGGGCTGTACTGTCTCGGGCTCGAAACACCTGGACAAGGCATCGGCCTTGATGTTTTTACTACCAGGGGTATACGTAATTACAAATCTGAATCTTGAAAAGAACAAAGACCACCGGGCCTGACGAGGGCTAAGTCTCTTGGCGCCTTCTATGTACTCCAGATTTTTATGATCTGTATAAACTGTGATAGTATGTTCTGCACCTTCTAGCCAATGTCGCCATTCCTCAAAAGCTAACTTGATAGCTTAAAGCTCCCGGTTGCCTATATCGTAGTTTTTCTCTGCGGGTGAAAACCTACAAGAGAAGTAGGTGCATGGGTGGAGTTTGCCCTGCAAACCCGATCGCTGAGACAATACAGCCCCCACCCCCATCTCTGAGGCATCAACCTCCACGATAAAGGGGAAGGTGACATCCACATGTCTTAATATGGGTGCAGAACAGAACAGCTTTTTCAGTGTAGAGAAGGCAGAATGTGCCTCTGCTGACCAGTGGTAAGTATCAGCCCCCTTCTTGGTGAGACTGGTGAGAGGTGAGACCACTGAAGAGTACCCCTTTATAAACCTCCTGTAGTAGTTGGCAAAGCCCAAAAATCCCACAGGCTGAGGCCACTCCAAGACAGCAGAAACCTTTCCAGGATCCATGGAGAGGCCAGACGTAGAGATAATGTACCCCAAGAAGGCAACAGAGGTTACTTTGAAAAGACATTTCTCTAATTTAGCGTAAAGCAGATTCTGTCTTAACTTCCCTAGGACAAACTTAACATGTTTTCGATGTTCCAAGAGATTGGACGAGAAGATCAGTATATCGTCCAGATATACTGAGACGAACTTCCCCAACACCTCCCTGAATACCTCATTAACCACTTACTGACCGCCCACTGCACAGGGGCGGCTGGAAAGTGGATCCCGCAAGGACCGCCGCATGCACAGAGGCGGCGGTCCTTGTAGGGGCATGGGCGGAGTGATCGCATCATCCGTGACGCGATACTCCGCCGGGGACTGGCTCCGCCCCCCTCGCGCTGTAACCCGCTGGCCGTTCGGAAGCACCGGCGGGTTACTAGCACCCGGATCGCCGCATACAAAGTGTATAATACACTTTGTAATGTACACAAAGTGTATTATACAGGCTGCCTCCTGCCCTGGTGGTCCCAGTGTCCGAGGGACCACCAGGGCAGGCTGCAGCCACCCTAGTCTGCACCCAAGCACATTGATTTCCCTCCCCCTGCCCCCTGATCGCCCACAGCACCCCTCAGACCCCCTCCCTGCCCACCCCCCAGACCACTGTTTGCACCCAATCACCCCCCTAATCACCCATCAATCACTCCCTGTCACTATCTGTCAACGCTATTTTTTTTGTATTCCCTAAACTGCCCCCTGCTCCCTCCTGATCACCCCCCACCCCTCAGATTCTCCCCAGACCCCCCCCCCCCCAGACCCCCCCCTGTGTACTGTATGCATCTATCCCCCTGATCACCTGTCAATCAGCTGTCAATCACCCATCAATCACCCATCAATCACCCATCAATCACCCCTTGTCACTGCCACTCATCAATCAGCCCCTAACCTGCCCTTTGCGGGCAATCTGATCACCCACCCACACCAATAGATCGCCCGCAGATCCGACGTCAGATCACCTCCCAAGTGCAGTGTTTACATCTGTTCTCTACCCTAAACACCCACTAATTACCCATCAATCACCCATCAATCACCCCCTATCACCACCTGTCACTGTTACCCATCAGATCAGACCCCAATCTGACCCTTGCGGGCACCCAATCACCCGCCTACACGCTCAGATTGCCCTCAGACCCCCCCCCTTATCAATTCGCCAGTGCAATATTTACATCTGTTCTTCCCTGTAATAACCCACTGATCACCTGTCAATCACCTGTCAATCACCCATCAAACACCCCCTGTCACTGCCACCCATCAATCACCCCCTGTCACTGCCACCCATCAATCAGCCCCTAACCTTCCCCTTGCGGGCAATCTGATCACCCACCCACACCAATAGATCGCCCCCAGATCCGACGTCAGATCACCTCCCAAGTGCAGTGTTTACATCTGTTCTCTACCCTAAACACCCACTAATTACCCATCAATCACCCCCTGTCACTGCTACCTATCAGATTAGACCCCTATCTGCCCCTAGGGCACTCAATCACCCGCCCACACCCTCAGAACGCCCTCAGACCCCAGCCCTGATCACCTCGCCAGTGCATTGCTTGCATTTATTCCCCCCTCTAATCACACCTTGAGACACCCATCAATCACCTCCTGTCACCCCCTAGCACACCTACCCATCAGATCAGGCCCTAATTTGCCCCGTGTAGGCTCCTGATCACTCGGCCAAACCCTCAGATCCCCCTCAGACCCCCTTCCGATCACCACCCCAGTGCATTGATTGCATCTATTTTCCCCTCTAACCACCCCCTGAGACACCCATCAATCACCTCCTGTCACCCCCCTAGCACTCCTATCGATCAGATCAGGCCCAATACAACCTGTCATCTAAAAGGCCACCCTGCTTATGACCGGTTCCACAAAATTCGCCCCCTCATAGACCACCTGTTATCAAAATTTGCAGATGCTTATACCCCTGAACAGTCATTTTGAGACATTTGGTTTCCAGACTACTCACGGTTTTGGGCCCGTAAAATGCCAGGGCGGTATAGGAACCCCACAAGTGACCCCATTTTAGAAAAAAAGACACCCCAAGGTATTCTGTTAGGTGTATGACGAGTTCATAGAATATTTTATTTTTTGTCAAAAGTTAGCGGAAATTGATTTTTATTGTTTTTTTTTACAAAGTGTCATTTTTCACTAACTTGTGACAAAAAATAAAATCTTTTATTAACTCACCATACACCTAACGGAATACCTTGGGGTGTCTTCTTTCTAAAATGGGGTCACTTGTGGAGTTCCTATACTGCCCTGGCATTTTAGGGGCCCTAAACCGTGAGGAGTAGTCTAGAAAACAAATGCCTCAAAATGACCTGTGAATAGGACGTTGGGCCCCTTAGCGCACCTAGGCTGCAAAAAAGTGCCACACATGTGGTATCGCCGTACTCAGGAGAAGTAGTATAATGTATTTTGGGGTGTATTTTTACACATACCCATGCTGAGTAGGAGAAATTTCTCTGTAAATGGACAATTGTGTGTAAAAAAAAACCAAACAATTGTCATTTACAGAGATATTTCTCCCACCCAGCATGGGTATGTGTAAAAATACACCCCAAAACACATTATACTACTTCTCCTGAGTATGGCAATACCACATTTGTGGCACTTTTTTGCAGCCTAACTGCGCTAAGGGGCCCAAAGTCCAATGAGCACTTTTAGGCTTTACAGGGGTGCTTACAAATTAGCATGCCCCAAAATGCCAGAACAGTAAACACACCCCACAAATGACCCCATTTTGGAAAGTAGACACTTCAAGGTATTCAGAGAGGGGCATGGTGAGTCCGTGGCAGATTTCATTTTTTTTTGTCACAAGTTCGCTGAAATTTTTTCTTGTCACAAAATGTCATTTTCCGCTAACTTGTGACAAAAAATAATATCTTCTATGAACTCACTATGCCTCTCAATGAATACTTTGGGATGTCTTCTTTCCAAAATGGGGTCATTTGGGGGGTATTTATACTATCCTGGAATTCTAGCCCCTAATGAAACATTACAGGGGGTCAGAAAAGTCAGAGATGCTTGAAAATGGGAAAATTCACTTTTTGCACCATAGTTTGTAAACGCTATAACTTTTACCCAAACCAATAAATATAGGCTGAATGGGTTTTTTTTTAATCAAAAACATGTTTGTCCACAGTTTTCGTGCTGCATGTATACAGAAATTTTACTTTATTTGAAAAATGTCAGCACAGAAAGTTAAAAAAATCATTTTTTTGACAAAATTCATGTCTTTTTTGATGAATATAATAAAAAGTAAAAATTGCAGCAGCAATCAAATAGCACCAAAAGAAAGCTTTATTAGTAACAAGAAAATGAGCCAAAATACATTTAGGTGGTAGGTTGTATGAGCGAGCAATAAACCGTGAAAGCTGCAGTGGTCTGAATGGAAAAAAAGTGCCTGGTCCTTAAGGGGGGGTAAAGCCTATGGTCCTCAAGTGGTTAATCAACTCCTGGAAGACGGCCGGGGCGTTACACAACCCGAAGGGAATCACCAGGTACTCGTAGTGCCCGTCGGGTGTGTTAAAGGCCGTCTTCCATTCGTCACCATCCCTAATTCGAACTAGGTTGTATGCGCCTCTCAAATCCAGTTTAGAGAAAGTCTTGGCGTTGGTAACCTGAGTGAACAAATCGTCAATCAAGGGCAAAGGGTAATGATTTTTCACTGTAATCTTGTTTAAGCCTCGATAATCAATGCAGGGACGAAGGCCTCCATCCTTTTTTTTTTTTACAAAAAAGAATCCTGTCCCTGCCGGTGAACGAGAGGGACGGATGAAACCCTTGGCCAAGTTTTCTTTGATGTATTCCTGCATTGCCAGTTTCTCAGGCCCAGATATATTATAGAGGTGACCCCTAGGGGGCATACAACCAGATCTTAAATCGATGGGACAGTCGAAGGTACGGTGGGGGGAAGTTTATCTGCTGATTTGGGACAGAATACGTCAGCAAATTCTGCGTATTGAGTTGACACACCTTTAATCTGAATCTTGGTGTTACCCATGGTTACTTTCGCTAAACAGTGATGATTACAATGGGTAGACCAGCTCTTTAGCTGACCTGAAGCCCAATCTATCTGAGGGGAGTGAAATTGTAACCATGGCATGCCAAGAATAACGGTGGAGGTTGCCATACGCAGGACAAGAAACTGTAGTCTCTTTATGTAACACCCCAACACTGAACACCAACTCCGGGGTCCGCGATAAGGCATGTCTACTTTGCAGAGGAGAATCATCTACCGCAGTGACCAAAACCTGTTGGTCTAACGGAAGTATGGGAACCCCCGAATTCTTTGCAAACTCGTAATCTATAAAGTTAGCCGCTGAACCAGAGTCTATAAAAGCTTCAGTGGTAACAGTCTGACCCTCCCATGTGACGGAACAGGGAAGGAGCAGACGATTATTGTTTAGAGGTAATAACTGCACGCCTAGGGTATTACCTCTGACTACACCTAGGCAGCAGCGTTTCTCGACTTTTTAGGACAATTCTGTACCTTATGACCCTCCTCTGCACAGTACAAACATAGCTGTTCTGTTTTCCTGCGATTCTTTTCCACCCGTGTCAATTTTGACTGTCCAATTTGCATTGGCTCTGGCGGAGGTGAAACGTATGGAGGAGAGGCGTAGGAGACATATCTTACAGTGTTCTTACCCCGGGTTTGTTTCCGATAGCGTAAACGACGAACATCCCGTACTGCTAAAGAGATTGCCTCATCAATAGATTTCGGTTCAGGGTGTCCCAACATCAAATCAGAGACTGCGTCTGATAGCCCTGATAGAAAACAGTCTAATAACGCAAATGTCGTCCACCTAGCTGACACAGCCCACTTCCTGAACTCAGCTGCGTAGACTTCTACCGGATCCTTACCCTGACGCAAACTCTTAAGCTTCCGCTCAGCAGTAGAAGCAATGTCCGGATCATCGTAAATTATGGCCATGGCCTTAAAAAATTCCTCAACTAATGTCAAAGCCTCATGCCCTGCCTGAAGGCTATATGCCCATGTTTGAGAATCCCCTGACAAAAGGGTCTTAATAAACGTAATTCTCTGTGCCTCAGTTCCTGATAAATTGGATCTTAACTCAAAATGCGACATTACTCGATATAACTCAGCAATGACACAGTAATCCTAAGCTTGGGTGGGAGGTCCTTGGTCTCAACACCCCGGAACTGGTCTAAAGTATAACACAGTAATGACACAGTGATCCTAAGCTTGGGTGTGAGGTCCTTGGTCTCAACACCCCGGAACTGGTCTAAAGTATAACACAGCAGTAATCTGGCTAAGTGTGAATTCCCAGGTCCACCTGGTTCTAACACACTGTGGGATCTGACTGAGGTCTGAGTGCTCACACGTAAGTATTCGCAACGGCAGACAACCAGAGACTGACCAGCAAGATCTATATATACTGCAGCGCTCCTCCGCGCCGCCCTGCACCACTCAGCCAATCAGTAACCACGCTGGGATCAGCTGATCGACCTGATCAGCTGATCGCTCTCCTATTGGCATAAAGGGCTTGACTTCTAGCGCGCGCGCGCGTAGCTCTCCATCTGTGTGCACTAGAAGGCCCAGGCAAACCAGAAGCATGCTGCTGTGCGGAAACCGCCGGTATGAGACAGCCGCCCCGCTGCCAGACCGCGCAGCAGCATCTCCGCAATCCATTACACTCTTATTGAGGATTTGTTCTCACAAATCACTGGGGCGCAGATATTTTCTAAATTAGATCTCAGAGGAGCTTATAACTTAATCAGGACCAGACAGGGGGATGAGTGGAAGACCGCCCTCAATACACAAGACGGTCACTACGAGTACCTGGTGATGCCTTTTGGGTTGTGTAATGCACCTGCTGTATTTCAAGATTTCGTGAACGAGATTTTTAGAGATGTACTTGGTAGATTTGTTATCGTCTACTTAGATCACAGGTGTCAGACTCCAGGCCTGGAGGGCCGGATCCATGCCAGTGTTTAGGATGGACTGAGGAAGAGAGGAAGATGTTCTGCTTGATGGACCACGCCCTTCCTGATTCAGACCTATCAATTAATTTTAGCTGTGTCAAAAATGTGTGAGGATCTCGGCCCTCGTAGGACCGATTTGACATCCCTGACTTAGATGATATTCTTATTTTCTCTAAAGATATCGATGCACATCGTCAACATGTGAAATTCGTGCTACAGAAACTGAGGGAGAACTCCCTTTATGCTAAAATTGAAAAATGTGTGTCCGAGGTCAACTGAAATTCCATTCCTGGGATATATTATTTCAGATTCCGGTTTGTACATGGAAAAAAGAAAGTTGATGCTGTGTTGGAATGGCCTCAACCACTGGGTCTGAAACCATTACAGAGGTTTATCGGTTTTGCAAATTATTATCGCAAGTTTATCTGCAATTTCTCCACCATTATAGCCCCCTTGACAAACATGACTAAAAAAGGAGCAGACCCCTCTCACTGGTCTGATGAGGCTTTCCAGGCCTTTCAGACTCTGAAGGAAGCATTTTGTTCTGCCCCGTCCTCATGCACGCCGATGTCCTCTGACCTTTTGTCGTTGAAGTTGACGCCTCAGAGATAGGGGTAGGTGCTGTCCTATCTCAATATTCCGGTCAACCAGATAGCTTGCACCCATGTGCATTCTTCTCACAGAAGTTTAGTTCAGCAGAAAGAAATTATGACATTGGTAATAGGGAATTGCTGGCTGTCAAGATGGCCTTCGAGGAATGGAGGCATTGGTTGGAGGGGGCAGAACACACCATTACTGTATACACGGATCACAAGAATCTGGAGTATATAGAAGAAGCTAAGAGACTGAACCCCAGGCTGGCACGCTGGGCTTTATTCTTTTCCCGATTCAGGTTTATTATAACATATAAACCTGAGAGCAAGAACATCAAGGCTGATGCCTTATCTAGATGTTTTGACCCTATAGAGTCTTTACCCGCCGCTATACTTCCTGAACATATTGTTGTCTCAGCAACTGAATTTTCGGTAGATTTGTTGGAATCATTAGCCCAGTTTCAGGTAGAGTCCCCGTTGGGGAGACCCTCTGAGCGATTATTTGTTCCTTTACACTTACGGCTATCTGTACTAAAGCAATGTCATTGCAGTAAGGTAGCAGGTCATCCAGGTGTAACCAGAACATTGGATTTACTCCAACGGCACTTCTGGTGGCCTTCCATCAGAACCGATTGCAAGGAATTTGTGTCAGCCTGCACGGTCTGTGCTAAAAGCAAACCGGTCAGAAATGCTCCTGCTGGTATGCTTCAACCATTGCCTATTCCCAGTTCTCCCTGGATGCATATTTCGATGGACTTTGTTGTGGACCTTCCTGCGTCCCAGGGAAAGATGGTCATCTGGGTTGTGGTAGATCGGTTCAGCAAAATGGCGCATTTCATACCACTTGAAAAACCACCGTCTGCCAAAGAATTGGCTGAGCTATTTATTGAGAATATTTTCAGATTACACGGCATACCCGAAAATATTGTATCAGACAGAGGGGTACAATTCGTGTCACAGTTCTGGAAGAACTTTTGTGCACTTATGGGTATGTCTTTGTCCTTTTCCTCTGGATTCCATCCTCAGACGAATGGCCAGACGGAAAGAATTAATCAGTCTCTAGAGCAGTTTTTAAGATGTTATGTTTCTGAATCCCAGGAAGATTGGGTTCAGTTTTTGCCATTCGCAGAATTTGCGCAGAACAATTTATTGAATGCCTCCTCAAAATGTTCTCCTTTTTAAGTGGTTTTTGGGAGATTGCCCAGATTCTCTTTTGTTCCCTCTGCTTCCTTTTCCTTCCCAGTTCTGCAGGACTGGATGGTCAGGATGCGAGAGATTTGGGCCTCTGTCAATCAGAACTTAAAGGAAGCTGTCGCATTCCAGAAGCGACAAGCAGATCGCCATCGCTGTCCTCACCAGCAGTTCTCTCCTGGTGATCGTGTAAAAAAATATTGGCTTGCGCCAACCATCGGCCAAACCTGGGCCCAAATATATTGGTCCTTACATTGTGTCCGAAAAAATTAATGAAGTGACCTATAAGGTGTCCCTGCCAGCTTCCATGAAAGGGAGCAAGTCCTTTTATGTGTCTCTCCTAAAATCTGCCGCCAATGCTGCTATTGATTCCACTCCGCACCCCCCCCCCCCCCCCCCCGCCCCCGTTATTATTGTTGGTGAACCTGAATTTGAAGTAGAAAAAAATGTAGATTCCAGAAAAATAAGAAATTCCATACAGTACTTAGTACATGGGAGGGGTTATGGCCCGGAGGAGAGGTCGCAGGTTCCTGCTCATAGACTTCATTCAGATGAGTTGGTTTCTGAATTTCATAATTCTCACCCAGATAGACCAATTCTGGCGTGTTCCGAGTCCACGCCTCGCATGATACTCTGACTGAAAATGAGGACGGACGCATGCGCTGGCAGTGTCGCCCCTCTTATGCTCTAAGGAAGTGGGTCAGCCGACCAGCTGTCAGCTGACATGCTGGACTCCACCTCCGGTTCCTGATTGGCCAAGCGAATTGGGGGCGTGTTCTCCTGCTTACCTGGGCTATTTAAGCTTTGTTCTGACACTTGCTCACTGTCTGCTCTAGCTAACACTTCGCAGTGAAGCCTTCAGACCTTAGTCAGTTCCTTGTGTGGCTTGAACCGGCAGGACCCCGGGGATTCCATACCAGCTAGCCTATTATTATTATTATTAATATTATTGTTACTGATTGTTATACTGAGTCTGAGTTCTGCCTGATTATCTGACTACTCTTTGCCTAATGATTCTGTACCTTTGCCAATCTGATCTGTTGCCGACCTCTGCCTGAACACTCATTCTGCTCTTGCCTGCCGATTTTGTACCTTTGCATATCTGATATTGTTGCCGACCTCTGCATGTTCACTAACCTTGTATTTGCCTGTCGATTTTGTACTGTATCTGTCAGATCTATTACCGACCCTAATTGCCTGACCATTCTTATTATCTGTACTCAGTGTTAGTGCTGCCTTCTACTGACACTGTCTGTAAGACAATTCCCGTTGAGGGAACGTCTGATACTGTCTGTCTGCTAGTGCTTACATACTAGCAGATCGTTACAAATCCTCACTTGTGTCATTTAAGATCATACTAGGTATTGCTAGAATATAAGTGAAAAAGTGGATGTACACTTAACCACTTGAGGACCGTGGGCTTTACCCCCTTTAAGGATCGGCCACTTTTTTTTCCATTCAGACCACTGCAGCTTTCACGGTTTATTGCTCGCTCATACAACCTACCACCTAAATGAATTTTGGCTCCTTTTCTTGTCACTAATAAAGCTTTCTTTTGGTGCTATTTGATTGCTCCTGCGATTTTTACTTTTTATTATATTCATCAAAAAAGACATGAATTTTGGCAAAAAAATGATTTTTTTAACGTTCTGTGCTGACATTTTTCAAATAAAGTAAAATTTCTGTATACATGCAGCGCGAAAAATGTGGACAAACATATTTTTGATAAAAATAAACCCATTCAGTGTATATTTATTGGTTTGGGTAAAAGTTATAGCGTTTACAAACTATGGTGCAAAAAGTGAATTTTCCCATTTTCAAGCATCTATGACTTTTCTGAACCTGTCATGTTTCATGAGGGGCTAGAATTCCAGGATAGCATAAATACCCCCCAAATGACCCCATTTTGGAAAGAAGACATCCCAAAGTATTCACTGAGAGGCATAGTGAGTTCATAGAAGATATTATTTTTTGTCACAAGTAAGCGGAAAATGACACTTTGTGACAAAAAAAAAAAAAAAAAGTTTCCATTTCTTCTAACTTGCGACAAAAAAAAAAATGAAATCTGCCACGGACTCATCATGCCCCTCTCTGAATACCTTGAAGTGTCTACTTTCCAAAATGGGGTCATTTGTGGGGTGTGTTTACTGTCCTCGCATTTTGGGGGGTGCTAATTTGTAAGCACCCCTGTAAAGCCTAAAGGTGCTCATTGGACTTTGGGCCCCTTAGCGCAGTTAGGCTGCAAAAAAGTGCCACACATGTGGCATTGCCGTACTCGGGAGAAGTAGTATAATGTGTTTTGAGGTGTATTTTTACACATACCGATGCTGGGAGGGAGAAATATCTCTGTAAATGACAATTTTTTTTATTTTTTTTACACACAATTGTCCATTTACAGAGATCTTTCTCCCACTCAGCATGGGTATGTGTAAAAATACACCCCAAAACACATTATACTACTTCTCCCAAGTATGGCAATACCACATGTGTGGCACTTTTTTGCACCCTAACTGCGCTAAGGGGCCAAAAGTCCAATGAGTACCTTTAGGATTTCACAGGTCATTTTGAGAAATTTCGTTTCAAGACTACTCCTCACGGTTTAGGGCCCCTAAAATGCCAGGGCAGTATAGGAACCCCACAAATGACCCCATTTTAGAAAGAAGACACCCCAAGGTATTCTGTTAGAAGTACGGTGAGTTCATAGAAGATTTTATTTTTTGTCACAAGTTAGCGGAAAATGACACTTTGTGAAAAAAACCTATAAAAATCAATTTCCGCTAACTTGTGACAAAAAATAAAATCTTCTATGAACTCACCGTACTTCTAACGGAATACCTTGGGGTGTCTTCTTTTTAAAATGGGGTCATTTGTGGGGTTCCTATACTGCCCTGGCATTTTAGGGGCCCTAAACCGTGAGGAGTAGTCTTGAAACAAAATTTCTCAAAATGACCTGTGAAATCCTAAAGGTACTCATTGGACTTTGGGCCACTTAGCGTACTTAGGGTGTAAAAAAGTGCCACACATGTGGTATCGACGTACTCAGGAGAAGTAGTACAATGTGTTTTGGGGTGTATTTTTACACATACCCATGCTGGGTGGGAGAAATAACTCTGTAAATGGACAATTGTGTGTAAAAAAATCAAAAGATTGTCATTTACAGAGGTATTTCTCCCACCCAGCATGGTTATGTGTAAAAATACACCCCAAAACACATTATACTACTTCTCCCGAGTACGGCGATACCACATGATTGGCACTTTTTTGCAGCCTAACTGCGCTAAGGGGCCCAAAGTCCAATGAGTACCTTTAGGATTTCACAGGTCATTTTTGTTTCAAGACTACTCCTCACGGTTTAGGGCCCCTAAAATTCCAGGGCAGTATAGGAACCCCACTAATGACCCAATTTTAGAAAGAAGACACCCCAAGGTATTCCGTTAGGAGTATGGTGAGTTCATAGAAGTTTTTATTTTTTTGTCACAAGTTAGCGGAAATTGATTTTAATTGTTTTTTTCACAAAGTGTCATTTTCCGCTAACTTGTGACAAAAAATAAAATCTTCTATGAACTCACCATACTCCTAACGGAATACGTTTGGGTGTCTTCTTTCTAGAATGGGGTCATTTGTGGGGTTCCTATACTGCCCTGGCATTTTAGGGGCCCTAAACCGTGAGGAGTAGTCTTGAAACCAAATAACGCAAAATGACCTGTGAAATCCTAAAGGTACTCATTGGACTTTGGGCCCCTTAGCGTACTTAGGGTGTAAAAAAGTGCCACATATGTGGTACCGCCGTACTCAGGAGAAGTAGTATAATGTGTTTTGGGGTGTATTTTTACACATACCCATGCTGGGTGGGAGAAATATCTCTGTAAATGACAATTGTTTGATTTTTTTTACACACAATTGTCCATTTACAGAGAGATTTCTCCCACCCAGCATGGGTATGTGTAAAAATACACCCCAAAACACATTATACTACTTCTCCTGAGTACGGCGATATGACATGTGTGACACTTTTTTGCAGCCTAGGTGCGCTAAGGGGCCCAACATCCTAATCACAGGTCATTTTGAGGCATTTGTTTTCTAGACTACTCCTCACGGTTTAGGGCCCCTAAAATGCCAGGGCAGTATAGGAACCCCACAAGTGACCCCATTTTAGAAAGAAGACACCCCAAGGTATTCCGTTAGGTGTATGGCAAGTTCATAGAAGATTTTATTTTTTGTCACAAATTAGTGAAAAATGACACTTTGTGAAAAATAACCAAAAATCAATTTCCGCTAACTTTTGACAAAAAATAAAATCTTCTATGAACTCGTCATACACCTAACAGAATACATTGGGGTGTCTTTTTTCTAAAATGGGGTCAGTTTGTGGGGTTCCTATACCGCCCTGGCATTTTACAGGCCCAAAACCGTGAGTAGTATGGAAACCAAATGTCTCAAAATGACTGTTCAGGGGTATAAGCATCTGCAAATTTTGATGACAGGTGGTCTATGAGGGGGCGAATTTTGTGGAACCGGTCATAAGCAGGGTGGCCTTTTAGATGACAGGTTGTATTGGGCCTGATCTGATGGATAGGAGTGCTAGGGGGTGACAGGAGGTGATTGATGGGTGTCTCAGGGGGTGGTTAGAGGGAAAAATAGATGCTATCAATGCACTGGGGAGGTGATCGGAAGGCGGTCTGAGGAGGATCTGAGGGTTTGGCCGAGTGATCAGGAGCCCACATGGGGCAAATTAGGGCCTGATCTGATGGGTAGGTGTGCTAGGGTGTGACAGGAGGTGATTGATGGGTGTCGCAAGGTGTGATTAGAGGGGGGGAATAGATGCAAGCAATGCACTGGCGAGGTGATCAGGGCTGGGGTCTGAGGGCGTTCTGAGAGTATGGGCGGGTGATTGAGTGCCCTAGGGGCAGATAGGGGTCTAATCTGATGGGTAGCAGTGACAGGGGGTGATTGATGGGTAATTAGTGGGTGTTTGGAGGAAAGAACAGATGTAAACACTGCACTTGGGAGGTGATCTGATGTCGGATCTGCGGGTGATCTATTGGTGTGGGTGGGTGATCAGATTGCCCGCAAGGGGCAGGTTAGGGGCTGATTGATGGGTGGCAGTGACAGGGGGTGATTGATGGGTGGCAGTGACAGGGGGTGATTGATGGGTGATCAGTGGGTTATTACAGGGAAGGACAGATGTAAATAATGCCCTGGCGAATTGATAAGGGGGGGTCTGAGGGCAATCTGAGCGTGTAGGCGGGTGATTGGGTGCCCGCAAGTCGCAGATTAGGGTCTGATCTGATGGGTAACAGTGACAGGTGGTGATAGGGGGTGATTGATGGGTAATTAGTGGGTGTTTAGAGGAGACAATAGATGTAAACACTGCGCTTGGGTGGTGATCTGATGTCGGATCTGCGGGCGATCTATTGGTGTGGGTGGGTGATCAGATTGCCCGCAAGGGGCAGGTTAGTGGCTGATTGATGGGTGGCAGTGACAGGGGGTGATTGATGGGTGGCAGTGACAGGGGGTGATTGATGGGTGATTGACAGGTGATTGACAGGTGATCAGTGGGTTATTACAGGGAAGCACAGATGTAAATATTGCACTGGCGAATTGATAAGGGGGGGGGGTCTGAGGGCAATCTGAGCGTGTAGGCGGGTGATTGGGTGCCCGCAAGGGGCAGATTAGGGTCTGATCTGATGGGTAACAGTGACAGGTGGTGATGGGGGTGATTGATGGGTGATTGATGGGTAATTAGTGGGTGTTTAGAGGAGAGAATAGATGTAAACACTGCGCTTGGGTGGTGATCTGATGTCGGATCTGCGGGCGATCTATTGGTGTGGGTGGGTGATCAGATTGCCCGCAAGGGGCAGGTTAGGGGCTGATTGATGGGTGGCAGTGACAGGGGGTGATTGATGGGTGGCAGTGACAGGGGGTGATTGACAGGTGATTGACAGGTGATTGACAGGTGATCAGTGGGTTATTACAGGGAAGGACAGATGTAAATAATGCCCTGGCGAATTGATAAAGGGGGGTCTGAGGGCAATCTGAGCGTGTAGGCGGGTGATTGGGTGCCCGCAAGGGGCAGATTAGGGTCTGATCTGATGGGTAACAGTGACAGGTGGTGATAGGGGGTGATTGATGGGTGATTGATGGGTAATTAGTGGGTGTTTAGAGGAGAGAATAGATGTAAACACTGCGCTTGGGTGGTAATCTGATGTCGGATCTGCGGGCGATCTATTGGTGTGGGTGGGTGATCAGATTGCCCGCAAGGGGCAGGTTAGGGGCTGAGTGATGGGTGGCAGTGACAGGGGGTGATTGATGGGTGATTGACAGGTGATTGACAGGTGATCAAGGGGGATAGATGCATACAGTACACAGGGGGAGGGGTCTGGAGGGAGTCTGGGGAGAATCTGAGGGGTGGGGGGTGATCAGGAGGGGGCAGGGGGCAGGGGGGGGTTAAAAAAAAATAGCGTTGACAGATAGTGACAGGGAGTGATTGATGGGTGATTAGGGGGGTGATTGGGTGGAAACAGGGGTCTGGGGGTGGGCAGGGGGGGGGGTCTGAGGGGTGCTGTGGGCGATCTGGGGCAGGGGGGGGAGAAATCAGTGTGCTTGGGTGCGACATAGGGTGGCTGCAGCCTGCCCTGGTGGTCCCTCAGACACTGGGACCACCAGGGCAGGAGGCAGCCTGTATAATACGTTTTGTAAACATTACAAAGTGTATTATACACTTTGTATGCGGCGATCGTCGGGTTAACAGCGCTTCCGTATGGCCGTCTGGGATGTTGCGGCGGGTGAGCGGAGACAGGCGCCGGCGGAGGATCGCGTCACGGATGACGCGATCGCTCCGCCCATGCCCCTACAAGGACCGCCGCCATTTGTCAATACGGCGGTCCTTGCGGGGTCCACTTCCCGGCCGCCATTTGTCAATACGGCGGTCGGGAAGTGGTTAAGGTATCATACATGTTTTCAGGACTACTTGGTTGTATTATAAATATATTCACAATTTGGGTGCTACAACTTCAAGGCTATTCTATTTATCCCTAACCCTTCTAACTCTAATCAATTGTCACTATGAGGTGCAACCTTGTGACACCTAAAAACAACAATTTTTGAAACAAACTAGGTTAGCTCTCTTCTACTCTTCATCCTTCATAAATCAGAACATAAGTGACCCTAGTGCCATGATTCTACAAAGACGGAATGCCACACTACCATGTTATAGGGAATAGGTGCCAACAGTGTCCAACAATTTTAGTGGTTAATAATTTCCCCACATGGGGCACACTGCAGTCCCATCACCATTAGGGGCTCTCCATTAAAAGTAAAGAGCTGGAAGCCCTCCTTAGAAGGACCACTATTGCAAAAAAGTAAAATACTTAATAAAAATAAAATATATATTTCTCGCAGAATAAAATGTGCTATAAATTACTTTTCTGTTCATGGAGTATTCTCAGGGTTTTCTTTATTCTCAAAAGCACTTAGTAAGTGGCAGTGGCTCAGTCAAACTGCCAGAATAGTTTGCAATCAGGTGTGTGTGTGTGTGTGTGTGTGTGTGTGTGGGGGGGGGGGGGGGGGGTTGCATATTTGTATAGATCTTTTCCAGTGAATGAGTGCTTTTGTACATACTGAAATACTGAGAATCCCGCATGAAGAGATGTTCTTTCAGATTTCTACTAACTACTGTAAGTGACAGCAGCATAGGGGAAAAGTAATTTATAGATCATTTTATTCTTACTTCTTATTTGTAATATAAGAAACTTACTTCTTATTTGTATGTGTTTTTTATTATTGTACATGTATTTTACATTTTACTATTTTGTTTCTGATAGTGGTCCTTGAAACCATATTTTTCATGGTGGGGGTCTTTTTTCCTTTAAGGGGTATCTTGGCATGTAGTCAGTGGAGCAATTAACATGTAAAGTTGGTCCATACAACCCCCCATTTTTTTTTACAAATGTGGCCGTGTCTAGTTTGTCAACTTCAACCCATGAACTCCAGGGGCCAAGAAAAAAAAGGCAAAACACACCATGAATGCCAATATAGTGTAGTTATTACACCAGAGGAACAATGAAAGTAGTGAAAAACAAAGCTGGGTTGCTGAATGGCAAAAGAAGGGCTGGTTCACATTGGGATAAAAACGTAACGTTAAAGAGAATCTGTACTCTAAAATTCTTACAATAAAAAGCACACCATTCTCTTCATTATGTTCTCCTGGGCCCCTCTGTGCTGTTTCTGCTACTCCCTGCTGCAATCCTGGCTTGTAATTGCCAGTTTTAGGCAGTGTTTACAAACAAAAGACATGGCTTCTAACCAGAGTATGATAGGTTGAGAACAGCTCACTGTGTGACTCATGCAGAGCTTGGAGAGGGTGTGTAAAGCGCCTGCCAATGACAAGCAGTGCTGCACATTCCACACATTCCAGCCTGAGCCCAACAGAGCCTACAGAGGAAAGAAGATAAGATTTATTACAGAGACAGTGCAACTAGAAAAGGCTGCAGTATGCCAGAGCACATTTGAACAGGCATAGGAACTTATAGGATAGAAGAAATAAGGCTCAAAATGTTGTTACAGAGTCTCTTTAAGCGGAGCGTAGGAGCGTATCTGTAAATGGATGCAATGAAATTCAAATAAGAAAGTTCACATTGGTATTTTAGAACGGATCAGCTTCCTACATTCCTCTAAACTGATCAGATGTTCCCAACCTTCACCATTTTTACTGACATGGACCTGAATGATTGACGTATACAATGTATCTTAATGGAAACCGGACAATACTGATCAGACTGGCTTGAAAACGTACCGGTATCATACAAAAAGATCACTTCTTGCTTTGATTTCCTTCACTTATTATAGCGGAATATTATAGCAGAATGGAACATATGTAAAATGGTTGTAAAATGTAGGTAAAACGTGTGTCAATGGATCAGACGGAATGGAAAACAGATCAGTTTCTGACGGATACATTTTGGATCAGGTACAGTGTGAACCCGGCCAGGTGAAGAATACCATCTCTACGTGGATCTGTCAAAGATTCTTCTTCAGATGGTCGCTCTCCACCAAAAAATACCTCTAACGATTACTCACAGGTAGATCCCCAACTAGAGGGAGAAACAGAAATTATGGGTGGAGGCTTCCCAGGGAAATACAAGGTGTAATAACTGTTTAGGATAGATAAATAATAATCATACATCAAACGAGGACTGGGCTTTCAATATAATATTTATTTGACACTAAACACAAGGACGACTTCACAGGACCTACCCTCTTCCTTGGGTCAATTTAAAAAGTGTCTAAAAACATACAGTAAACAAACAAAGCATTTTATATCATTTGTTTTAGACATATTTTTTTTAAATTGACCTGAGGAAGCATGTAAGACCGTGAAACACATAATCGTTTTTATAGTTCAGTACAAATTGTCTCAGATAAGACTATTAATTATCTGTTTTGAACGGTTTTTAAACCTTTTATATCCCTGGGACGTCTCCTCAGATTCTTACTTTTTTGTTCACAAAGGTGTTTAGTGGCAGAGGAGTAGCTAGACTTAACCTCCTTGCCGGTCTTAAAAATCCGGCAAGGAGGCAGCGCCGCACTTTTTTTTTATTTATTTTTTTTTTAAATCATGTAGCGAGCCCAGGGCTCGCTACATGATAGCCGCTAAGTGGCGGCATCCCCCCACCCACTCCGATCGCCTTCGGCGATCAGAGTATGCAGGGAATCCCGTTGAGAACGGGATTTCCTGCAGGGCTTCCCCGGTCGCCATGGCGACCGGGCGGGATGACGTCACCGACGTCATAGACGTCGTGACGTCAGAGGGAACTCCGATCCGCCCCTTAGCGCTGCCTGGCACTGATTGGCCAGGCTGCGCAGGGGTCTGGGGCGGGGGGGGGGCGGCTCGGCGCGGCGGGTAGCGGCGAATCGGCGGCGAGCGGCGGCGATCGCGACCTACACGCAGCTAGCAAAGTGCTAGCTGCGTGTAGGGAAAAAAAAATTATGCGAATCGGCCCAGCGGGGCCTGAGATATCCTCCTGCGCAGGTTACCCCGAGCTGAGCTCGGGATAACCGGCTAGGAGGTTAATAGGGCCCCCCTGCAAAAATGATAGCATGGGCCCCCTTGGTCCCCGAACCCCATGAGGGCCACGTGATCAGGAGTTAGCGAATGGCAGCAGAGTGTTCTGCTATGAAGCAGCGTCTAGAAGCAGGAAAAAATGACAGACACTCCTGCTACTCGCTACTCTGAATGGTGGGAGGTGATAGCAGAGACGGATTTTGTGAGTGAACAAGCAGGTTTTTTTTGCTAATTGGCTGCACTTGCGATTGGGGAGAAGGTGGTGGAGGGGCCCCCAAAGCCTCTGGGCTCCCCTGCGATGGCAGGGGTCACAGGGGTGATTGCTACGCCCATGGTCAGTGGCAGCCATCCCTGTCAGTCTGTATTGTGTTTCTGTGGGAACAATGATGAGTGAAAAGCTTACCAAAAGGAAGCAGGAAAAAAGGGCACTGGCAGCTAGTGGACGAAAAGGGCACTGCCTTAGACTCTAATGCAATTATTGTTAATATGGTGAAAAAAGCTGAAAAAAGGGCACCCGATAAATATTGCTAACAGCATTAGAACATTAAAGTTTTTGAAGTATGTTATCATTTTATAAGCTTGTAATGATATAGTTTTTGTCATATTATTTTGTTTGTATGTACAGATTTTACGCTAGATATATCAAAGATATTATCGTTTCTATGTGTAAAAGGGTGTTTCTGCAGGGGATGTGGTTAGGTTTAGTCACCACCAGTGGGGCTGGTTAGAGTTAGGCACCACCGGGGTGGGGGTGGTTAGGGTTAGGCACCACCAGGTGAGTGGTTAATTTTAGGCACCACCAGGGGAGGATCCTGTGTGAGAGTAGGATTGGGTTAAAGGATACGTCCAGGCTACTAAAAAAAAACATCCACTTGCCTGGGGCTTCCTCCAGCCCCTGGCAGCTGTCCTGTGCCCTCACCGCAGCTCCGGTGGCTCCCGGTTTACCCCACTGCAGAAGTCGACCTCGCAGGGTCGGGTTCTGGGTTGGCTTCTTCTGCACTCCACCACGTGGGTCAAGTGGTCTTGCCAATGTCATCAGGAGGGTACTGCGCAGGCGCAGTAGTTCTGTGCCTGTGCAGTACCGTAGAAATTCGGCAATCCTCGGCAGGCACAGATAAGATGTAAACACAGGATGTTAACCCTTTGTCTGCTTCCATGAAAGCAGGAAGTAGGCACACAGCAGATATATTGCAGGAGATCCGGAATCTTTAACCCTTGGCAGACAATTTATTTAGAGGCTTGCAAGTTTTCCATGCTAATTTATTTTAGCATATTTTTTTATTTCTTAGATATCTACTTGCTTCTAATTAGCACTGCTGTAATGTGTATTTATGGCCACTTTTCACAAGGGGGCAGTGTGAGACAATAATAGAGGACTTCTGCATTCAGTTTTTATAATTTAAGCTAGCCGAGAGAGATGAAAGCATTCCAAGAAATTACAGCACAGCACGTTTTGCTGACTGAGGTAAAAGCAGTGCACTTAGAAAAATTCTCCCTTTTATTTTATTTTTACTTATGTCAATAATCATAAAAGAATATGTCCTGCCACAACAATAATAAAATATGCCGCTATATAGCTCTCACACACCTTCATTCATACTTAAGCAGTGTGCTGATGAATATTATAAGAAATACAAAAGTTGCAAAAAAAGAAAAAAAATTTGCATATAAATACTAAACGTGGCTATAAAAAATGGCCACTAAACGTCCATTCCCAGAGTTGTCCTTAGATATACTGTTAGAGGGTGGCTATGGCGAAGACAATGTGTACACTGAGATAGATACAGTAACCGTTTGCTCACTCCCAGTCCTTCAAACCACGCTCCAATCCTCCGTTATGGCAGCACCACATGTAGTACTCACGGACTCAGCTGTTAGGATATACACGGTCTGGCCGCTCCGATGTTGCTCTTCAGCCGCCTCACACCGCTGAAGTGCGACACTACGCGACAACCTGTGGCGTTCACTTCGCTACAATCCTCCCCGCTGCACTCACCACTAGTGCTTCCGGTTCAGGGGTCACGCTGTCCAGTGACTTCCTTGCGTGCCACGGCTCGCTTCCTTGCGTTCCAGTTGCATTTCGGCTGTCCCCAGCTGTAGATGTGCATGTGGGTGCACACTATTCCATACAGTCAGGGTCAAACTTCCAATTGGATCTTATGGGGCGCCCCAGTCAATCCCATTAACATGTTTCAACACTCACGGGTGTCTTCCTCAGAATAAATTGGAGTTATGATCAGCCTCAGCAGCCATCTTTAAATAGTGCAAGGTTACCTCCCCCTCCTTGCCTCCTTAAAGTCACAGGATTCTAATTTATCTCTCCCGTCCAGTACACTTTCCATTTTAACTCCTAGTTTTACATTCACCCATTTTCATATTTTCACGTTGTATCAAGTCTTCCTTCTCCATTATGATTATCTTTAGTAAAAATACATACATTAAAATGCACAATGTATAAAAATTCTAAAATCATAAAAAAACAAAAGTAGAAAGAATATTTTTAAAAGATATTACAAAGATACTCATAAAAATATATAAAAATAAAAATAATAATATCATCAGCCACTGCCATATTCATCAGCACCTACTGTCAATCTCATCCATACATATCTTCATAATTCATATTTCATATCTCCTCCATCTTTATTCATTTTAAGAAACCAAACAATTCCATTTCTTCATTTAGGCCCCTTGGGGCCAGGGTGTCCAGATTAAATATCCATTTACTTTCAGCTCTTGACATTTTAGCGATGTAATCTCCACCCCTCGGGTCCCTCGGGATTATTTCCAACCCAAGAAAAACAATATCCTTCACTTGACAATTATGCCATCCCTTAAAATGCTTAGACAAAGGATGCTCGATCCAACCTTTCCTAATGTTATTAAAATGTTCCCCCAATCTTTTATTCAATTCCCTCTTGGTTCTCCCAATGTACTTTTTTCCACAGGGACATATCAAGCAATATATTACTCCCTTCGTGTCACAGGTAATCAACCGATTTATCTTGTAATTATCATACGGTCCTTCCACCATCTGTATCTTACTGTGGCCTTTTGTACTCCTACAGTTAATACATCTTCCACACCTGACAAACCCCGCCCCCATATGTGTTTCCATGGGTGGGCCTCCAGCCGCCATTGCCACCCTTAGGCCTATGTTCCCAGGTTTTCTATATATAAATGAGGGATAAGTAGGTAGGATTTCGTTCAAAAGTTTATCCTCCCTTAAGATTCCCCAATGTTTATGTATAATTCTCCTGACTACATTAGTTTGTGAACAGAATTTCATACTTAACTTTAGTGTATGATCCGCCTGCTCCCTGCGCTGATTTTTTACCAATAGATCCTCCCGCTGTATCAGATCCACCTCCTGTTTTGCCTTTCCAATAATCCCATTATCATACCCCTTTTCCCTAAACTTTTCCATCAATACCTCAGCTTCCTTTAAATACTCCTGATTTTCTGTACAATTCCTTTTTAATCGAATTAGTTGACCTTTCGGGACATTGTTCAGCCAAGTTGTCAAATGGCAGCTGGTGGCCAGAATGAAGCCATTAACATCCGTGGGTTTAGTATATGTATGTGTCTTAATCACATTATCCTCAACATATATAGTCAGATCTAAAAAATGTACCTGTTTATGGCCAATTTCTGTAGTGAATTTTAAATTATAATCATTCCTACCAATTTTCTCCAGGAATTCTCCCAATGCATCCTCTGTGCCCCTCCAGACGAACAGGACGTCGTCTATAAATCTTTTCCAGAGGACCAGGTCCGCGCCAGGCCCCCCATGCCCGTATACATGGGATTCCTCCCAATGAGCCATGTAGAGGTTAGCATACCCCGGCGCGAACCTGGTCCCCATCGCCGTCCCGCTCGTCTGGAGAAAGCACCTCCCCCCATACTGAAAATAATTATGTGTAAGGATAAAATTTATAGCATCCAGAATGAATCTACTTTGTTCTTCCTTTAAATCGTCATCCCGTACCAAATACGATTTAACCGCTTCCAACCCCTTCTGGTGTTCAATTATGGTGTAAAGAGAGGTCACATCCATCGTGCCCAAAATCCACCCGTCCTCCCAGGTTACCTCCTTTAATATGTTAATGACATGCCTGGAGTCCTCCAGGAAGGCCGGTGTTTGCCTCACGTACCTTTGTAAAAATGTATCGACATACCTAGATAAATTAGATGTAATAGATCCGATACCCGAGACAATGGGCCTCTCTGGAGGACTCCTCAGATCCTTGTGGATCTTGGGCAGATGGTAAAACAAGGGCACGCGTGGATGCTGTATATACACAAAGTCGTATTCCTTAGTTGACAAGATACCATCTTCTTTAGCCCCTTTAAGCAATTTCTCCAGTTCTTTGATAAATTGGCCGCTTGGATCCCTTTTTAGAGGTTTATACGTACCCGTATCTCCAAGCAGTCTATACGCCTCATGTTCATAATCCTCTATACTCTGGATCACGATACCTCCCCCCTTATCTGCCGGACGGATTATGACCGATTGATTCCTCTGAAGATCCCTCAGAGCTTGTGACTCAGCTTTCGTGAGGTTTCCCCATGAGGCTGGTTGGGGTTTTATTTTCCTCAAGTCCTTCTCCACACACCGTTCAAATAACAACATTTCTTTACTCATCTTTCCAGTTGGATTAAAATGAGAGGGATTCTTTAATGAGGTGTGCATAAAGTATTGATCGGTTGTTTTTGGGACAACCAGATTCTTCTGAAAATATTTTTTTAGACACAATTTTCTAGTATATTTTTTAATGTCCATATATGTCTCAAATTTATTTAATTTGGAGGTTGGGGCAAATTTTAATCCCTTTTCTAGCAACTGTTTATCAGATTCCTTTAATTCAACGTTGCTCAGATTATAGATGCCACATTCCACATCAGTTTTCAAATTCTTTACTTCCTTCTTAGATTTTCTCCTCCCCCCCCCTACTGCCCCTCTTCCTCTTCCCCTTCCCTTTCCCCATCCTCCCCCCTCCTCCCCTCCCTCCCCCTTGGCTAAAAAATACTTATTAATGGTATTGATCTCCCCATTCCTAGAGCTCCTGGGGCCTCCACCCACCTCACTCCGTCTAGTTCTTCCCAGATACTTATTTGGAGTGACTTCCTTAGGTGGATCCCTTTTGGGTCTAATCTTAGGTACTTGCTTATATGGTCGTTCCTGTTTATGATCAGTGGTGTGAGATCGGGTTTTATTAGCAATGGTACTTCGGGGGGTATCTTTATTATATTTGTTATAGGAGGATATACCTTCCTCCCTTTCCCCATGGGTCCCACTACTTAAAGCAGAATACCTATTCTGAAGTGGCACAGCACCCTGGAGGACATCTGTTGTCCTTCGTGTTGATGGAGTGGTGTTCCGACTGTCACACCCACTTCTCTCCCTAGGGGACGGGTTGTGTTTGCTATTATTGAGTTTTATCCCCCTAGCTTTTTTTGATACAGATATTGTTTTTTGTTGTTGTTGTTGTTTCCGTTTTTGTTTAATTTTTCCTGACCCAGAGTTCGCCAAGGGTCTAGCCCCCGACACATCCATTGCACCTGGTATCCATGTATCTTCTATAACTGGCCCACATTCATCCAGCAGGGGGGCATCATTTAGGGGGCCTCCAATTGCTCTCCCTACTTCCTCCCAATCCACCTCACTCTCTGATGTGACCTCCTCTCTAGTCCCCTCCACCTCCCAGGGGTCACATGAAGCTCCAGTGGCATCTAATGTAACCATAGAGTTCTCATATGTACTCCACTGGCAGCATTCTTCAGTGGTCTCTGGAATCTTAGATACCTGAACAGGAACTGAATCCCTCATAAATTTCCTCTTTTTCTTTTCTATAATTTCTTCCTCGAGATGTTCCAATCTATTTTTAATGCTACTTTCCATATTCTGATATTCTGGAACCTTGTTAAACGGTTCCATTTCCTTTCTCAATTTACCTATTTCTTTATTTAAATTGAAACATTGACTCCTTCTTGTATCTCTAATAAAAGTCATTACTTGTAATGAGAACCCATGGAACATACGATCCCACTCCTCCTGCACCACTGGGTTAGTTAAATCTGCTGCCAGTTGTTTATAGATAGTGAGACCCACTGGGGATATTTCCCATAGGAGATACTGGTCCAATGTGGCAACCTCCCATTGATTTTTGGTTTCTTTAATAAGTAGTTTTTCCAGGTTTTTTAAATTATACACCACATCCTCCCAGTAGACCCCAGCTCGTTCATCATATTCCTGGTAATTAAAAAAGGTATTGATTCTACTTGCTGGTTTATTCCTGAAATCCCAAATATTACCCACAGCTGCCATCCTATTTGGGGTATTCAAAACACAAATGAAAAAAAGATTAGGGGCGCTTTGCGGATTGAATAAAGGACACACACCCAAAGGGTGTATATATAGGTAAAGAGGAATACACACCCTATACACAACACACTTTGTCTTGCTGCTACCTCACTGCATAGGAGTACCCCTATCTCCAATATAAAATAACTAGGTTGTATAAAAAATTATGAGGAGCGCCAGAAATTGCGTTAGAAAAATTCTCCCTTTTATTTTATTTTTACTTATGTCAATAATCATAAAAGAATATGTCCTGCCACAACAATAATAAAATATGCCGCTATATAGCACTCACACACCTTCATTCATACTTAAGCAGTGTGCTGATGAATATTATAAGAAATACAAAAGTTGCAAAAAAAGAAAAAAAATTTGCATATAAATACTAAACGTGGCTATAAAAAATGGCCACTAAACGTCCATTCCCAGAGTTGTCCTTAGATATACTGTTAGAGGGTGGCTATGGCGAAGACAATGTGTACACTGAGATACAGTAACCGTTTGCTCACTCCCAGTCCTTCAAACCACGCTCCAATCCTCCGTTATGGCAGCACCACATGTAGTACTCACGGACTCAGCTGTTAGGATATACACGGTCTGGCCGCTCCGATGTCGCTCTCAGCAGCCATCATAATGGAGAAGGAAGACTTGATACAACGTGAAAATATGAAAATGGGTGAATGTAAAACTAGGAGTTAAAATGGAAAGTGTACTGGACGGGAGAGATAAATTAGAATCCTGTGACTTTAAGGAGGCAAGGAGGGGGAGGTAACCTTGCACTATTTAAAGATGGCTGCTGAGGCTGATCATAACTCCAATTTATTCTGAGGAAGACACCCGTGAGTGTTGAAACATGTTAATGGGATTGACTGGGGCGCCCCATAAGATCCAATTGGAAGTTTGACCCTGACTGTATGGAATAGTGTGCACCTACATGCACATCTACAGCTGGGGACAGCCGAAGTGCAACTGGAACGCAAGGAAGCGAGCCGTGGCACGCAAGGAAGTCACTGGACAGCGTGACCCCTGAACCGGAAGCACTAGTGGTGAGTGCAGCGGGGAGGATTGTAGCGAAGTGAACGCCACAGGTTGTCGCGTAGTGTCGCACTTCAGCGGTGTGAGGCGGCTGAAGAGCGACATCGGAGCGGCCAGACCGTGTATATCCTAACAGCTGAGTCCGTGAGTACTACATGTGGTGCTGCCATAACGGAGGATTGGAGCGTGGTTTGAAGGACTGGGAGTGAGCAAACGGTTACTGTATCTATCTCAGTGTACACATTGTCTTCGCCATAGCCACCCTCTAACAGTATATCTAAGGACAACTCTGGGAATGGACGTTTAGTGGCCATTTTTTATAGCCACGTTTAGTATTTATATGCAAATTTTTTTTCTTTTTTTGCAACTTTTGTATTTCTTATTATATTCATCAGCACACTGCTTAAGTATGAATGAAGGTGTGTGAGTGCTATATAGCGGCATATTTTATTATTGTTGTGGCAGGACATATTCTTTTATGATTATTGACATAAGTAAAAATAAAATAAAAGGGAGAATTTTTCTAACGCAATTTCTGGCGCTCCTCATAATTTTTTATACAACCTAGTTATTTTATATTGGAGATAGGGGTACTCCTATGCAGTGAGGTAGCAGCAAGACAAAGTGTGTTGTGTATAGGGTGTGTATTCCTCTTTACCTATATATACACCCTTTGGGTGTGTGTCCTTTATTCAATCCGCAAAGCGCCCCTAATCTTTTTTTCAAAAGCAGTGCACTTATCTCAAACAATGTAACTCTATTGAAGGTGCTAATGGGTTAAAGGTTATTGTGCTGTTGCTTATTTTTTAGAACAAAGTGGAAGCTCAGAGTTCAGGCTAGCTTTAAAAAAATAATCAATACATGCCAGAAGCTTGCATGTAGCTACTAAAAATCCAGATATAAAAGAAGCAAACTTTTGACTCATCTTGCAAGATTCTAAACAAATATGGATGGAATACCTGGCTTAGATGGATTGGCCGTTCATTGCGTTCAACGTTACATTTTAGTTATTGTGATAGCTCGAACAGTTCGCCATCGGACAGTTCCTGCCACACCTGGGCTTTTTGTCGTTTGCATTTAATGCTAGCTTTTTTTGTCAAAAGTTTGCGTTCGCATTTTTGCATTAAAGTCAATGGCCACCAACTTTAGTGGTTAATAGCAGAGCGCCCATACGTGTTACAAACACCAAATAGAGGTGGGGAGGAGGGCGGGGGCCCTGCAGGGACGGAGCTCTAGCTATACTAAGTATAGCAGAGCTCAAAGCATCTTTAAATTTCCCTTCAGGGCTCCTCATTGGTCTATTAACAGACCAATGAGAAGATTCCCATTGGTCTGTTAATAGACCAATGAGGAGCCCTGAATGGAAATTTAAAGACGCTTATGCTAAGTACTGCTAAAGCTGAGGTGGAGGCAGGTGGCGTGTGTGGCGGCCCATGTGCGGAGATCAAGTTATTCATGGTTAATTTAGAATATTAAAATACTTTTTTGTTGTTGTTGTTGTGTATTTATTCCATTTAACCCTTTGTGGAAATGGGTAAGGGGTACTATGTACCCCTATACTCAATTCTCCTGGGGAGGGGGCTGGCATCTAAGGTCCACTTCTTAAAGGGGACTCCCAGATGCCACCATGAATGCCCCAGGGCGTCGTTGGCCTCCATCTCCTCCTGCGGCACCAGAGGTGGGGAAGACCCCCTTGTCCATGGATTGGACAAGGGCTCTAGGGGGGAGGGGGAGGCTTGGCTGCCCCTCTCTTCCAGAGCCCCCCCCCCCCCATACCATGGACCACGCGGGCTGGTATAGCTCATGGTGCGATGCCCCACATGGCCGGGGCTCCTCAATCTGGCTATCCCAGCCTGCATGGGGGACAATGGGTTAAAGAGGCTTGGGAGGGGGACCCCACCTCATTTTTTTTACTTCCCACACTCTGAACATATAAAAAAAATAAGTACATTTATATACATGATAATACATTATTTTTTATTTTACCGCATTTAAGTGTAGACTTTTTCCCTCTAACTTTAACATCAGTTTTCTCAAAAACTAAAATGTTCCCTCTTGTTTCCACTGTCCTCTTTAACATACCCTGCAAATTTGGTGTTTCTAGCACGTACGAGGGCTCTACTATTATTATTATTATTTTTAGTATTTATATAGCGCCGACATCTACCGCAGCGATGTACAGAGTATATATAGTCTTGTCACTAACTGTCCCTCGAAGGAGCTCACAATCTAGTCCCTACCATAGTCAAATGTATACTGTATATTGTGTAGTGTATGTATTGTAGTCTAGGGCCAATTTCAGGGGGCAGCCAATTAACTTATCTGTATATTTTTGGGATGTGGGAGGAAACCGGAGTGCCTGGAGGAAACCCACACAGACACGGGAGAACATACAAATTCCATGCTATTAACCTTTAAAGTCGGGGTCCGTTAAACTTTAAAAATAACCATTAAAAAAGTGTTTGCGCAAAATACGTATTTTTTGGCCCGGGTTTTGGTACACTTTTTACACCTTTTTTTAAAGAAATAGCGGCTGCAGAGATGCCCTGCAGATTTTGAAGTTCGCCTGCCCATTAAATGCTATGGAGCTTGCTGCAAACTGCCGGTTCATGGACATTTGCAAAAAATTCCTGAATGCGTGCACGAAAGCAAAATTTTATGTTTGCCCCATCACTATTTAGTTAGTTGACTTCTGGTGGGTTGAGTTTCTCACTGTCATCTTGTCTCAAAAGGCAGAGCATGCAAATTGTAGTGTAAGAAGTGTAAAGTAAATATATACCAGTGCTCTTTCTTACACGTCAGTAAATAATCATTTACATGTGTTTGCTAATTTAAATATGAAGGCGTTGCGGCAGAGGCGTTGCTAGGATCCTAAGAGATCCGGGGCACTTTTTGACACTTGGCACTCCAGCTGAAAAATGGGTGGTGCCATGCACAAGAATGTGGGCGGGGTCGTGGGTGAAGCCAAATGTACATGAACTTAACAGCTGTCTAAGTAGGCCCTCCCAGCAAAATGTTGGATGAAGCTCCCTCTCCATTAATACAATAAATAAATAAATGCAGCATATCACATAAATAACTGTGCCACTTACTGTAGACATAGCTAGGCAGAGTTACTTGGCTTCTGTGCGGGTTGGTCTGGCTTTGTGCTGGCCAGGCTGGCGTGCTGCCAGGTTGTTCTCCCATAGCATTCCCTGACCTCCTAGTGGACCCCCTCCCACGCTCCCATGGGCCTCCCACTGAGCACCACAACTCCCAGGAAGTACCCATAGAATAACCACAGCTCCCTGCATACCCCCATAAAGGCACAACAGCACCCAGCATGGCACTACATACCCAACATACCACTATAGAGTCACCACAGCACCCAGCATGCCCCCATAGAGGCACCACAGCACCCCGCATACCCCCATAGAGGCACCACAGCTCTGACACTGCCTGGAGGACATCTGGGGCACCCCAGAATAGATCTGGGGCATGTGCCACTGATCTTTGGGGCTAGCAACCTCCCTGGTTGCTGGCAAATCACTATACTTCAGTATTGTTATTGTGGTAGTCTTCTGGAACATTTTTTTTTATTTGAATTTACCCTTGTAATCCAAAAGTCTGTTACCTCCTATCTTGCCTGTCTGTTTCCAGCCCTCCTGGATGCCTGTCTTTGTCCTGTATCCAGCCCAGCTCTATTGCTGTGTGGTAAGACTGCCTTGTTATTTAGTTCTGTTAGCTTACTGGCACTGTTTCTTGCCTCAGTTAATATTTTGTCCTCATCAGTTAATCACAGCTTTCTTATACAAGTCTGTTACTGTTACTTACCTTATATGTTGTGATCGTGTTTATCCTATTTCCTGTCTGCTGAGTGCTGGGCTTGTTTGTGTTCTCTTTAACTACTGTAGTTTATAACTTACAAATACCCCTAGTAATGTGTCCATTTGGTCCCTGTCATTTTTCTGTTGTCTTACTGTATTGATTACTCCTGAAGATCTAGTTCCTTGGCTTCTTTGCTCTTACAGTTAAAGGAGGATGACTTTTACTCTGTAAGTTCAGGAGACACTCAAATAAAAGTATACCACATGAAGGTCACCAAAGAGGTTGCAGTTATAGGCACAAATTCCTTCATTGATCTATGGCTGAATGCTAGGCAGGCACCAAGTCCTTCTTGCCAATGTTCTGTGTTTGTGTATTGTCTAGTATGCTTTGACCTACTTTTCTGAATCTTGGTTTGCGTAACTATTCTCTGGCTCCTAATATTGTGGGTTCTAGTTCTGATGTGACTCTTAGCCTTTGTGTCTGTTCGTTGTCTGACTCTTGGCTTGTGACTAACATCTTGCTGATTCTCTATACCTTGTCCCTGGCTAGGACCTTGCAGCCCTACCAGTCCCAACCAGTAGTAACGCATTGAACCTGATAATATGCATTCATTTAACTTGAATCTGTAAATAGTAAGTATATTAGAATTAATTTGACGAGTCATCAGGGCCACCATCAGAAACCTGAGCATACATACTGGTCCCCCCAACTCCCCTCTGCCCCCAAACCCCAATCTGTTGAAGAAAAAGCCCTGTGACAATAAGAAGGGGACGAGAAAAAGAAACACGATTAAACATAGGGCAGTTTCTAGGCTAAATTGCACCCAGGGCGAAGGTGTAAAAATTGCTTCCTGCAGGAAGTAGTAAGAGTAAGTGGCTGCAGACAGAGGAGACCAGCGGCATGTGAACGCCTGGAAGGGGCTGAGTTGTTTCTATTTTAGGCTTTCCACTGCACTTACTCTGCAGTGGGGGGGGGGGGGAGCATGGAGGGTGGCCCCAGGGAGAGCATGTGAGGGAGAAGTCGGGCTCCCCTTCCCGCGGCTGAGTGCCAGTGTGGCGGCGGCTCCCCCTACATCATCTATAGTGGGGGCACTTATACTTGATTAACCTATACCAGGGGCATCTAGGCCTTTCTGGGGGCATGGCTACCTATACTATACCCAAACATAATTGGGTAGAGTCCCCCTCTACACCACCAAACATACGTAGGCAAAGTACACTATAAATCTCCAAACATAATACCCTTTTGTCTTCAGCTCAGTCTGTATATGATTACAGCGCCATGGAATATGTTGGCGCTTTATGAATCAATAATAATAATAATATAGTAGGGCATTAGACTATGACTATGGTAGGATTAGATTGTGAGCTCTTCTGAGGACAGTTGTTGGTAGTGGTCACAATAGATCGTAAAATAACTTAAAATGTAACCCAGATCAATAATACAAAATACTTCCATAATTTATTCTATACTGTTCTAAATCACAGTGTCGACACCAGTACATATAGTATAAGCTGTTATACTTTTCTATACTAATGGTAAATAGGCTACAAGCCTTTACTGGTCTCTGCTTGAGTGATCTGTCTCAAACTTTCTCCACTGCTTCTAAATCATTACAATGACTCTGTATACTCATAATTATCCCTGTTCAAGTGCTGATAATATTCAGACTTAAAGCGGACCCAAACCAAATATTTTTTTAATTCAAAATATTTAGTTGCACCACTCTGACACATACAAAGATAAATAAACACTCCTTCAAGCCTATGAGCATTTCAGTGCATGCTTTTCACCCTTCTCTTTTCATAACTACGGTTATACAGGTGGCAGCCATTAGCAATTCCTCCTTTGCCGGACACCACCTACTCCACCAGTCTGCCTAATTCTGTCCCAGCAATATGAAAGGAAGGGAGGGGTTCCTCCAATAAATGTAAAATATTTTATATTTGTCATCATGCAGCTGAAAAAAGGCTGCTATTTATTATCATAATTTAGAAAATAGATTTTATTTCTGAAATCTTGTATTTGTACACTACAACTTTAATGACACACTATTGTCAGACAAATATGGGCAAGCTTTTTTATCTTCAGGTGTCAGTGGTGGGTCTGGACTTTTTCCACTTGAGGTAATCTTTAACCACTTGCGGACCACAGGCTAAAACCCCCCTATAGACCAGGTCATTTTTAACAAAATAGTCCACTGTAGCTTTAAGGTCTCGCTGCAGGGCTGTACAACACTGCACACACGTGAACCCCCCCCCCCCCCTTTCTTCCCACCAACAGAGCTCTCTGTTGGTGGGCTTTGATTGCTCCCCCCATGTTTGTTTATTTTTTTGTCAATATTTTTGTTGTTATTTTTTAAATAAATATGCCTATTTTTGTTATAATTTTTTAATCCTCCCTCCCTCCCCCCTCCAGCCTATGACAGCAGTGGTCTGTCATAGGCTTCAGAAAATGAGAGCTGATTGCTCTGCTGTGTCCCAGGAGGACTCCCCAGTAAAGTGCTGCAGTAGATCGCAGCGCTGTACTGTAAATAGACAGCATTTACGCCATCTAACAGTGTCCTAGAGGTGATCGCCACTGGGAGACTGATGTCGGAGAGGACGGATGCCTAGGGATGACTGCACATACCTAGATGGTAAGAGTACAAACACAGATATTTTCACATTTTGATAACAAGCACTCCAATAAATGTAAAAAACCTCAGTTGTGTCATATGGGGCCTCCTGCCAGGTATTATATGTAGTAGAAAAGCCAGAAATTAGTATGTGTATAGATATCATTTTTTAAGGGCTAGCCTTTACAAAACGTATAAATCAGTAAAAACTGGAGACGGTGTAGCTTCGTAAGAGGTCTCACTATCAGTGACTCAAAGAGATGCATAAAAAAAGTGGTTTTAATCTCAAGTGAAAATAAACTTATGATATAATGAATTGTATGTGTAGTACAGCTAAGAAATAGAACATTAGCAGCAAATATATGAGTCTCATATTGTTTCCAGTGCAGGAAGAGTTGAGATGCTTCTATGCATAAGAACTTCTCTGAGCTCTCTAACTAATTTAGTGAGAGAGCAGTGCTGATTTCTGAAGCACTTATACATAAATAAGAGTGAAAGACAACTTCAGATTAAGATTTTACAGCAGGGAAGTTCAAAGGTTCATTAACTCTGTTCTGTCTCAAAGTTTAAAATGCAGAGTGTAGTGCGTACTACAAATATGACAGAATGACAAGATGTTATAAAAAAAAATCTATATAACTGAAAATAAAAATATGAGACTCTTTTCTTTACTACTAACATTCTATATTCTATTAATTATTTGCACTACTCATACAATTCATTATATCATGAGTTTTTTGGTGAAGTTTTTTTCGCTTTAGTGTCACTTTAACTGTATAAGATAGGGAAAGAACTGAAATGTCATCTTTGGACAGATTGTTTTGTTAAACTCCTCTGACTTTATCCCTTATCACACATATTTTGTATTTTAAAAAATCAGTACATACTAATTAAGCTAAGATAACATCTCAGTGTATTTTGTAAGTACCCACAAGGGCAGTAAGAAGTAATAATCGCATGGCTATGGGTCTACACTAATCATTCTTGGGATGAATTATTTAATTGACAGACTAGAAAGCCCACTTCAGCTGCTATTACTGTTGTCCCTCTCAGTTCTAGACTTTCTGCTGGCTGAAGCAAACATTTGAGGATGCACTGCCCCTGTAAATGCTGATTATATATACAGTATGTTCAATATATATATATATATATATATATATATATATATATATATATATATATATATATATATATATACACAGTATACAGATATATACACACACACACAGACCCCACATACCCCATCATATATACCACATATAATATATGTATATCCCCCACATGAATCCCATCATCAGTGAGAGATCTCCACGGCTTGTCAGAGGGTAAGCTTCGGCACACAACCACTAATCAGACGGGGTGCTGGTACCAGACCAGCCAATCACAGCTGCCCACTGCTCCTTTTGCTAACTGGTGCCAATGGTCTTGTGAGTGGGACCACAGCACCGTCATTGGGCCTATCAGATCTCACTACTACTGATCAAGTGCAGTGATTGGCCCAATGAGGGTGCCATGGTGCCACCCTCGATACCACCGCCACCAGTTAGTGAAAGGAGCAGTGGGCGTCTGTGATTGGCCAGTGAAGGGGTTGTACCGTAGCGTGCCTTGATAAGAGGCCTGTATAGACACCTCACCTGCTTATGATGTCATAGGGAAAGGCTGCAGATGCCAACGGTTGAATGAGGACAGGGATGCATGAATGAGGAGGGTAGTGTGTCTGCCAGGAAGGGGGGTGGCAGAGCGCGAGAGGAAGCAGGAGCCCGTTGGCCCAAACTGTTTGTCCAAGTGCTGCCCCCTAAATTTTGCTGCCAGAATCTTGTGATTCAGGAGGCTTCATGGTAGGTCCGCCCCTGAGCACTTCAGCACTGTGAATGGCATAAGCATGCACATCTGTGGGTAGGCAGCAGACAGACGTTTGAAAAGTGCAAAATTTGGAACAATCTAATAGAGTAATAGGTAGATAGATAGATAGATAGATAGATAGATAGATAGATAGATAGATAGATAGATTGATAGATAGATAGACAGACAGATAGACAGACAGATAGACAGACAGAGAGAGATAGATAGACAGAGAGACAGACAGACAGAGAGAGAGAGAGAGACAGCAAATACACACCGTTGAGGACCACCCGCTTCCAGAGACTCTCCGCCCACATCCCATCCCTACTAGGGGAAGAGGAAAAAACTGTGCAAATAGCAACCCGATTTATCACTGCCTGCCACCAACTGAGAAGAACATGATACCACATGGACTGTATAACCCCATACTCCCCTCCCCTATGGACTGTATACCTATACCCCCTCCCCTATGGACTATATATCTCATTCCCCCCATACCATCCATTCCATCCTCCACACTCCTATGGACTGTATACCTATATCCTCCCCTTATTCCCACAACCCCCCCCCCCCCCATGTTAATGTTTTGTTTTGCCTTGGCAATGCTAAATGTATTTGGTCCTGCCAATAGAGCTTTTCTGGATTTGGATTTGGAAAGAGAGAGGGAGAGAGAGAGAGAGAGAGAGAGAGAGAGAGGGAGAGGGATAAATAGATAGATAGATAGATAGATAGATAGATAGATAGATAGATAGATAGATAGATAGATAGATAGATAGATAGAGAGATAGATAGGTGTGCCTGCATATTTGACTAGCCCATCTTGCTGATTTGCTATATACATTAAACACATGCCTCCCTATTTTCAATATGTATGTCTGCTCTGCTGGTATAACTACATTTTATTCATAAAGAGAAAGCTTCATTGTTTTGTGTTTATAGGTGTAAGATGCAAGGTCAATGATTCATCCTGCACTGTGGATTCCCCATATCTACTGAAATTGCCCGGTAAGTCAACCTGTCTTCCTTTGATAACTAGCAATAAGATAACAGAGGCGCCAAAAGGATAAAAGGAACTAAATGAGCTTAAAAACCAATTTGGTAATAGAGGAGGCAGTGGTGGACTTACCCCCTCCAAGCAGACCACATGACTGTAGATTTTCAGTCAAAAAACGTATATTGGGTACTCCAAAATAAAGTGCAACGCGTTTCGCAGGTTAAACCTGCTTCCTCAGGCAATACAGATAGGAGTAAAAAAGCATCTGCTAGTAACATCAAAGCTGAGCGCCTCTTCTTCACTTTTCTTCTTTTCTTTTTCTTCCCCTTTGATAACTGTTAGCAGAAGGACCACACTTTTATGACAGTAAGGCAACATTTTCAAAGTCAGGTGCAGACAGAGGATAGAACAGATTTACCAGGAACAGTGCAAGCAAAATTGAGGACAAACTGGTGAAAAATAGGTGCAGAGGAGAAGGAGCAGTTAATCAGTGCAACCAACAAGAATCCTTGATTTGGGCATTTGCTACACAGTTCTGCTCTAAGTTTCATTGTCTTTGATAAATTTGACCCAGTGTGTACTATTAGTAATAAAGGAAGTTTTATTCTTCACTCTCTGCCGCATCTTCCCACCCCCACCCCCCAATGTTTAGCAATGAGTTTTGGATCTGTGTCTATGAAGACAAGCAAGTGCCTAAAAAGGTGTTTTAATGCCTCTATTCTGCAGCAGTGTTATTATCAGTTAAATCAGTCAAGTGGACTCTCATATCGATGCAATTGAAAGACCCTGAATTATTTTTCTTCCATTTACTGTCTTCAAGTAATTAATGTTTAGTAGAGGGGAAAGTATCACTTAGCTAAAGAGTTGTTAACCACCCCTTTTTGAAATATTTGACTAGGAGTACTATACACATAAGCAGCTGTACAAAATATAATACTTGGCACTAGTATCCCATCCATATTTGTTGATAAACATTATCTCATTACCAGATCATTGCAAAGACCTGATGGAGGCACTGAGGCACTTTGGTGGATTTTAGGGTAACAGCTTGTGAGCAATCACTAGCTTAGTTTAATTACTACGTGATATACAACTATATGTACCCCTGACTGAATGTATACACAAGTATGCCATAATGAATTTCAGGAGCTGTAGTCTGTAGATGAGCATGCAACTCCCGCCGGGTAGATGTATGTACTATAGCTTCCAGCATGCATTGCAGCCGGGAGTGAGCTTTAGATGTGGGTCCTTTGAAGTGCAGCCAGCTGCAGACGAGATAGCAACCATCACAGGGATGGGTTGCTACACTAGTAGCCCCCATAGGTAACCAATCGCGCTCCCCTTAGCCCTACCCCTCTCATGGCATTCAGTGTTATGAACCTTCTTGATGGGAAGGCTCAATGTCATCTTTTCTGTGTCTAGTTCCCTTTAAAGGTACTCCGAGCAGTGCAGAAACTATGGAAAGATGCATACCATGTTGAAGCTCTCTTTCTCCTCTTTCCAACGATATATAAACTGCCGCCCTACGCCTTTTAGTTTTTGCAATTTTCGCGCTCAAAATCGCGGCCGCCGTGATTTCGTTCGCGAAAATATTGAAAACTAAAAGGCATAGGGCGGCGGTTTATGTGTTGCTGGAAAGAGGAGAAAGAGAGCTTCAAAATGATATGCATCTTTCCATAGTTGCTTGTATTACACAGGACGACTTTTCCCTAGCTCCATTCAGCTGCTGGGGAAAAGTCGTCCTGTGTAATACAAGCAACTATGGAAAGATGCATACCATTTTGAAGCTCTCTTTCTCCTCTTTCCAACTACACATAAACCGCTGTCCTTCCAAGGATATATAAACCGCCACCCTACGCCTTTTAGTTTTCGATATTTTTGCGACCAAAATCACGGCAGCCGCGAATTCGATCGCAAAAATAGCGAAAACTAAAAGGCGTAGGGTGGCGGTTTATATATTATTGGGAAGAGGAGAAAGAGAGCATTAAAATGGTATGCATCTTTCCATAGTTTCTGCACTGCTCGGAGTCCCTTTAACCCTTTTTTAAAGCTTTTTTTTTGGGTGAGTTTTACTTTAGTTGCCGTGACTTTTGATCGATGACTTTAGTTTTTTGTTTGTTTGTTTTGATACATTCCTAATGAACAGTTTTTTTAAAGTAATTTCTAGACATTTAGAGGTAGTAGTATAATCACAAGTTGATTTTGTGGTGTGACACCTTAGATACTTGACCTACTGTGCACACAGCATATTTTAGCCTCCATATTCAGAAAATAAAATTAATAGTTGTTTCTTTTTCAGTTCTGAAGCCCCAGCTGCGGTATTTCAAAAGACCCACCTACTGTACAACAACACGTTTACCCAGCTTCCAGAAGAAAACAGATGAAAATGCACCAGGGCAAGCAGTGCAGAAATACAGACCAATTGATCAGAGAGGCAGAATTAAAAAAATACAACATATATCCATGCACTGGAACAAAAACATCTAAAAGGACATGTTAAAAGAAATAAAATGAAAAACATTTTCCCATATCAAGTATGCTAGTCATTTTTTGATGTATCCCCATGGCTTTAGATATCTCCACTCCAAAGTACTTATATAACTCACTGGTCCCCAGTCATTGGGGATAGTCATTAGGATGCAAACAGATCCAAGTTGATGCATGCATGAAAATAGAGCAATTAAATTCCACCTTGTTTTCATCTACCTGGTCTATTCTCAAGCATAATTTTGCATGCAACATTGCATAACCCTGATCAACTCTTTATTTCACTTGACTTCCATCTCATTGACCATTCCCATCAGTCTTTGAAAATATCTTATTAAATTCAAGGCATTAAGATAATGAAACTTGCTAGCTGATTGTTATTGAAGGGGCACAGACAGATGTGGGATTTTTCTATGGATACTCTTCAATAATCAGAAGATTCATGCAATCATATTGTATTTTCTTTTGTTAGAGGAAAATGGCCAAAAGTAAAATGAAGGAAATAATGTACACCAGTTTTCACACTTTGTTTGTATTATACCCTAACCACAATGAGTATGCAGGTTAAATAATATCAGATAATAGAAGCCTAGGCAGGTATATGCAGCTAATATTTTAGATACATTTTAGTTACAATTTCAACATTAAGCAAAGTAAAAAAATAAAGTGCAATAAGAAACGCAATTGGGTACTGTGGCCGTAAGTGAAGGCTGTGTGTTTTGTTCCTTCTCCCAGTGAGTTAAAGAAAAGAAATCTCACCTATAATCATTACTTTGGTAGGTATTTTGATTACTGGCTTTGGTTTTCATTAACATACTTCTGTAGAAAACAAATGGCTGTATGGCTGTATTACTAACAGCAAATCAATAAATAATTAAATATTTCTCTTCAAAATGTGTGCTTCAGTATGTCCCCACAGATGCATACAGTAACGCATACAGTACATTGAATGTATGCTTCACTGCCACTGTAAACATGCAGGTTGTCCGGTAAATGCATAGCAAGCTGTGGGCTATTCCAACAGAACCTGCCCACCCGCACCACTGATGCACCAATGTGAACATACCATAGAGATATAATTGCATAGTGTTGCAATGCAATGCAGTGTGGAAGGAGCCTTAAAGGTGGCCACTAATAGTCCAATTTCTAGCGAAAAATCGTTCGAGCGATCAGAAATTCTGATTGGAAGAAAAATCGTTCATTACACCATCAACGAACCAATCTTTGCTTTCTATCTATCACATCCAATCAAGAAAATCAAATTTTGATTTGACAAAAATCCAGTTGGACGATTTTTTTTATAATCGTTCATAATCAATTGTGCATCAACTGAGATTATTTTCAACCAATCCGATGAGAATTTCTCATCGCTCGAACGATTTTTCGCTATAAATTGGACCATTAGTGGCCACCTTAAGGCAAGTAAAGATAACACAAATTGCCATCAGGACATGACATGATATCAATGTTTCTTGTGTCTCCTTTTATCAGATGTTTAAGCTGCAGGAAGTGGAATCCTAAAATAGAAATGTGAACCTTTTCACCTTGGGCAGGAAAACAATAAAAAAGAGTAGCTCGTTAAAGCATAGCCACTTCATAAAATACTTGCTGCTGCACTCTTCATTCAGACTCAATAGTTTGCATTGCATTGGTCAAGCTGGTTAGTTTAGGGTAGTTTTAATCAGATGGTCCCCTAAGCTTATTTCTGTCTCTTAAACATTTTTTTTTTTAATACAGCACACGTAAAGGAACAGTATCAGTGTTACTTTTTTCTGATCACCTTTAATAGGCAGAAGGGACTTAGTAATGACACATGGTGGTAGTAAAGTAAAAAAAAAATCCTTATGTAGTCAGGTGAGGGGCTGGGCTGTGCACAGCAACAAAAATGTGTAAGAAGCTCTCTCCCTCTTCACTGTCTTGCTTGGATAAACAACCCACGCTATGCTGACAGGATACTGCCTTGTGGGGAGGCAGAGCAATGAAATCTGCCCCGCCATAAGATACTTTTATGTCAGCATAGTGTTGATTTGTGTGATGATCTAAGCAAAACAGTGCAGACAGAGATAGTGAGTTTCTTCTTCTATGCACAGAGATAGTGAGTATTCTTGCTGCTATGCACAGCCCGTCAGCCCAGCCCGTTACCCTAGCACTCCTTATGTAAGGTCTGATATGGAGGTCTCTTTTTTTCTTTTACTACCACTATGTGTCATTACTAAGTCCCTTCAACCTATTAAAGGTGTTCAGGAAAAAGTAATACTTTTATACTATTCCTTTAAAGTGAACCTGTATATCTTTTTAGGATGAAAAAATGATCTATCTATTCTGCTCTGAGCCAGGATTCGTTTTTTTGTGTGTGATGTGCTTCCCTTATATATCCCCACTTCTTGTCTTGTCAGGTTCTCTTCTTAGATGATAGCAGGAGCTGCTTCCTGCATTGCCTCTTCCCTCCTGTATAAACAGTGTTATCATTGAGAGCTTGAAAGGCAGACATTATCTGTCTGGTGTTAGAAGAAGAGTATCTGATGCAGGTTATGCCATTTTTAGAATTTGTAGTGAACACACGATGACAGCCCCCAAGTTTAATACATTTTGCAGCTCTGGCCAGCTAGGATAGATGGTAATGTGTACTAGTAAAACAATGTTACATAGTTATGTAAAATATGGCCAAGGTTAAACCAAGTGAAGGGAGGTCTAGTTCAGGTTTGCTCACAGTCATTAATGAAAATGCTAATAATTAATACAGGGGCCAAAACATGTGTAAAATTACAGAATATGTTGTGCCAATCCATACAGTGCTAGCTTATGCATCATAATGTAGGCTCATATCTCAAAACATTTCAAAGATAAATCACTATGATATACGGTATGCTGAAATCACTAACACCCTTTGCTAACCTAATAACAAAAAGAAATGCCAGAAAAAGTTGCCACTAATTCTGATGTACTCTGAGTGAAGCAGAAAACTACATGAAGTATCTCAAGGAGGTCAGGAACATTACAGATGTTTGTTATCACTACACTTTGATATGTTGCTGGCCATAATGACAACCATTGGTTTTCTATATAAAGATATTGTTATTAACAAAATACTAATAATTTATATTATGCTGCTCTCATTCATGTGTACATCTAAATACATTACAAACCTGGAAACTTGTTGCAGTGAAAATGGCCTAAGAAACCAAAAGCAGATAGTGCCTGGATATAAATGGAAGCTTGAAGGCAACACTGGATTCTTTCAGGCAGGTCCAGTATAAGCAAAAGAAAGACACATTTAGGCAAACCATGACAAACTGTAGAGTTTTTGTCTCAGGCACCCATGGGTGACAAGAAATGACTTTTCTATGAAGACTGAAATCATACACCAACTAAACTTTTTTAATAAATTATGGTCTTGTTTTCTCTATGTTATGCCCTTATCTCCCTCTATATATAGCATAGGGCCATGGTGTTACAGGAGTGACCGTGTCACTAGCAACTAGTCTCAGCAACTCACCCTAATCATAACAACTAGTTGCTGTTACTACTAGTCACTAATACTAGCATCTAGTTGCTTACTTGCAGACAGGAAACTCCATTAAAATGTATTGGTCTAATTTCCAGCTAATAGCTGTTGTGTCTAGATGCTTTCAGTCTCACACTTATTTAGTTAGTTTCAGGTGTATGTGTCCAAGAGAATATCTACAAGCAGCATGCTAAACATGGAAGTTGGTGAAATGAGTCAGCTGTGTAAACATGTTATCTTCAAACAAGGAGCTCCTTTTTCAATTTTTGAAACATTTCGGCCATCGAGTACCCGCTAGAGCAGCCTTTCTCAACATTTTTACCCTGGAGGTACCCTGCAAATAACTTTTGGGTCTCAAGGAACCCTGCAAACAATTTTTTTAATCTGGAGGAACCCCTGCATTTATTTTTCCGGAGGCATGGTCTTTAGGTGAGGCTGTTAATTTCACTACCTCCTATTACACTCATTATTATTCTGACCCCCAATTTAGTGCTTCTTTTTAAAGTACCCCCTATTATAATGTGCTGTATTATACTTCCTCCACAATGGGGGAAAATACCAAGGAACCCCTGCAGAGTCCTCAAGGAACCCTGGGAGCCTGCACTAGAGGGAGCAGCGGTGTGGTAAGACAACATTACTGACAACTATCAGCAACTAGTCTCCAAGTACTTCTAGATACTGACAGATAAAAGTACCAAGTGTATTTATTATTGATTAAATATATATATTTATGTAGAACTATTATGTCTGTTGGTGCTGTACTGGTTTGCAATATTCAATTCAAAAGCCCATTAGTAAGAAACAGTCACTGGCTTTGCAATTACTTATGTTTATTTTGTGAATAGAACTATTTATTCTAAGCCCTGTTGCCTTATGATGTAATGCTCTTGTAACTAAGTGTAATTAGTACATAGCTATACTATTTCATGTAAATACTCAGTTCAATTAATAAAAATTATTTCATCGGTAACAACTTGCCTGTTTTTGGAGTTTTCTTAAAAGCAAAATAAAACAATACCTCTGTCTATCTAAGAAACATGTGTTTCATTATTTATATCAGCATTTTAAAGGCGTTGTTTGAAGTCAGTGTTGCTGCTCCTCATGGGGGATTCTCAGAGTTTTCTTTGTTTTCAAAAGCATTTCCTGAATGGCAGTTGTTAAGTTAACTGCCAAAATATTAAGATCCCTGTTAAGATTCCAGCCATCCTCCCTACTCTGTTGCACATTATTTTGGTAGTTAGACTTAGCAACTGCTATTCAGGAAATACTTTTGAAAATAAAGAATACTCAGAGAATCCCCCATGTGAAGATGGACTAGTACAAAATTTGTTGGATCTGCCTGATTTTAACTACTTACTTTTTTCTCTGTAGTCGATTCATCACTGGGCATTCTACGGGACAGAATATTTGGTGCCATATTTAAGCATGTATATATACTTGTTAATACAATGTTTACAGTGCTAAGTATACAGCTTTTATAAATCAAGACTTGCATCACAACATTCTACTGTTGTTATTATTATTATTATGTTATTATTTATTATAACACCAGAAAAATATTTTTAATAAACTGTTAGATTTTGAAAACATTTTACAAACTGATAGGTTAACAACTTAACTTCCTAAAAAGTAACATTACTGTATGCTTCAGTTTGTCTGCCCTTCTCATACCTAACCAGTCAAAAATTAACATTGCTTAAAGGGAAGGTTCAGGGACACCTTGCAAAAAATAAAAATCGATATCCACTTACCTGGGGCTTCCTCCAGCCCGTGGCAGGCAGGAGGTGCCCTCGCCGCCGCTCCAGAGGCTTCCGGTCGTCTTCGGTGGCCGACCCGACCTGGCCAGGCCGGCTGCCAGGTCGGGTTCTTCTGCGCTCCAAGGCCCGGCACTTCTGCGTCCCACGCCGGCGCGCTGACGTCATCGGACGTCCGCCAGGCTGTACTGCGCAGGCGCAGTAGTTCTGCGCCTGCGCAGTACAGCCCGGAGGACGACCGATGACGTCAGCGCGCCCGTGTGGGACGCAGAAGAGCCCGTCCTTGGAGCGCAGAAGAGCCCGACCTGGCAGCCGGCCTGGCCAGGTCGGGTCGGCCACCGAAGATGACCGGAAGCCTCTGAACCTTCCCTTTAACACTGTAGTCTACTTAATAATCCTTCGAGAACATCCTTCGATTGTGACCTGTGTACACAAGCCAAGCAGGAGGGATATTTCACTAATCATGTTACCATGGTTAGTGAAATATCCCTCCTGCTTGGACAGTAACTACAGTTCTGATCATGTACAGTTCAGAACATATTTGCTTATCTATGGTAATGTACTGACTATGTCTGTCAATGACCCTTATTCAATTTAAGTATTCTCCTTTTCACACCTTGTGAATAAAATGCATTTCATTCACCCGGAAGCAAGAAAATGCTCAGAATATTTTTGACAGTGCTTTTTTTAATTGCAGAGTGCTGAAAAGTTATTTTAAACAGAATATGAAAAATTAAGGAGAAAACTCAGGAGAAAAAGTGAACTGAATAAGGGCCAAGCCCATATGCAATTAACGTTTTCTCCTGAGTTATCTCCCACATGATATGCTTACACCTTGTCAATAAAATGCCCTTTAAACCACCAGCCAGCAAGAAAATACCGCATATAAGCCGACCCGCATATATGCCGACCCCCCAACTTTTACCTAAAAAAACAGGGAAAAATGATTGACCCCCATATAAGCCGGGGGTAGGAAATGCTGGATTGGTGCAGGCCGCGTGATCCCCCCAGTGTGTCCCAGTATAGCTAGTATAGTGCCCAGTATGGGTAGGTAGTGCCTCAGTATAGCTAGTATAGTGCCCAGTATGGGTAGGTAGTGCCCCAGTATAGCTAGTAAAGTGCCCAGTATAGCTAGTATAGTGCCCAGTATAGCTAGTATAGTGCCCCAGTATTGGTAGGTAGTGCCCCAGTATTGGTAGGTAGTGCCCCAGTAGAGCTTGTATAGTGCCCAGTATAGCTAGTAAAGTGCCCAGTATAGCCAGTATAGTGCCCAGTATAGGCAGTATAGTGCCCAGTATAGCCAGTATAATGCCCAGTATGGCTAGTAAACTGCCCAGTATAGCCAGTAAAGTGTCCAGTATAGCAAGTATAGTGCCCAGTTTAGCCAGTATAGTGCCCAGTATAGCCAGTATAATGCCCAGTATAGCTAGTAAACTGCCCAGTATAGCTAGTAAAGTGTCCAGTATAGCAAGTATAGTGCCCAGTTTAGCCAGTATAGTGCCCAGTTTAGCCAGTATAATGCCCAGTATAGCTAGTAAACTGCCCAGTATAGCCAGTAAAGTGTCCAGTATAGCAAGTATAGTGCCCAGTTTAGGCAGTATAGTGCCCAGTATAGCCAGTATAATGTCCAGTATAGCTAGTAAACTGCCCAGTATAGCCAGTAAAGTGTCCAGTATAGCAAGTATAGTGCCCAGTTTAGCCACTATAGTGCCCAGTTTAGCCAGTATAATGCCCAGTATAGCTAGTAAACTGCCCAGTATAGCCAGTAAAGTGTCCAGTATAGCAAGTATAGTGCCCAGTTTAGCCAGTATAGTGCCCAGTATAGCCAGTATAATCACGATCGAAAGAGAAAAGCAGGTTGGCACTACTGCTGGAGCGGGTCTCTTGCGGTGGCGTAACGGTATTCCTACTTGCATCAGCCTAGCGTGCTCAGGTAGTAAGACATTTTCATAGTGGCAGAGGAGGCAGGAAATAGAAGGAACCGGCACTGCTGAAAGCTGTATTTATTGGCTAATAGGTGGATAATACATGCGATGCAAAACAGGCTGTGAGCGCTGTGGTACAGTACAAATATAAAGTTCAAATAACTTGGTAGGATACCTGTAGTGGTGCGGTGGGTGCTGGGTGCTTAAGCCTGACGGCCGTTTCGCGCACGTCTGCGCATCTACGGAGGCTGGCAGCCTCCGTAGATGCGCAGACGTGCGCGAAACGGCCGTCAGGCTTAAGCACCCAGCACCCACCGCACCACTACAGGTATCCTACCAAGTTATTTGAACTTTATATTTGTACTGTACCACAGCGCTCACAGCCTGTTTTGCATCGCATGTATTATCCACCTATTAGCCAATAAATACAGCTTTCAGCAGTGCCGGTTCCTTCTATTTCCTGCCTCCTCTGCCACTATAGCCAGTATAATGCCCAGTATAGCTAGTAAACTGCCCAGTATAGCCAGTAAAGTGTCCAGTATAGCAAGTATAGTGCACAGATTAGCTTGAAAGTGGCAATGATTCAGTGAGACATACGTATCTGTTACCAAATTCATAGATTAAATCATCAATAATCCTTCCTACAATGATGAACCAGTAAAAACAGCAAATTTATTAAGCTTTAAGGTACAAGAGTGCTATTAAAAACAACATGGGATGGCCACCCCGTCACAACCACCCAATGCAACTCACCATACACCCACACACATATTCAACGGCCGTATTGAATCATACTGAGATTTAGGGCTTAGAGAGGAACCTCATAAAAAATTTTTCCTGTGATAGATGAATGTAAAGTTCCAGCGATCTTTTTAAGAAAAAGTTGCACCACCCAAGCAAGCAAATTAGTGCATGTTGGCAAAGCAATTAAGCTGGAGTAACAGTTCCTGTATCAGCAATGGTGTCACGTTAGCAAAGCAGGGTTAGTGGTCACAGTCTGTGCAGAACCAATAAACAGTTGTATATCAAGTCAGCAGGTTGATATCATCATATCACAAAACTTTCACAACTCAGAGCTGTTTGCACAGGCTGTATAGTCTCACCACATCCGGACCGGCATCAGGTTTTTCATGTACATCATGGAGACAGCACCAGGAACCGATGTATCTGCCTCATTGTCTTACTGCTGGGTGGTGTAGTCCATATCCATCAGGGATGTAAGGGCAGGTAAATCGAACATGAATCCAGGTTCCAAAATTCCCAGTTGTCTAAACGGAACTCAGCGTGTGGTGAGTGAAGGGGTCGCAGCTGCAGCGGTCGGGGCGGCGTGGCGTCCTGTGACGAGGCAGGAGAGAGCGGTTCCCCTGGTAACGGCGACGTCGTTACCAGGGGAACCGCTCTCTCCTGCCTCGTCACAGCAGCAGCGCTGGGCGCGCTGCTGTGATACACGGTGAGCAGAGCTAGAGGGGCACCCGCAGTAGAGGAAGCGGCCGCCGGCTGAAGAGGTAATAGCAGCGGCGGCCGCGGAGGGAGGGAGCGAGCGGGCGGGGGACGCCGCGGACCACCACAATAGAGACTCGCATACAAGCCGACCCCCCAACTTTTGACCCCCTTTTTGGGGGTCAAAAATTCGGCTTGTATGCGAGTATATACGGTACTCAAAATAATTTTGAAAATGCTTTTCCACCTACTTTTTGGTACTTTTCAATTGCAATGTGCTGGAAAGTTATATTAAAGAGAGAGATTAAAAATGATTTCTCAGGAGAAAACTCAGGAGAAATAATGAATTGCATATAGGCCAATATTTCTTTCAACGTGAACTGGACCTGAGACCAGTACTGCTTATCACGACCTCGTGATCACGGAATAGCCGTCATTCATGAGCATTTTTTCACTATCCGCGGCTGTGATCTGATTCTGTGATCGATTCTCGATCACGGAATTCAATCACGGATTTAGCCGTGGTTACTAGTATTCAGAACGTGATCACGGCCGTGATTGCGTAAAAATATCCGTGATTAAAAACGCCCAATTTAGCGGTCAATAGCAAAGCCCACTTACATAATATAAACAATAATATAAGGTTCAAAGGAAATTTCAAAGGAAAAAAGTATTCATGTAAATGCGGTAAATACATTAAGTGTCATTTAGATGTATACTATTTTCCTTTAAAACTTTAAAATCAATTTTCTAAAAAGTATAAGGTCTTTTTGAAAAAAAAGTATGCCTTGTTCCCACTGTTCCACTTAGCATATCCTGCAAATTTGGTGTTTAGAGCATGTAAGGGGGCTTTGCTATTAACCACTAAGTCAGCGGGTTTTGGCAGGATTTAATCACCAATACTTTTTCATTGGAAACTTTAAATTTTCTCAAAAACTATAAAGTCTTTTTGAAATTTTTTAATTTAAGTTGTAGACACTGATCACCTTTATAATCCATGCAATTTTGTCGATTGTAGCATGTATGGGGACTTTGCTATTAACGTTAAAGGCAAATCCGGATCACGGCCGTGATCTTGGATTTTAGCGGCAATCACGGCAAAAATCTGAGTCAAATTCGTAAGTCCATTTCAAATCCGGATCAAAATCATGACTTATCCGGATTTTGATTCTGCCGTTGCCGAATCGGTGATCGGGGGTATCCGAGCATCACTACCTGAGACCTTGCTGTGATTAATTATGTAATGAATGGAATGAGAAGGCTGTCATCAATTGCATTGTGAAAATCTCCTTACCACAGCAATTTAGCTTGGCTCTTCTCTGGATTCAGTCCGTGGCCTTGTGGTGCCAAAGGTAGGAAGCACAATACTGCATTTTACAGTATCCCTGCTGCATTGCAATTCAGACCATATTTTGTACTATGAGTCATAGTTCACAGGAAATAGATAGCAATTTTTCGCAAAACTTCAATCTGAAAGCAGGGAACACCTGAGGCACTAGAGGTTTAAAAAAAACTTTTTTTATCTGAATAGTTTAGTTCCAAAGGTAATACTTACAGTCTATACCACAGGTGTCAAACTCAAGGCCCACAGGCCGAATGCAGCCCTCTTTCCCATTTTATGTGTCCCTCAAGAGCTTCCAATGTCCAGTATTGACAGCACACTACCTTCCCATCCAGAGGAGCACACCAGTAACAGTTTCTGATTGAAACATTTTCAATTTGAGTCAGGATGCAGCAATAGCCCACGAGACCCATTTGTTAGGGTCAGAAGTATTTCTAGCTTTTGTTTTTTTAAATACACAGTTGGAGGTGCCCTTTATTTTATTATCAGGTATATATATATATATATACATATGTGTATAAATATATATATACATATATATATATATATATATATATATATATATACAGTATATATATATATATATATATATACAGTATATATATATATATATATATATATATATATATATATATACATACAGTGAGATGCGAAAGTTTGGGCAACCTTGTTAACTGTCATTATTTTCCTGTATAAATCGTTGGTTGTTACCATAAAAAATGTCAGTTACAGTAAATATATCATATAGGAGACACACACAGTGATATTTGAGGCGTGAAATGAAGTTTATTGGAGTTACAGAAAGTGCGCAATAATAGTTTAAAGAGAATCTGTATTGTTAAAATCGCACAAAAGTAAACATACCAGTGCGTTAGGGGACATCTCCTATTACCCTCTGTCACAATTTCGCCGCTCCTCGCCGCATTAAAAGTGGTTAAAAACAGTTTTAAAAAGTTTGTTTATAAACAAACAAAATGGCCACCAAAACAGGAAGTAGGTTGATGTACAGTATGTCCACACATAGAAAATACAACCATACACAAGCAGGCTGTATACACCCTTCCTTTTGAATCTCAAGAGATCATTTGTGTGTTTCTTTCTCCCTGCAGTTCTCATGCACTGAAGTTTCAGGCTGCTCTTTTTTCTCCTGCAAACAGCTTTGCCCTTGTCTGTAATTCTTCAGTATGTGAAAGCCCAGCCAGCTCAGAGGACGATTTATCCAGCTTGTAAAAGATAAGAGAGAAGAGAAAAGCTGCTCTAATCTAAATAATACACAGGCAGTGTGCAGAGAGGGGCCTGCAAGGGGGAGTTCATAGCAGAACCACAACACTGAAGAACTTGGCAGCCTTCCAGACACAGGCTGACAAGTCTGACAAGGGAAAGATACATTGTTTTATTATGGAGACTGTGATAGCAGAAAGTGCTGCAGTAAGCCAGAACACATTAGAATAGCTTTTGGAACTTGTAGGATGATAAAAAACAGGATGCAATTTTTGTTACGGAGTCTCTTTAAACACAATTAGGCAGGTGCATAAATTTGGGCACCACAAAAAAGAAATGAAATTAATATTTAGTAGATACCCCTTTTGCAGAAATTACATCTACTAAACGCTTCCTGTAGGTTCCAATGAGAGTCTGGATTCTGGTTGAAGGTATTTTGGACCATTCCTCTTTACAAAACATCTCTACAGGGAGTGCACAATTATTAGGCAAGTGGTATTTTTGAGGAATAATTGTATTATTGAACAACAACCATGTTCTCAATGAACCCAAAAAACTCATTAATATCAAAGCTGAATATTTTTGAAAGTAGTTTCTAGTTTTAGCTATTTTAGGGGGATATCTGTGTGTGCAGGTGACTATTACTGTGCATAATTATTAGGCAACTTAACAAAAAACAAATATATACCCATTTCAATTATTTATTTTTTACCAGTGAAACCAATATAACATCTCAACATTCACAAATATACATTTCTGACATTCAAAAACAAAACAAAAACAAATCAGTGACCAATATAGCCACCTTTCTTTGCAAGTCCATTTCAAATCCGGATCAAAATCATGACTTATCCGGATTTTGATTCTGCTGTTGCCGAATCGGTGATCAGGGGTATCCGAGCATCACTACCTGAGACCTTGCTGTGATTAATTATGTAATGAATGGAATGAGAAGGCTGTCATCAATTGCATTGTGAAAATCTCCTTACCACAGCAATTTAGCTTGGTTTTTCTCTGGATTCAGTCCGTGGCCTTGTGGTGCCAAAGGTAGGAAGCACAATACTGCATTTTACAGTATCCCTGCTGCATTGCAATTCAGACCATATTTTGTACTATGAGTCATAGTTCACAGGAAATAGATAGCAATTTTTCGTAAAACTTCAATCTGAAAGCAGGGAACACCTGAGGCACTAGAGGTTTAAAAAAAACTTTTTTTATCTGAATAGTTTAGTTCCAAAGGTAATACTTACAGTCTATACCACAGGTGTCAAACTCAAGGCCCACAGGCCGAATGCAGCCCTCTTTCCCATTTTATGTGTCCCTTAAGAGCTTCCAATGTCCAGTATTGACAGCACACTACCTTCCCATCCAGAGGAGCACACCAGTAACAGTTTCTGATTGAAACATTTTCAGTTATCACACAGTGATATTTGAGGCGTGAAATGAAGTTTATTGGAGTTACAGAAAGTGCGCAATAATAGTTTAAACAAAATTAGGCAGGTGCATAAATTTGGGCACCACAAAAAAGAAATGAAATTAATATTTAGTAGATCCCCCTTTTGCAGAAATTACAGCCACTAAACGCTTCCTGTAGGTTCCAATGAGAGTTTGGATTTTGGTTGAAGGTATTTTGGACCATTCCTCTTTACAAAACATCTCTACTGTAGTTTATTCAGTTTTGATGGCTTCCGAGCATGGACAGTTTTCTTTAACTCACACCACAGATTTTCAATTATATTCAGGTCTGGGGACTAAGGTGGCCATTTCAGAACATTGTACTTGTTCCTCTGCATGAATGCCTTAGTGGATTTTGAGCAGTGTTTAGGGTCGTTGTCTTTTTGAAAGATCCAGCCTTGGGGCAGCTTCAGCTTTGTCACTGATTCCTGGACATTGGTCTCCAGAATCTGCTGATACTGAGTGGAATCCCTGCGTCCCTCAACTTTGACAAGATTCCCAGTCCCTGCACTGGCCACACAGCCCCACAGCATGATGGAACCACCACCATATTTTACTGTAGGTAGCAGGTGTTTTTCTTGGAATGTTGTGTTGTTTTTCCTCCATGCATAACACCCTTTGTTATGCCCAAATAACTCAATTTTAGTTCCAACAGTCCACAGCACCTTATTCCAAAATGAAGCTGGCTTGTTTAAATGCAATACCTTAAGCGCCTCTGTTTGTGCTGTGGGCGGAGAAAAGGCTTCCTCTGCAAAACTCTCGCATATAGCATCTCCTTGTGTAAAGTGTGCCAAATGGTTGAACGATGCTCAGTGACTCCATCTGCAGCAAGATGATGTTGTAGGTCTTTGGTGCTGGTCTGTGGGTTGACTCTGACTGTTCTCAACATTCAGTCATTCATCACAGCCGCACTTTCTGGCATATAATACGATTCCTAAAAATAATCAAATGCAAAACATAGCGGGTAACTTCCAAAAACAGTACACCCTGCGCTCTGAACACACACTGTGCCGGGGTTAACTCCACCACATGCAGGGATGGGGCACACACACTCCCCCGTCAGTCCCCTGCTCACCAGATAGTTTCTTGTAGCAAAGCATATCACAAATCACTTGGATCACTACAGGTAAACACAAAGACCTTAATATATTGTAGCGGTATGTGCGCTCCTCTTTACTCCAAATATACAAATTCAAAATATCGCCACACTTTTCAGAATGGTTCGCCACACTATGGGTTGGTATCACCACCCTATAACTAAAATAGTAAAACAGTAGTGCTGCGCTCAACATACAACAGTGTTTCCTTAAAATAGTAAAACAGTATTGCTGCGCTCAACATACAACAGTGTTTCCTTATAATATAGCTCAACAGTCTTTAGTGTCCTCGAGCATTCACATAAATCACTTTCACCATCTGCAACAGAACAACTGTCCAGTCTTAAGTGTGTATGCGGCTCTTCCTCCAATTATAAGCAATAGAATACGCTCACCAGATCTCGTGGCTGATTAGTTATAGTCAGCAGTAATCATATGTAGTACTTCCGTGCCTCCTGGCCTTCCAGACCTCAGCAGTTAAATACTCGGAAATAAGCAGAAAAAAACAGACGTAGCGTAATCTTGTTTGTGATCAAATCACCGTGAATTCCACTGCACACTGTGTCACACACCTCCACCACACTATGCATTAGTTTTCCCCTGTGTGACAAAGGCTATGCAATCTGCTCACCAGATAGCTTGGCTGATCATGTAAAACCAGCAATCACGCTTTGCAATGATGTTCAATGGTCAATCCGGCTCCTTGTCCCTTAAAGACTCAAATCAAAAGTGGCCATAGCATAATACCGTTTAATCAAGTTTTAAAACACATACAAAGTGCACTCACATTCCATCCGTAAAAATGCGCATATAAAATCCCTGGACGTCCTAACAGCCGCTGCTGATAATCTCCGCGTCTCTTGCACCACGACCGAGGCCCCGCGTCGTGGTGCAAGAGACGCGGAGATTATCAGCAGCGGCTGTTAGGACGTCCAGGGATTTTATATGCGCATTTTTACGGATGGAATGTGAGTGCACTTTGTATGTGTTTTAAAACTTGATTAAACGGTATTATGCTATGGCCACTTTTGATTTGAGTCTTTAAGGGACAAGGAGCCGGATTGACCATTGAACATCATTGCAAAGCGTGATTGCTGTTTTTACATGATCAGCCAAGCTATCTGGTGAGCAGATTGCATAGCCTTTGTCACACAGGGGAAAACTAATGCATAGTGTGGTGGAGGTGTGTGACACAGTGTGCAGTGGAATTCACGGTGATTTGATCACAAACAAGATTACGCTATGTCTGTTTTTTTCTGCTTATTTCCGAGTATTTAACTGCTGAGGTCTGGAAGGCCAGGAGGCACGGAAGTACTACATATGATTACTGCTGACTATAACTAATCAGCCACGAGATCTGGTGAGCGTATTCTATTGCTTATAATTGGAGGAAGAGCCGCATACACACTTAAGACTGGACAGTTGTTCTGTTGCAGATGGTGAAAGTGATTTATGTGAATGCTCGAGGACACTAAAGACTGTTGAGCTATATTATAAGGAAACACTGTTGTATGTTGAGCGCAGCAATACTGTTTTACTATTTTAAGGAAACACTGTTGTATGTTGAGCGCAGCACTACTGTTTTACTATTTTAAACACAAAGACCGCTTCTCATATAGTAAAAAATTTCATTTAATATGGCTCAAAAGCCCTGTTAAAAAAGTTATGCGTACCAAATAGTAATAAAAAACCAGCATATCTCACATAACCGGCGACTGGCAGGTCAGTCCACGCCTCGTTAGGTAAACCCTCCGTCTCACAAGTGTATTGGGGAGATGTAACAGGCAGCGTACGTGTCTCAGGCTCTGCCCAACTCGTTTTGTCATTTGGGGGCGTGACTCATCAGGGGAGTCACGCCCCCAAGTGACGAAACGCGTTTGGCGGAGCCTGAGACACGTACGCTGCCTGCTACATCTCCCCAATACACTTGCCAGACGGAGGGTTTACCGGACGAGGCGTGGACTGACCTGTCAGTAACCGGTTATGTGAGATATGCTGGTTTTTTATTACTATTTGGTACGCAGAACTTTGTTAGCAGGGATTGTGAGCCATATTAAATGAAATTTTTTACACAATGAGAAGCGGTCTTTGGGCTCGATTCACAAAGCGGTGCTAACCCAGTTAGCATGCCTAAAAGACTTTAGGCGTGATAACCATTGCACCACGCTGGTGAAAAGCCAGTTTAGGCGTGATAAGTTTAGGCGTGATAAGTTTAGATAAGTTTAGAGCGCGCGAAAAGTCCCGTGCGCAAAGCAGTGCCATTAAACTCTATGCGAAGTGCACCAGACTTTGGTAGCGCAAAACTTTTGATCAGCTGTGCACTGTGGTGCTAACCCAGTTAATGCTATAGTTATCACACCTAAACTTATTACGCCTAAACTTATCACGCCTAACTTATCACGCCTAAACCGAGTTTAGGCGTGATAGGGGCTTTTCACCAGGTTGCTAACTGTTAGCACCGCTTTATGAATCAAGCCCTTTGTGTTTACCTTTAGTGATCCAAGTGATTTGTGATACGCTTTCCTACAAGAAACTATCTGGTGAGCAGGGGACTGACGGGGAGTGTGTGTGCCCCATCCCTGCATGTGGTGGAGTTAACCCCGACACAGTGTGTGTGCAGAGCACAGGGTGTACTGTTGTTGGAAGTTACCTGCTATGTTTTGCATTTGATTATTTTTAGGAATCATATTATATGCCAGAAAGCGCGGCTGTGATGAATGACTATTTGTAAAAGGAAGGAGCCATCTAATCTTTATGACAGCAAGCAGCAAGTCGGACAATAACTCTTTTATCTGTAAGGTGGTGAGCGGTGTATCGTTTTGGTGCAATGTTCTCAACATCCGTTTATCCAAGATTTTTCTTGGTCTGCCACTTCAAGCCTTAAAGTGAACCTTAAGCCTGTGAAAAAAATGAGATTAACTCACCTGGGGCTTTCCTCAGCCCCCTGCAGCCGATCGGTGCCCTCGCAACTCCGGTCCGATGCCTCTGGACCCGCCGGCGACAACTTCCGGTTTCGCCGTCACCGGCCGACAGGCATGGGAACGCGAGTGATTGTTCGCGTTCCCAGCCTGTATATCGCCCCCTATGCTGCTATTGCGGCCAGTAGGTCGCAATAGCAGCATAGGGGGCGATATACAGGCTGGGAACGCGAACAATCACTCGCGTTCCCATGCCTGTTGGCCGGTGACGGCCAAACCGGAAGTGTTCGCCGGCGGGTCCAGAGGCATCGGACCGGAGCTGCGAGGGCACCGATCGGCTGCAGGGGGCTGAGGGAAGCCCCAGGTGAGTTAATCTCATTTTTTTTCACAGGCTTAAGGTTCACTTTAACTTGAACTGAACCTGTGGTCTTCCATTTCCTCAGTATGTTCCTAACTGGAAAAAGACAGCTGAAATCTGTGAGGCAGCTTTCTGTATCCTTCCCCTAAATAATGATGGTGAACAATCTTTATTTTCAGGTCATTTGAGAGTTGCTTTGAGACCCCCATATTGCTGCTCTTCAGAGAAACTTAAAAGAGGAGGGAAACTTGCAATTGACCCCCTTAACCTGCTGGGCGGTCTGGACGAGCTCAGCTCGTCCAGTACCGCCGGAGCCTGCCGCTCAGGCCCTGCTGGGCCGATTTGGCTCAAATAAAAAGCAGCACACGCAGCCGGCACTTTGCCAGCCGCGTGTGCTGCCTGATCGCCGCCGCTCTGCGGCGATCCGCCGCGAGCAGCGGCGAAAGAGGGTCCCCCCAGCCGCCTGAGCCCAGCGTAGCCGGAACAAAAAGTTCCGGCCAGCGCTAAGGGCTGGATCGGAGGCGGCTGACGTCAGGACGTCGGCTGACGTCGATGACGTCACTCCGCTCGTCGCTATGGCGACGATGTAAGCAAAACAAGGAAGGCCGCTCATTGCGGCCTTCCTTGTTTATTCTGGGCGCCGGAGGCGATCGGAAGAACGCCTCCGGAGCGCCCTCTAGTGGGCTTTCATGCAGCCAACTTTCAGTTGGCTGCATGAAATAGTTTTTTTTTTATTAAAAAAAAACCCTCCCGCAGCCTGCCTGGCGATCTTAATAGAACGCCAGGCAGGTTAAATACTCTTTCTCATAATTGGATTCACCTGTGTATGTATGTAAGGGGTCACTTAGCTTAGCAAGCTAATTTGAATTCCAATTAGATCTAAAGGTTTTGGAATCAATAAAATTACAACAGTGCCCACATTTATGCAGCTCCCTAATTTTATTAAAACAATTATTGCGCACTTTCTGTAAATCCAATAAACTTCATTTCACTTCTCAAATATCACTGTGTGTGTCTCCTATAAGATATATATAAATGACATTTTGTTTCGTATATATATATATATATATATATATATATATATATACAGCATATATATTAGCAATAAAAAGAATCTTACCTCCTTAATGGACAAACCACTAGGATAGGTATACATTTTTTATTCATTCATGCACTAAAACATGTTTCACGGGTGCTTGCCCGTTTCTTCAGGTCAATGCAAAAACTGCATTAGCTGCAGTGTCCACGGTCGTGAGGCCTCTTTTCAATTTTTTTGTCACTTTTGTTGTCTATTTTTTTTTTTTGCAGTAAATGTTACCTCAGACATAGTGTACATGCATTAAATGTTCCCACTGGGTGCTGGTGGGATGCAGCTGCTGAGTGGGGTGAGAGGGTGACACTAGGTGCTGCTGAGATGGTGACACTGGGTGGGGAGAAGGGTGAAACTGCGTGGGGAGGAGGGTGACACTTGGCAGGGAGGAGGGTGACACTGGGCATTGCAGGGTGGGAGGGAGGATGACACTGGATACTGCAGGGTGGGAGGGAGCGTGATGCTAGGTGTTGCAGGGTGGGATAGAGTGTGACACTAGGTGCTGAAGGGTGGGGTGAAGGGTGACACTAGGCACTGCAGGGTGAGGAGAAGGGTGACACTGAGTGAATCAGGGTTGGAGGGTGAAACTAGTTGCTGCAGGTTGGGAGGGAGGGTGACGCTGTACTGCAGGGTAAAAGGGAGGTTGACACTAGGCACTGCAAGGTGAGAAGGTGACATTGGGTGCTGCAGGGTGGGGGGGGGGGTGACACTAAGCGGGTGCTAGTGGATGGAGCCTCAGAAAGGTAAATAAACAAGAGAAAAAAACCATGGTCACGGACGGTAGTAGCGGCAGACGGTAGTAGTGGCGGATGGTAGTATCGGGAGTAGTATGGGTTTTTTTTCAAATACACTTCTAATTCTCTTGACAAGACAATATACTCTGTACAACATTGTGAAAGATGTTGGTGCTATATACAGTAAATGCTAAATAATCCAGCTACTTCGGGTCTGGCCCGAAATAGCCGGCTGCTGCAGCCAATACACAAAATGCTTTGTTTTTTGGACTTTGGCAGGGCCAGAATGCAAGAAGACTGCATGCATTCTACCCATTGTTTTCTGCCTGGCCAAGTCCCGTTGTACCGAAGCTGCTGTGCACAGCTGTGGAGCACTCCCAGTAGCATGGAGCCTGAAAACTCTGATGGCCTCAGTTATCAGGGCTCCACCTAGGGAAGGGGGGATGTGGGGGCTGCCACCCCATACCAGCATGGCTTCCCGGCAAGGTCATTCAGCTTTCCCAGAGACCTGTCACAGCACTGGGTCATTCCGGTGAACTGGACCCTGAACCACGTGGAGAAAATCCAACTCTATGGAGGAGATGGGAGCACGGCACTGCCTGGCCCAGGGGAGAAGCACAGCACTAGTAATGATGGTGACTGAGAGGCCAATGATAGATTGGACTACTGTTCAGTTGGTCATTAAGAGGTAGCAGGGAAGGCACTTCAGGACTTGTCCGGCCACATGTAGTCATGTTGCGTTCTGGCCGTCCAAGAATCGAAAATCAAGCAGTCATTTCCTGTTTTGACTGACCAGAACCTGCAGTCTCTTAAGCTATTTAAAAAGACACACAGAATACTACGATTGAACATCAAACTTTTATGGCAGCAAATCTTACATAAACGTATACAAATTAAGTATAAAAATTACAAAATGATCCAGTACAGTTGTTATTTTGTTATTTTTTAACTAGCTAATACCTATAATATTTGTATTCAGTTATAACTTATGACCTATAACATACCTATAACATTTCCTTCAGTCATTACATTTAATAAATTAAGCTGTTATTAATGTCGTTTTTGCTCTCTACCCATCATTTTCTTCACTTTCCACAATAATAGTTCCATGATTTTCTTTCACAAGCTTGCCACCTATTAATTAAGAATTGAGAATTTTAGTGAAAGGCTGTCAGTATGCAGCAATTTATAATACATGGCCATTCAATACAACTTAGATAATCAATTATGTCTGTCTAGTGCTCTGTAAATAATGGAAGTTCTTAAGTTAGAGCCATTCCCTCTCTGGCCAAGTTGTACACCTTAGCTGATAACCTAAAAATGCACTGCCACTAGGTATGAATATTGTATATTACCCCACCTCTTGTCCCCATTCCTTCATTCCTTTAGATTGGAACTCGCAAGGCCAGGGCTCTCTTACCATTTTGGGTCTTGGAATTTGTTATTCCTTTTGTATCTTGCAATCTGTTATACATTTTGTACCAGCGTTTATATTCAGTGTATACCATTGTCTGTGTTATTAGCTACACCATGTTTGTTTCTTACTTTATACAGCACTACAAAATATGCTGATGCTTTATAAATCAATAATAATAAGAAGAAATGTAATTCTAGGAAGCATAAAATGGGGGGAAAATCATGAGACTCCGTTGTACTTCTTCCTCTGTATAAATCACCTGTAAGGCCACATTTGGAGAATGAGATACAGTTTTGTACATCTCACTATAGGAAGAACAATGACATTCTAAAACAGCTACAGGCAAAAGATGGTCAACCACATGTATTTAAGATCCGGAAAAAGGAGGATCCGCAAACCACAGTGGGCTAGAGAAAAGCTGGTATTCTTTACTTAGGACAATCCACACATGAAGACATAGACAACCACAGGATCAAACTGATGTGTGCTGTGCTCAGAATACGCCCTTAGTCATAGTTTCAATGAACCTGTAAAGCAGTGGCAGCGCTACACTGGGGCTTGCCGGGGCTGAAGCCCCAGCTGACAAACTGTAAGCTTCCCCATAAAGCCTCTAGAGCTGAGTGGACTTTAAAAAAAAAACGCTTAAATGTACTCCCCTCGTTCTCCCCTGTGGTGCTGCTGCCATCGTTAACACTGCTCAGATCAGCGGCGAGCAGGAGATAGGAATAAGCCAGACCGGCGCATAGCAGCCGCACGGTGGACTTTAGATGCTGGACGTGACCGATGATGTCACTTCCTGCATTTGAATTCACCGCGCGGCTGCTATGTGCCGGTCTGGCTGACTCCTATCTCCTGCTCGCCGCCGATCTGAGTTGTGTTAGCGGCGGCAGCAGCACCACCACAGGGGAGAACGAGGGGGGTATATTTAAGTAGCTGCAGGTGGTGATTGATGCAGCGGTAGATGGCTTCTTCCTCCTCCACGCCCCCAGACGGACCCGGGACCATGAGAGCCACATACTGCTCTCGCTGCCACTCAAGTACCAGCTGCTGGGGTGTCCTGGACTGAAGGATGAGGTCAGTGCTGGGGGCAGGAATGAGATGTGCTGCTGGGGTTACAGAGGGACAGAGGTGTGATATGCTGGGGGGGGGGGGGCTGGAGTGTGATGTTTTGGGGGACAGGGGTGTCATGCTGGGGGGACAGGGGTGTGATGTACTGGAGGGGACATGTGTGTGATGTGCTGCAGGGGACAGTGAAGTGATGTGCTGGAGGCGACAAGGGTGTGATGTGCTGGGGGGGACAAGGGTGTGATGTGCTGGAGGGGACAGGGGTGTGATGTGCTGGAGGGGACAGGGGTGTGATGTGCTGAGGGAGACAGGAGTGTGATGTGCTGAGGGGGACAGTGTTGTCATGTTCTGGAGGGGACAGGGGTGTGATATGGTGGAGGGGACAGGGGTGTGATGTGCTGGAGGGAACAGGAGTGTGATGTGCTGGAGGGGACTGGGTTGTGATGTGCTAGAGGGGACTGGGGTGTAATGTGCTAGAGGGGACTGGTGTGTGATGTGCTGAGGGGGACAGTATTGGCATGTTCTGGAGGGGACAAAGGTGTCATTTTCTGGGGGTACAGGGGTTTTGTGCTGGAGGGGACATGGGTGTCATGTGCTTGGGAGACATCCCCAGCTCACAATACCCCCTTTCCTCCCAGCATGACACCCCTGTCCCTCTGTTTCCTCAGCATACATTTACTGGTGAAAGGCTGTCTCTCATTACGTGCATTTACTGGGGAAATGCTGTCTGTCATTACATGCATTTACTGTTGAAAGGCTTTCTGTCATTATGTGCATTTACAAGGGGAAATGCTGTCTGTCATTACGTGCATTAACTGGTGAAACGCAGTCTCTCATTACATGCATTTACTGGTGAAAAGCTGTCTCTTATGTGCATTTATTGGTGAAACGATGTCTGTCATTACGTGCATTAACTAGTGGAACGCTGTCTCTCATTACATGATTGTTGATTGATCCATTTACTGGTGAAACGCTGTCTCTTATGTGCATTCAGTGGTGAAACGCTGTCTCTCATTACATTCATTTATTGTGGAAACGCTGTCTCTCATTAAAAGCATTTACTGGTGAAAGGCTTTCTGTCATTATGTGCATTTACTGGTGAAAAACTGTCTCTTATGTGCATTTACTGGGGAAACGCTGTCTGTCTTTATGTGCATTAACTGGTGAAACGTTGTCTCTCATTACATGATTGTTGATTGATCCATTTACTGGTGAAACGCTGTCTCTTATGTGCATTTAGTGGTGAAACACTGTTTCTCTTTACGTGCATTTACTAGTGAAACGCTGTCTCTCATTACATGCATTTACTGAAGTAACGCTGTCTGTCATTACGTGCATTTACTGGGGAAACGCTGTCTGTCATTACGTGCATTTACTGGTGAAAAGCTGTCTCTTATGTGCATTTATTGGTGAAACGCTGTCTGTCATTACATGCATTAACTGGTGAAACGCTGTCTCTCATTACAAGATTGTTGATTGATCCATTTACTGGTGAAATGCTGTCTCTTATGTGCATTTAGTGGTGAAACACTGTTTCTCATTACGTGCATTTACTGGTGAAATGCTGTCTCTCATTACGTGCATTTACTGAAGAAACGCTGTCTGTCATTACGTGCATTTACTGGGGAAACGCTGTCTGTCATTACGTGCATTTACTGGGGAAACGCTGTCTGTCATAACGTGCGTTGACTGGGTAAACACTGTTTGTCATTACGTGCATTTACTGGGGAAACGCTGTCTGTCATTATGTGCATTTACTGGGGAAACGTTCACATGATGTCATGACCACGCCCATTTTTAGCGAGATGCAAATGTCCCCTGTGAGCCCCGCCAGCCAGCCATTGTGCCCCTTTTGAGCCCCCCGTGGAGCCGCCGCTGCTGTAGAGAGGTGGAATCTTTATAGATGGGCAGAGGGAGAACTCCACGGAGCTAAAGAAAAAAGAGGCCACCTATCTTAAAGAGACAGATACACATTGCACATATAACATGTTAAATTACAATATATAGGTATAAAAAACAACGTTATTCTGTAAAAACACCTTTTACAAAGAGCAAATACAAAATATTGTAAGAAACAGGTGTTGAAAAGTTTCTAGCTGGTAAATAAATAGCAATGATATATATACAAAAAGGGAAAAAATATACGATGAGATACAAATTGCATAATAGTCATACATCATACTCAAATCCCATTGGGCATTAAGGCCTCCGAGGATGGGTACTCATCTGGTGTATCCAGAAGGCCTCTCATTTGAGGAGGAGCCTCTGGGGATCACCACCCCAAATTGGGCAGGACACCCTCTCGACCCCCTGAAAAATAAATTAGGCCATATCACCTCTACGGCACGTTTCGAAATGTTTTGACACTGCAGATTTTCAAAATGTTTTTCAATTTGTCCCACAGTAGTGTTCCCCTATTCTTGCTTGAAGATTATGACTAGTACAACCCATATACCGTATGTGACAGCTAGTACATGAGATAACATAAACAGTATATTTAGTATCATAGTTAACATACTGTTTAATATAAAAGTACGTATTTGCTGCAAAGGAAAAAAATGGAAGTGCCTCTGTGGTGGCACTTGCAATAACGGCATGCTGAGAAACCTGCTCTAAAACTGCAATGTCCCTCCTGTAATGCGGTGCCCAGAACTGAATTCCGTATTTCAGATGTGGCCTTGTTGTCGATGAGTACTCCAAAGTTCCTCTCCAAGTTTGATGTCCCTAATCTGTATCCCCTTTTTTTGGTATGGTGCTAGACTGTTGGTATGACCAAAATACATGACTTTACACTTTTTAACTTAGAATTTCATCTGTTATTTATGTGTCCATATATCAATCCTACTGCAATATATCACTATCTTCCTGAGAGTTGATAATTGTGCAAAAAATTTCTATCATCTGCAAAAATAGCAATGTTACTTACTACTTGATTTACTAGGTCATTAATAAATTGAAGAGTACTCGACCCAGTACTGATCCCTGTGGGACCCCACTGCGAACAGTCATCCATCCTATGTAATAAAACCCTAACTGTCCCTGCTTCATCCTCCTGTCCCTGTGTCCCGTGCGTTTTGACTACTGCGCATGTGTAGCCATTGGGACAGGAGGAGGACGGGGCCAGGGGGTGCGGGCGAAGAGTGGCGGGGGGGGGGGGGTGCATGCGCACAGGCTGACATGCGGCGGTGGCAGCGGTGAGAGAGACCTAGAGCCCATTTTTAAACGGGCTTAGGTCTACTTGTTTTGAAAATGATCTGTTGACCACAACTACTTCCTTTCTTTCCATTGGGCAGTTCCCTATTCATGCAGACAGATTCTTACATCCTCAACGTTTGCACCAGAGTGTTGTGTGGAAAAGTATTGAAGGCCTTTGCAAAGTCCAAGTATATCACATCTACAGCATACCTAATATCCACAGTAGCATTCATCACCTCATTGTTATGATCTGTTCATGCTGGTGACATTTGGGAACTGTTGCATGGACTTCCTCTGTTCACCAGCAGATGTCCCCCCTCACATCAAGAACATTTTTACAGTCTTCCTGAAGTTCCTCTGCCCACCAGCAGAGGTCTCTGTATTCCAGCTCCAACAGAACACTGTTGCTAGTTCATTGATGTGGATAGCCTAAGAGCCTGTGTTCTGGTCACTGCTTCTGTTACCTGTTTCCTGATCCCTGTTACCTGATTGTTTGACTCCCTGGTGTATGATATTGGCTTGCTTGACTATTCTATTGTTTATCGATTTTATTTGCTTGACTTCCTGGTATCTAATCTCGGCTTGTATGACGTTCCAGTTGCCTGCTGCATTATGTACTATGCCTGAATGTACAGTGGGTTGCAAAAGTATTTGGCCCCCTTGAAGTTTTCCACATTTTGTCATATTACTGCCACAAACATGAATCAATTTTATTGGAATTCCACATGAAAGACCAACACAAAGTGGTGTACACATGAGAAGTGGAACGAAAATCATACATGATTCCAAACATTTTTTACAAATAAATAACTGCAAAGTGGTGTGTGCATAATTATTCAGCCCCTTTGGTCTGAGTGCAGTCAGTTGCCCATAGACATTGCCTGATGATGTGTAATCTAGTGTCAGTACAAATACAGCTGCTCTGTGAGGGCCTCAGAGGTTGTCTAAGAGAATAGTGGGAGCAACAACACCGTGAAGTTCAAAGAACACACAAGACAGGTCAGGGATCAAGTTATTGAGAAATGTAAAGCAGGCTTAGGCTACAAAAAGATTTCCAAAGCCTTGAACATCCCACGGAGCACTGCTGAAGCGATCATCCAGAAATGGAAGGAGTATGGCACAACTGTAAACCTACCAAGACAAGGCCATCCAACTAAACTCACAGGCCGAACAAGGAGAGCGCTGACCAGAAATGCAGTCAAGAGGCCCATGGTGACTCTGGACGAGCTGCAGAGATCTACAGCTCAGGTGGGAGACTCTGTCCATAGGACAACTATTAGTCATGCATTGTACAATGTTGGCCTTTATGGAAGAGTGGCAAGAAGAAAGACATTGTTAACAGAAAGCATAAGAAGTCCCGTTTGACGTTTGCCACAAGCCATGTGGGGGACACAGCAACCATGTGGAAGAAGGTGCTCTGGTCAGATGAGACCAAAATGGAACTTTTTGGCCAAAATGCAAAACGCTATGTGTGGCGGAAAACTAACACTGCACATCACTCTGAACACACCGTCCTCACTATCAAATATGGTGGTGGCAGCATCATGCTCGGGGGTTGCATCTCTTCAACAGGGGCAGGGAAGCTGGTCAGAGTTGATGGGAAGATGGATGGAGCCAAATACAGGGCAAACTCAGAAGAAAACCTTTTGGAGACTGCAAAAGACTTGAGACTGGGGCGGAGGTTCACCTTCCAGCAGGACAATGACCCTAAACTTAAAGCCAGGGCAACAATGGAATGGTTTAAAACAAAACATATCTATGTGTTATCTATGTGTTAGAATGGCCCAGTCGAAGTCCAGATCTAAATGCAATCGAGAATCTGTGGCAAGATCTGAAAACTGCTGTTCACAAACGCTGTCCATCTAATCTGACTGAGCTGGAGCTGTTTTCCAAAGAAGAATGGGCAAGGATTTCAGTCTCTAGATGTGCAAAGCTGGTAGAGACAAACCCTAAAAGACTGGCAGCTGTAATTGCAGCAAAAGGTGGTTCTACAAAGTATTGACTCAGGGGGCCGAATAATTACGCACACCCCACTTTGCAGTTATTTATTGGTAAAAAATGTTTGGAATCATGTATGATTTTCGTTCCACTTCTCACATGTACACCACTTTGTATTGGTCTTTCACGTGGAATTCCAATAAAATTGATGCATGTTTGTGGCAGTAATGTGACAAAATGTGGAAAACTCAAGGGGGCCGAATACTTTTGCAATCCACTGTATATTATTGTGTATATATATTAGTTAGTTAGCTTAGTTAGACAGGGTCCGGGGTTCCCTGTGTGCACACTGTATATATTATATCTGGGTTGTTGTATGTCTGATCGCAAGACATTTGCCTACAATCGTATTGCCCGTTGTTTGCAGTCGTATTGCTATTTTGTACAGTTGATTGAATACGCTTGTATGTATGTTCATGCACCAATTGCATTTTCACCTGTATATATCTGGCACTTGTAAATAAACCTTTACTTTATTTCACCTTAACCCTGGTTTGGTCTTCAGTATTTCCACAATTAGTGACAATCTATATTTAGTGCAAATCTATGTGCACTGTTCATAACACTCATATAAGCTGAGCACGTTAGTCAAACAAGACCGGTCTTTAGTAAACCCATGTTGATGCTGAGAATTTAGATTATTCTCTGCTATAAAGTCTTGTATCGCATCTCTTAGGAACCCCTTAAATAGTTTGCACACAACCGATGTTAAGCTTACAGGTCTATAATCTTCTGGACTGGATAATATTTTTTACCCTTCTTAAATAATGTGAAAATGTGGGTTGTACGCCAATCTATAGAAAATAATACACTTGAAACAGAATCACTAAAGAAAAAAAAAGGGATTATCGATAATTGAACTTAAGTCCCTTATGCTGGGAATACACGTTTCGTTTTTGCCTTCGTTTAAACCTTCGTTTCGATTGTGCCTTTTGTCCTTTTCGATCCCGAAATAATCGACCGTACGGTTAATATCACCACCCACGGTTTCGGTTTTTTTTCGATTCTGATGGTTTCGTTTTTCCAATGATCGAAGGCTGCAAAGAAACGAAACGTAGTACAGGGACGGACGGCATAAACGAATATATAATCGATCTGAACAGCCATCAAGCCTACCAATGGCTCGATTAGATGGATAAAGAGAGATAATATCAAACATGTTCGATCACTAGTCGTTCGTTTTTGGGGTCTATTAATCGAAACTATAATGAGATTATGACTATTTTCACATACGTTTTCAACACTCGATCCGTTTACCGAACGAATCGAAGGCTAAAACGAAGGCAAAAACGAAACATGTATTCCCAGCATTAGCACCAGAGGATGTGTGCCATCTGGGTCATGTGACTTATCAGTTTTGATTTAATTTGCAACAACAATATATTCCTTGTGAAGACAGATGCAAACCAAGCATTCAAATGATCCACCCTACTTCGGTCATCCACCATCAAATTCCTTACCTCATGCTTTAGGATGTCCACCTTTTTTTTTTTTTTTTAGATGATATACTTGTAAAACTTCTTTGTATTTGATTTGATATCCCTAGCAATTTTCAGTTTCAATCGTTGACAGCCTTTTTTTTCACAACTTTTATTGCACTCCTTATAATTGCTTAATGCAGCTTTGGTCTCTTACTGTTTTAAGGCCTTTTAGGCATTATTTTTTTCACTTCATTTTATACCTGTATCTAACCTTTCCACTCATCCATAAAGGCCTTTTTTATTCCTAGAAGTTTTGTTTCCATATAGGATATATTTACTACAATATTCATTGAGAATCATTTTAAAAGTCTTCCATTATAGTATACTTTCCCAGTCCACCAACCTTAGTGCATGCCTGAGTTGGTTGAATTTTCCTTTTCTTAAATTCATAGTTTTAATTTGTCCACTGCTCCATGACCAGATCAAACTTTATCATGTTGTGATCACTATTCCCCAAATATTCTTGAACCTGCATGTTTGGTTCATTATCTAGTCTATTTGAAATTACCTGCCAGGTATAGCAGTATTACCTTACCAACGGAGAGTGCTGCGGCCGCCGCTTCCGCGTCTGACGTCGCCCCAGCGGCGGCCGCATCCTCTCAGTCATCTTGCACAGCCCCTGGCAGGACAGGTCTTTCCTCTGCACATCAGATTAGTTCAGCACGCTTACGGGCGGGGCAGCAGGACCTTTATAATCTGAGGAGACGGGTCAGCTGATCTTGCAGTCAGCTGACACCAACCTGCCAATCACACGCTGCTGATTGGTCCAGCCCTCTGGGTGGGCAGTTTGAGTTTGCTTTCTGTATTTAAGCTGGGAGATGTCATTTGCTCATTGTCTGTTGTTGTGAATACTTTGTGTTAGCGCTCAGACCTTAGATAGTTCCGGTGTGCTTTGATCCGGGAGGAAACTGGGTATTTCACACAGAGATAGGAATTGTTTGATAGCTATAATTATAATTTATATTATTGTCTTTATGTGTATGAACCTTGCCTGAACTCTCGACTATCCTTTTGCCTTGTGATTCTGTGCTTCTGCCCATCTGATCTTGTTACCGACTTTTGACTGAACTCCACTTTGATTCTGCCTGCCGATTTTGTACCTTGTCTGCCCGTCTGTTGCCTACCTGATCTGTCCGACTACTTTCTCTCACCAGTGGGCCCTCGCCACTGGTGAGATTACCGCTGTGGTTCTATCTGTAATCTCCATCGCCACTGGTGAGGTTACCGCTGAGGATCTATCAGAAAATTACTGTTTGCACCAATCACTACACTTTGTGCAATAAAGCTAGTGACCTTGTCACGTCTTACACGCCATTTGCTAACTATTTCTGTATTATTGGTGATTCTGCAGATCACCATATAATCAGATATAGTATCTGTATTAATGGTGATACTGCAGATCACTCACCACATAATCGGAAACCTGTTATCCTGCTGACACTATTGTTACATTACCTTATTCAGTAGCACATTCCCTCTAGTTGGTTCAGTTACCATTTGAGTCAAGTAACTGTCCTGTAGTGCTTCCAGAAATCTGCCACTTTCACCAGAACGAGTAGCTTCAATATCCCAATCAATGACTGGATAGTTGAAGTCCAACCCATAACTACAGTATGACCTCACTTTTACTTGCAGCTGTTTCAATCTGCTGTAGTAGTTGCAATTCTGAACTTTCATGGATATGTGGTGACCTATAATGTACTTATTTAACATCCTAAGCTTTCTCTTTCTCTTAGATGTAGCGTTTTGCATTGGTAGTATTTCAGAAAACACCACCTTGGAGGTATTTGCTTTAAGTTTATCTCCTAATACCTTAAAAAACATTTTGAGGATCTTTTATCTCCCGCTAAATATGTCATTGGTTTAACTGTGTACCATGACAGTCAGGCCTTCCCCAGCCCTACCCAATAATCTGTCAATTTGTTCCACTACATGCCATATCCCAGCACACAGAAGACAACACACTGTAAGGCATTCACAGTTTCTTCGACAGAATATTCAATCTGTGTGCCTAATAATAAATTCCCTACCACCGGAATCTGTCTAGCCTATGCTGCACTCCTATTCCCATTCTTATTGTAGCGGTCTTGTTCTCGGTAGCTAAGGGACACATACTACTGCAACATCTATACTCCAGAATCATCATTCCTAACATCATGCAAAGAAGCATATTTACTGTACTAGGAAGAGGCAACTCAGGACTAGCCCCACTTACACTTTTTCTCCTATCCCTTCTAACTGTGACCCAACTAGCAGCCACCTCTGCTTCTTGCTCCAGCTGTACTCCACCCTCCACATCCTCAGTAGTTCCAATCAGAGACTGGATTGTGAGACGCAAGCTTTTTTCCATGTTGTCTATGAATCTCACTGTTGCCAGGCACTCATTTAACTCTCTAACTTCAGCCTCTAATTGAGCAACATGCACATACTCAGGGAAACAGTAGGCACCTTCAATCTGCTGATTAAGGCGTGCGTACTTGTGGCAAGATGCACATGCTGGTACAAATAGTTGGTAAATGCTGTCCCAGGGCAAAGAATCTAAGTGACCACTTTTTCAATGCATTCAGCAAGAAACCACGGACTGCTACCATATCAGGCAATGGATTACTTTTTTTCTAGTGGCAGCCAGGTTAAATCCGTAGAGATTACCCATCCAGAGATGGAGAGAACAATTCAGATTAGTTGGTTGATGGAAAGGGTTGTGACTCAGCACTACATATGTGGGAAGGGTGGGTGGGTGCAGGTGAAGGGAGCGTGGATAAAGAGATGACCTGACACTACTTTTGGAAGGCTGGTTGAAGGGATGACTAGCCAGTCATTCTAATAATGTCACTGAATGCTAATGTAGTCTATTATGTTTTAACAGTAACAGAGATGTGTAGATTTGAAACAGAAGATAAAATCGATGCCCACACAGAGTTTTTTTGTGTCTTAATTTTGTGTTTTAATTAATGTATATGAAAAATTATCATAGTACATTCTTATAATGCTTTGTAATTGTTGTTCTAATTTGATAACAACACTGCAGAGTGTAAGGAATTGCTCTATCTCTATTCTGTATACATGGTAGGGTTTTTCTAACCTGTTTGACAGCCACATTTAATTATATTGATAGACTACTGCAAGCGTATGTACTTTTGTTGCTCATTTGTTTTGTGCATTTTAGCTACAAATCACTTACTTGTAGTTCTAAGAACCAGCATCTCAAGAGGCACTTCAGAAATCATTACTGTAACAAAAACATCATCATTTATCTGTAATGCCCTCTGTACTGTTTATTTAGCTCGTATTCTAAGGTTTATGAATTATCTTTTTGGAATGCTGGTTGGATTATTACAGCGGGCTCAAAAACAACAGTGACTTTCTTAGTTGTTTAGTTTTTATGACATTTAAGAATATACAAATAATAAAGAAGATTACTGTACATAGGTACATTTGTCAAATTTTGAATTGATATGCAGTTTGCCTGTATCATAAGAGTAAATGTACACAGTAGTGTGTATTTCTAGTGCCTCTGAGAAAGATACTTCTCTAATTTACTACTATTTTACATACTCATTTTTATGTTATAGATCATTGTTTAAAGCAGCAGTAGGAACTATATCAGTGCGTTCAAACTCCCTCTATATCTAAAGCTGCATACAATAAGGTGCGCCCCCCTACTCAAATACAACTGTCCAAAGATGGTTCTCTCAGTCCAAGTGACCCTCTCTTGATAAACAGTTGTAATCACCTCCACTGCACCCGCTACTGCGATGCAATCTATGTGAGTGCAATACATGTTATATATATTAAAGTTTTAATGGAGTTACGCTATGGGAGATTTTTTATTTGAGGTTATATGTGGAGGCAGAAGTGACATCTAACAGTGAGCAGTTGTAGGATGTGGGGTATCTGAAGAGAAGCATTGTGAAGAGGATAATCGATATTTGAAGGAGATTTGGTTGTGAGAGGTTGGGGGTGACCTGGTAATATCCCCAAGGCGTGTGAAGACCCTGGTGGTCTCATATATTTGGTGAGTGTTGACATATCGGGTGTGGTGATTACAACCGTTTATCAATATGCAATGTGCAATGTGAGACTGTCGCTTGGACTGAGAGGAACATCTTTAAAGCAGCAGTGTCCAATTAGCGATGCACAGACTGCACCCAAAGATCAAGGAGAAGGTCCACGCACTCAGTACAATAATTATTTTTTGTCCATAATGCATCAGTACAATAATAATCATTTCAGGGATGCACAGACCCCCTTTGTCAATGTACAGTGATATAAGGCAACACTCAGCCTGCCAAAGCTCCATAGCTACTACTTATAGCCCCCTACTAAACAGCACAAAGATTGCTACTCAGTGGGTATTTTACTAACCAAATTAACGGCAGTGACAGCATTGAGCTATTACAAATAATAGTACAGAGGAAAAAGCCTGGACAAATGTAACGAGGAGATTTCTGCACGTCGCTGCAAGATTGACGCTGGAATGGAATTTACTGAAAGCCTTTTATGGCCTTCTATGTCTTTTCCATGCAACTATTCTCTAAAAAAGTGGTTCGCATTGCTTCTCTCTATTAGTGTAGGATTTCTTAAAGCATACCTGAACTGGCAGGTGACATGGGGGCTTATTCACAAAACCCCAATACATCTGGAACATTTTGCCAGTACTTATGCCACCAATATAACAGACATTGCAGAACTAGTGTAACACAGGTTATGTATACAACACACATGCTGGCTGTATACTATTATACTATTGCATTGTGGAAATAGCATTACCTGTGGTATATGATCAGAGCATATGCTGTTGTATACATGTATACATGATATAAGTTGTGCGACTTGCACAACACACATGTAATTCATGAATCTACCCATGATGAGATAAACATGAGTACATACACTATGGGCTTGATTCACAAAAGAGTGCTAACTGTTAGCACGGCCGTTTTCGCGCAAATTTTTGCATTGCGCGCGATCGCGACTTTTCACGCGAAACGATAACGTTTTTGCGCACAAACGCGAATTTTACAGCGAAATCGGTAAGGTTTTCGCGCGAAAATTCACGTTTGCGCGCGGAAACTTGATCGTTTTGCGCGAAAATTCGCGATCGCGCGCAATGCGAAAATTCGCGCGAAAACGGCCGTGCTAACAGTTAGCACTCTTTTGTGAATCAAGCCCTATATCATTAAGCCTACTTAGAGCCGTCTCATGGCTACTTGTTAATGTATTTATTTATTTTTGCCTTGAAAGAATTGAATCAAAAGTCAAATGCTGCACCAGCTTTCCCGAAGCGTAAACAGCAGGGGCGTAACAATAGGGGTTCCAGAGGTTGCGACCGCATCAGGGCCCTTGGGCCAGAGGGGCCCCGATGGGCCCTCCCTAAACTGCAGAATTAGCTTTCTATTGGTCCTGTGCTCATAATAATCACTTCTATAGATACTTTGAATAGCGGTAATCATTAACAAGCTGTTCCCCATCCCCTTCTTACACCTCTGACACTGTAGTTGCCATTGGCAGGTTTTAGTGTGCCGTATCAATTGTTATGTATAGAGTGCTTGAGGGGCCCCGTTGTAAAACTTGCATCGGGGCCCAGAGCTCCTTAGCTGGTGAAAAGAAACAAATTAGTGTTGCTTGGGTAAGCAAATGATGCTGATAAATAAAAGAGAACTAAAACGTTTAAATACAGAGTAGGGACACCAAGAGCCAAATATAGTGTAGTATGTACTGGTAGTTGAAATGAAGTATGATAGAGTAATAAGCTACATTCACAAAGCAGGATTACCTCAAAGGCAACCACTGCATAGGTAGGTGGGTAGATTACAGATTAGACCTGACCTAACTCAGGATTAAGAACTCGCTTTCCATAGATGAGGAAAAAAGGGGGTAACATCCCTCCACCAGGGGTGGACTTGATATAGCGTAGTATGGATACAGAGGTGCCAAAAGGATAAAAGTATCTAAAAAGTTTGAAACATGGGAAGGCAGTGGTGGACTTACCTCCTCCAAGCAGGCACAACAATTGCCAATGTGTTTGTCAAATACAACAAGTTTATTTAAATACTCCGGGGGACAATGCAATGCATTTTGCAGGTTTAATCCTGCTTCATCAGGCAATAACAATGCCTGAAATAGCATATGTGGTCAGTAGAAGAGCCAGGCCTGAAACTGGGCGCTGTCATAGCAGCAATGCTTTGATACATGTCCCGCACAAGAGTAATTTGGGGATCTGGCAATTGCCAGACCCCAAATTACATCTCCCTTTAAGGTTGCTACAACTCAGAGGGGGAATAGTATTTAACACCACCAGGGAGTTCAGCAGCAGCAGGGAGAGCCCAGCGCCCAACTCACCGGCGGCCATATAATATGTACGCCATTACTGATGCCTGTCTATACACCACATCCAATGGAAACATTGTGTAACCTCATGAGTTTGTTCTAATGCTTATCTATCCCTGCAACTGCATAGAAGCCTTGCTGTAGTCCCGGGTTCTGCAGGTACAGTAGTGAACCTGAAACGTCTGTCCTTGACTGTATGTATTGCCTTTTTGTCTATTGTATGTGCTGATTCTCCCAGTGTGTGCATGTTGACCTGTTATGAGTTTGACTAAACAGACTGCCAGTGTATTTAACATTTTGTTTAGTACCTTCTGAGTAAAACCTGTACCTGCGAGAAGTGGCAGTGTGTGCAGTGCAGGTGTGTCTTTTCTTCTGGGTTTCATCAAGCTTGGCTCTTTGTTGAAAATAGGAGACATCTTTGTCTTTTGCTGTTTCTCAATCTCATCAAATCTCTTCAATAAGATTTCTGAAATATCTAAAAAAAATATTACTATTATTATTTGCACTTTATTACATCTTAAATGTATTGTGATTCTAGCTATATCTTCCAACTTTGCAACATCTTAACAATAGAATGCTCTTTTTGAATGAAAGTGTCGTGTGGTCTTCTACACACCCATAAACATTTGGATCATGGGAGAGAAGAATTCTAATAAATTAATTAAAATTTAAAAGTAGGAATACTTGATAACTAGTTTTTGGATCACACAACATTGTTGCAGATTTTGTACACAGTGAATAATACAGAGAAGGCCCGAACCTCCGATTTTCGGTTCGCGAACCTCCGCAAACATTTGGTTCGCGCAAACTTTTGCGAACCGCAATAGACTTCAATGGGGGAGGCGAACTTTGAAAACTAGAAACACTTATGCTGGCCACAAAAGTGATGGAAAAGATGTTTCAAGGGGTCTAACACCTGGACGGGGCATGGATGAGTGGGATAGATGCCAAAACACCCAGGGAAAAATCTGGATTTGACGCAAAGCAGCGTTTTATGGGCAGAAATCACATTGAATGCTAAATTGCAGGCCTAAAGTGCTTTAAAACATCTTGCATGTGTATACATCAATTAGGGGGTGTAATTAGAGTACTGCTTCACACTGACACACCAAACTCACTGTGTAACGCACCGCAAACAGCTGTTTGTGTAGTGACGGCCATGCTGGACTGGTGCGCACCATGGCGAGAGTGCAGGCGTGGCGGTTTTCAAGCCCATATGGTCGCCGGACTGTGGTAGCTCAATGATAGAACAAAAGTGACTATCCAGCTGATCAAATTTGGTCTGTCCACAATGAAGCGACGACCTTATTATCTTGGGTGTGCCCCCCCCCCCCGAGACACTTATATCGCCGTCAGTCATTGCGTCATTGTGATATGCAAGCCCCTTCACCGCAGCATGGTATTGATCACGAAGGGGAATTGGCACATGTACATGCCTTTTGTTTTGTTGCAGCTGCAGTCCAGAAAAATTAGGCAGGCATGTACACGCACCAGAAAAAGTAGTATAGTGGCCTTATAAATTCAGGAATCCACCTGGAGTACTGGACCCTGTTGGTGGTGGTGGAAAAGGCAGTCAAGCGGCCTGTGGGCAGAGGTGCTGTGTGGGGAGCGACTTAGTCATGGGGCAGGCAGTCACACGGCGTGCATGCAGAGATGCTGTGTGTTTGGACTGACTTAGTCTTCAGGCAGGCCTGAGCATCCGTGGTCAGATGGACCCTTGACCCACCGCTATGTGCCAGAGATGTCACCACTTGCCTTTCAACATCACGGTATAGTTTAGGTATCGCCTTTTTTGAGAAAAAATTGCGGCCTGGTATCTTCCACTGCGGTGTATGGCTTTGCTTTTGTGTGCTGCTTTTCCTCAGGTGGTCATCCCATTGCAGTTTGTGCTTTGTAATCATGTGCCTTCGTATGGTAGTTGTCCCCACGTGGGTCTTGGTCTTTCCATGGCTCAATTTCTGGTGGCAGAAAGTACAGATGGCATTGCTCTCATCTGAGGCAGACACACAAAAAAATTTCCACACCGCTGAGCCCTGGGGTGATGACACTTTGGTGGTGGCGGCCGACTGAGTATTAAGTGGGGTGCCAGAATCAGAGCAGGAGGAGGAAGATATATAGTTACATAGTTATTTTGGTTGAAAAAAGACATACGTCCATCGAGTTCAACCAGTACAAAGTACAACTCCAGCCCGTCCCCCACATACCCCTGTTGATCCAGAGGAAAGTGAAAAAAAAACCCATAAGGCATGGTCCAATTAGCCTCAAAAGGGAAAAATTCCTTCCTGACTCCAGATGGCAATCAGATAAAATCCCTGGATCAACATCATTAGGCATTACCTAGTAATTGTAGCCATGGATGTCTTTCAACGCAAGGAAAGCATCTAAGCCCCCTTTAAATGCAGGTATAGAGTTAGATATCTCACGCTTCCGTGCAGAAGCTGAGAAAGATGAGGTGTTCTGTGTTAAATAGTCAACTACGTCCTGACAATTTTGGGGGTTGATGGCACGTGCCTTCTTCTGAACACTGTAATTTGGTTGAGGGCCACACAAAATCACGACAGCGCAACCTCGAACAGACCTGCCAGGTGGCCTGCCTCTGCCTATTGTTTTGTCCATATTGGGGGTATGAAGTGAAAGGTATGCACTGACTTGACTAATAAAATGTGCAGTCAGTCACACAGGTGCAGTTAACAGGTATGCACGGATTGGTATATCACACTGCGTGCACTCACGTAGGTAGGTGGGTGCACTGTGAACAACAGGTAGGTATATGCAGTGATGGGTATTACAATGTGCACCTGTCACACACAGACAGGTACCGAACAGGCACAGTGACACTGTGTGCGCTCACGTAGGTAGGTGGGTGCACTGAGAACAAGTTAGGTATATGCAGTGATGGGTATTACAATGTGCACCTGTCACACACAGACAGGTACCGGACAGACACAGTGACACTGCGTGCGCTCACGTGGGTAGGTGGGTGCACTGAGAACAACAAGTAGGTATATGCAGTGATGGGTATTACAATGTGCACCTGTCACACACAGACAGGTACCGGACAGGCACAGTTACACTGCGTGCGCTCACGTAGGTAGGTGGGTGCACTGAGAACAATAGTTAGGTATATGCAGTGATGGGTATTACAATGTGCACCTGGCACTGGCACAGTAGTAATTATACCACCAAGGGGCCAAAGGCCAGCTGCGACTGACTGACAGGGCTGTATATAATGCAAGTGGGCCACACAAAAAAAAAAAAAATAGATCACAAGAACAAGATTACCTCTCAAAAGAGCTGTTGAGGGGTGCTTTTTTAGCAATAAGAATCAGCAAGGAGCAAGCTAAGAAGCCTACAAGAGCCTAACTAAGCTTTCCCTATAAGTCTCTGCACCCTTCTCTAATTAATGCAGGCACACGAGTGATTTCGATGCCTGATGCTACCTGCCTTTTATAAGGGGGGGAGGGCCTCCAGGAGGGAGTGTAGCCTGATTGGCTACAATGTGCCTGCTGACTGTGATGTAGAGGGTCAAAGTTGACCCTCATGATGCACTATGGGGGGGAACCGAACTTCCAGAAAAGTGTGCGGTTCTCAGCGATCGCGAACCATGGAAGTTCGCCGGGAACCATTCGCCGGCGACCGTTCGGGTCATCTCTAGAACAATACAGTAGGCTTCAGTTACAAAAACTGCACATGATAAGGGGCTGATCAAGCATGTTCATACACACAGCTCACAGCTACTGTGTTTCCTCAAAAATATTACACTGTCTTATAAAAATCGTGGAGTGGAGGAGCACTCAGTAAAAGGAGAAATTCCTGTGTGCCCAAGCCAAAGGTCTCAGTACCAGAGAGGCCCATACAGCATGCATACAAAAAGGTCTGGCACCACAGAACAAAAATAAGCTCTTTATTGAAATGCCATTAAAATGACATAATAGTCAAAAAATAGGCTTTGGCGGTGACAGCCCGCTGTTTCGATAGCTCTTTCTCAAGCCACTCATTTTAATGGCATGTCAATAAAGAGCTTAGTTTTATTCTGTGGTGCCAGCCCTTTTTGCATGGACACTGTCTTATAATAATTTTTCCTCCAACAGAGGAAGCAGGAGATTTGGGCGCATGAGACAAGTGGACAAAAAGGGCGCCCCATTCACTCCCATTATAAATATCGTTTAATGGGCGCCGAACAGGGAAAAAAGGGCGCCGGAGATTATTAACGTTTTACAAACGGCGCCCAGAGATTTTTAAAGTTTTATAACTGTGCTTGTGATGATTTAACTTTACAAAATGAGCCCGTGAGGAATAACGTTTATAAAAATACTAAACATATTTATCCTATTTAATTAAAACATTATTTAACATTTTAACCCTTACTGTTTGTAAAACATTATTATTCCCAAAATATAGCGATCAGTACCTAACGTAAATTCCAATATATTTTTTACAATCACTATTTTTAAAACATTTCTAAAACATTATTATCCACCCAAAAAAATGATTTACATTTGTTATTTATTAATGTTTGTAAAACATTATTATCCATAGGGGGTCTTAGGTTTAAGCACCACCAGGGGGGTCTTAGGTTTAGGCACCACCAGGGGGGTCTTAGGTTTAGGCACCACCAGGGGGGGTCTTAGGTTTAGGCACCACCAGGGGGGTCTTAGGTTTAGGCACCACCAGGGGGTCTAGGGGTTAGGGATAGGTACAGGGAGGGCTTTGGGGTGGTTAGTTTTAGGCACCACCAGAGGGGTCTTAGGTTTAGGCACCACCAGGGGGGGTCTTAGGTTTAGGCACCCCCAGGGGGGTCTTAGGTTTAGGCACCACCAGGGGGGTCTTAGGTTTAGGCACCCCCAGGGGGGTCTTAGGGTTAGGCACCACCAGGGGGGTCTTAAGTTTAGGCACCACCAGGGGGTCTAGGGGTTAGGGATAGGTACAGGGAGGGTTATAAACAATATTTTCACATTTTATTATAATAATAAACGATAAATCAAGATTATTCATAACAATATATAATTATAATGTTTAAACAAATAATACTCTTTTTTCAACAAACGTAATTATAAGTTTCAGTTTAGAAACAGGGAAGATTAACGTTTTAAGAATTGCCGATTTCATACACATTATTTAACGATTTATAAATTGTTAAAACACCATTTGTAAACGAATTTCTACACAATATTTTTATAAACGATAATACTGCTTATCGTTTACATCACGCGCCCTTTTTTCCCGACGCCCTTTTTTGATGTACGCCCAACAGATGTGCTAGGGATTATTTTTGGGGATTTCTGTACAGTAAGACAGACCGGGCACTGTCACTTTAATTGCTTTTATTTCCTCTTGTTGCCATGCAAACAGTGTATCGCCATGCATATAGTACAATCACATCTGTCATACATCTGTCATACATGGGTCAAGAAAACAGGACAGTTCAAGCCTGTCATTGAGGCCCAAAGGTCCCATGGCTTCAGTGTGCAAAATTAATCGCGACTCACGTCGGGTCAACTCTCGGTCGCGGTCACCTCCCCTGCATGAGGGAAAGACATGCAAGAGGCCGGCGAACCTCAAACATTGGGCCTTCCCATCATGGATCTCCCTCACATGTTTAATGAGCCTTGGACAGCCCTTTCCTGACTTGATTGATTTAAAGTGCTCATTCACCCTCTCCTTATGAACCGGTGGTGAGCGATATTCGCTTCGAGTAAGGGTATCCCCCAGGGTGAGGGCTCTCCTGAACGCCACCCTAGGGGGGGCCAGAAAGACCCCCTGAAGAGTGGGATCCCTCGTTATTACTACCCAGTTCCTCTTCATAATCTCTGTCAGCTTCTTGGACATTGGGGTATAATCAAATGTAAAAGTGAAGGGACTCTTTTCCTTGCTCCTCGCATTTCTAGTGAGGAGTGAGGCCCTGTCTTTGCTCCTAGCCCTACCTTGGGCCCTTTCAAGAAGTGGTTTATCACAATTCCATGCCGTCCATCTCTCCCCTGGTCACCGGCATCCCCAGCACCCCAGCACCATCATCTATCAAGGTTTGAATTACCGATGTATGACAGATGTGACTGTACTATATGCATGGCAATACACTGTTTGCATGGCAACAAGAGGAAATAAAAGCAATTATAGTGACAGTCTGTCTTAATGTAGAGAAATCCTTGCTGAATGTTTTCCGCCCTCAATTTTCCAGCTGCACATCACTCAGCTCGTCTGACAAGGCCATTGTACAGGTGCTTTTCTGGAGTGTGATACATAGACACCCGCACTAGTGCAGACTGACCCCCTTTTTCCCTCAGAAGACACAGCTTTGAGTGTCGAGTGTTGTTCTACCCTAAAGTGTACCTATATTATTTTTGGGAATGTCTTATATTTTGAGGGGTATGTTTTGTATGTTAGTGTATGAGATGTGTGGGGATGCTACATTAGTGTATGGGCATACACTATGATGCCCTCTACAACAGAGGAAAGTGAGACCCTTGGATTGCTCTTTCTGCACTGTCACTACTGTACTGGAAGATATGGAGTGACATCCCATATACAGTGGTGCAGGTATATGTTACTCCTGTTGGGAACCAGGAGGAGTGATCTGGATTGGTTACCAGGGATGCAGGTTAGGTCGAAGCAATGCCAAATCCAATGGCATGTTGAATCTGCATAGACAGGCTGGGATGGGGGAACAGGGAGAGAGAAAATGAAAGCTTACTCAGTGAGTGTTTGAAATCCCTGGCAAGTCTGCCAGGGATTTATCTCACCTCCGACAGTTGTTGACTCACCAATAGACTTCTGTCACCATAAAGGCATTTGTTCATCTTAGAGCAGGGGACTCAGGCAATGGAGCTCCTCTTGATCAGTCCTGGTCAAATAGTAGCAGTGAGAAGCACATCACTGAGCAGCTGCTGAAATGCTGAAAGCCACAGACTGTGTAATTGCTGAAAGTATGGGAGCAATGCCTGTGTTTGTAAAATACCATGTCTGTTAACTCACAGCAGTGGGTGTTGAGGAGGAGGAGGCAATCAGTGTATGAATGAAACACGGAAGAGTCCGTGTTAATTGGTGGGCATGTCCTAATCAGGAAGCAGCAGACTCCAGCAGTATGTATGGAAGTACGGACAGAAACAAGGATATGTTAGAGTGTTACAGCTAGGTCTTATTTTCAGGGGATGTCTTATATTTCAAGCATGCTTGAAATATAAGAGGGGTCTTATTTTTAGGGGGTGTCTTATTTTAGGGGAAAGACGGTAACATGAAGCATGAAGCCATGCTACTCCATTCTATACAAGTAAGAAATGTGTCCAGATGCATGGTTCTGCACTACACTGCAAGCAAATGGTACCAGGTTAATGAAGGTGATCCATAGACAGCAATGGTAATTAGTGCAAAGCTTATTTATTTCCTTAAAGTGGCACTACAGCGAAATATAGGCTATTGGAATT